>NC_082645.1:20549219-20861219 GCF_028023285.1 Balaenoptera ricei | reverse complement strand
GTAGGTGGCTCTGCGGACAAAAGCAGCCTTTTCCCTTTGGAAGTTTGGATTCTAGTGTCTCAGGGGCTGCTTGCCAAACCTTGATGTTGCCCAGCTTCTAGCCTCCGCAGGTACACTTGCGTAGTAAAGGAGCACTTTCTCCCGAGAAACCGTGTTCCTGCCACGCTGGAAGAGAGTTAAGCCCGCAGTACTCTTTCATCCTGGGAAAGCGCAAGGCCACCCTGAGCCTCAGGGTAGTGCCTAAGTTTCCACCGGGCAAGCTCTGCGTGCCTCGGTTTCCATGAGGTCTCCACCGTTGTTGTGCTTCAATGGAACGCGAGGATAGCTTTCAGGACTCCAAGCACTCTGGCCTCCGCACCGTTTCCCATGCTACCACACGGATTCCCCCCACGTCTCCTCTCTGCCTGCTGAGCAAAAAGCAGCCGTGTAGGTTCTTCGGAACACTTCTTCATGCACAGCCCAAGGGGGCACACTGCTCTCTCTCTTCCTTTGGAAACCTAGGTGGCCGCAGCTTGTCCCAACTCACGAAGACAGTCAGAGCCGGTCTCATGTGCTGGGTAACGTGGACTCAGTGAGGACAAGGGCCCTACCTGCACTCAGAAAAACTCTCTGCTCAGCCTTCCATCCAGGAGCTCACACCGAGTGGCTCTTTGCTTAAGCAGGACGTCGATGTGAGGTCCAAGCTGAGCAAAGAGCACAATTCCTCCTTTACCCTGCTAGACCACGGAAGAGGTAGAGCCAACTAGGCCTCGCTCAGGCCAGCCCTCCTTCAGGGATCTTGCCACACTTCGAAGCCTGCCCAGTTTAAGAACTTAGAGAAGTTCCCAGGGTTTCGCCTTGCTCTCCCTCGGCAGCTCCACTACTGCAGGGACTCATGTTTGCTGTGAACTAGGATAGGTGGCCCTGCTTCGGAAAGCACTCTTTTCCCCTTTGGAAACCTGGATTCTTGTAGCCTCGGAGCTGTTTGCGAAACCCTAGGAAGGCCCAGCTTCTACTCACTGCAGGCACGCCCGGGGAGGAAACGAGTATGTTCCCCCAGAGAAACAGGCTGCTTGCTAGTGTCGAGGGGAGCTTTTCAGGTGCCCAGTGTGTCCTGTTTGTATCCCTTCGCAGCTCCCATCCTGCAGGGACTTATGTTGGGTGCGAAGAAGTGTAGGTGGCTCTGCGGACAAGAGCAGCCTTTTTCCTTTGGAAGTTTGGATTCTAGTGTCTCCGGGGCTGCTTGCCAAACCTTGAAGTTGCCCAGGTTCTAGCCTCCGCAGGTACGCTTGCGTAACAAACGAGCACTTTCCCCCATGCAAGCGGGTTCCTGCCACGCTGGAAGAGAGTTAAGCCCGCAGACCTCGTTCCTCCTGGGAAAGTGCAAGGCCACCCTGAGCCCCAGGGTAGTGCCTAATTTTCCACCAGGCAAGCTCTGCGTGCCTCGGTTTCCATGAGGTCTCCACCGTTGTTGTGCTTCAATGGAACGCGAGGATAGCTTTCAGGACTCCAAGCACTCTGGCCTCCCCACCGTTTCCCATGCTACCACACGTATTCCCCCCACGTCTCCTCTCTGCCTGCTGAGCAAAAAGCAGCCGTGTAGGTTCTTCGAAACACTTCTTGCATGCACAGCCCAAGGCGGCACACTGCTCTCTCTCTTCCTTTGGAAACCTAGGTTGCCGCAGCTTGTCCCAACTCACGAAGACAGTCAGAGCCGGTCTCATGTGCTGGGTAACGTGGACTCAGTGAGGACAAGGGCCCTACCTGCACTCAGAAAAACTCTCTGCTCAGCCTTCCATCCAGGAGCTCACACCGAGTGGCTCTTTGCTTAAGCAGGACATCAATGTGAGGTTCAAGCTGAGCAAAGAGCACAATTCCTCCTTTACCCTGCTAGGCCCCGGAAGAGGTAGAGCCAACTAGGCCTCGCTCAGACCAGCCCTCCTTCAGGGATCTTGCAACACTTCGAAGCCTACACAGTAAAAGGTACTTAGCGAAGTTCTCAGGGTTTCGCCATGCTCTCCCTCGGCAGCTCCACTACTGCAGGGACTCATGTTTGCTATGAACTAGGATAGGTGGCCCTGCTTCGAAAAGCAGTCTTTTCCCCTTTGGAAACCTGGATTCTTGTAGCCTCGGAGCTGTTTGCGAAACCCTAGGAAGGCCCAGCTTTTACTCACTGCAGGCACGCCCGGGGAGGAAACGAGTATGTTCCCCCAGAGAAACAGGCTGCTTGCAAGTGTCGAGGGGAGCTTCTCAGGTGCCCAGTGTGTCCCGTTTGTTTCCCTTCGCAGCTCCCATCCTACAGGTACTTATTCTGGGTGCTAACAAGGGTAGGTGGCTCTGCGGACAAAAGCAGCCTTTTCCCTTTGGAAGTTTGGATTCTAGTGTCTCAGGGGCTGCTTGCCAAACCTTGATGTTGCCCAGCTTCTAGCCTCCGCAGGTACACTTGCGTAGTAAAGGAGCACTTTCTCCCGAGAAACCGTGTTCCTGCCACGCTGGAAGAGAGTTAAGCCCGCAGTACTCTTTCATCCTGGGAAAGCGCAAGGCCACCCTGAGCCACAGGGTAGTGCCTAAGTTTCCACCGGGCAAGCTCTGCGTGCCTCGGTTTCCATGAGGTCTCCACCGTTGTTGTGCTTCAATGGAACGCGAGGATAGCTTTCAGGACTCCAAGCACTCTGGCCTCCTCACCGTTTCCCATGCTACCACACGGATTCCCCCCACGTCTCCTCTCTGCGTGCTGAGCAAAAAGCAGCCGTGTAGGTTCTTCGGAACACTTCTTCATGCACAGCCCAAGGGGGCACACTGCTCTCTCTCTTCCTTTGGAAACCTAGGTTGCCGCAGCTTGTCCCAACTCACGAAGACAGTCAGAGCCGGTCTCATGTGCTGGGTAACGTGGACTCAGTGAGGACAAGGGCCCTACCTGCACTCAGAAAAACTCTCTGCTCAGCCTTCCATCCAGGAGCTCACACCGAGTGGCTCTTTGCTTAAGCAGGACGTCGATGTGAGGTCCAAGCTGAGCAAAGAGCACAATTCCTCCTTTACCCTGCTAGACCACGGAAGAGGTAGAGCCAACTAGGCCTCGCTCAGGCCAGCCCTCCTTCAGGGATCTTGCCACACTACGAAGCCGTCACAGTAAAAGGTACTTAGCGAAGTTCCCAGGGTTTCGCCATCCTCTCCCTCGGCAGCTCCACTACTGCAGGGACTCATGTTTGCTATGAACTAGGATAGGTGGCCCTGCTTCGAAAAGCAGTCTTTTCCCCTTTGGAAACCTGGATTCTTGTACCCTCGGAGCTGTTTGCGAAACCCTAGGAAGGCCCAGCTTTTATTCACTGCAGGCACGCCCGGGGAGGAAACGAGTATGTTCCCCCAGAGAAACAGGCTGCTTGCAAGTGTCGAGGGGAGCTTCTCAGGTGCCTAGTGTGTCCCGTTTGTTTCCCTTCGCAGCTCCCATCCTACAGGTACTTATTCTGGGTGCTAACAAGGGTAGGTGGCTCTGCGGACAAAAGCAGCCTTTTCCCTTTGGAAGTTTGGATTCTAGTGTCTCAGGGGCTGCTTGCCAAACCTTGATGTTGCCCAGCTTCTAGCCTCCGCAGGTACACTTGCGTAGTAAAGGAGCACTTTCTCCCGAGAAACCGTGTTCCTGCCACGCTGGAAGAGAGTTAAGCCAGCAGTACTCTTTCATCCTGGGAAAGCGCAAGGCCACCCTGAGCCTCAGGGTAGTGCCTAAGTTTCCACCGGGCAAGCTCTGCGTGCCTCGGTTTCCATGAGGTCTCCACCGTTGTTGTGCTTCAATGGAACGCGAGGATAGCTTTCAGGACTCCAAGCACTCTGGCCTCCGCACCGTTTCCCATGCTACCACACGGATTCCCCCCACGTCTCCTCTCTGCCTGCTGAGCAAAAAGCAGCCGTGTAGGTTCTTCGGAACACTTCTTCATGCACAGCCCAAGGGGGCACACTGCTCTCTCTCTTCCTTTGGAAACCTAGGTGGCCGCAGCTTCTCCCAACTCACGAAGACAGTCAGAGCCGGTCTCATGTGCTGGGTAACGTGGACTCAGTGAGGACAAGGGCCCTACCTGCACTCAGAAAAACTCTCTGCTCAGCCTTCCATCCAGGAGCTCACACCGAGTGGCTCTTTGCTTAAGCAGGACGTCGATGTGAGGTCCAAGCTGAGCAAAGAGCACAATTCCTCCTTTACCCTGCTAGACCACGGAAGAGGTAGAGCCAACTAGGCCTCGCTCAGGCCAGCCCTCCTTCAGGGATCTTGCCACACTTCGAAGCCTGCCCAGTTTAAGAACTTAGAGAAGTTCCCAGGGTTTCGCCTTGCTCTCCCTCGGCAGCTCCACTACTGCAGGGACTCATGTTTGCTGTGAACTAGGATAGGTGGCCCTGCTTCGGAAAGCACTCTTTTCCCCTTTGGAAATCTGGATTCTTTTAGCCTCGGAGCTGTTTGCGAAACCCTAGGAAGGCCCAGCTTCTACTCACTGCAGGCACGCCCGGGGAGGAAACGAGTATGTTCCCCCAGAGAAACAGGCTGCTTGCAAGTGTCGAGGGGAGCTTTTCAGGTGCCCAGTGTGTCCTGTTTGTATCCCTTCGCAGCTCCCATCCTGCAGGGACTTATGTTGGGTGCGAAGAAGTGTAGGTGGCTCTGCGGACAAGAGCAGCCTTTTTCCTTTGGAAGTTTGGATTCTAGTGTCTCCGGGGCTGCTTGCCAAACCTTGAAGTTGCCCAGGTTCTAGCCTCCGCAGGTACGCTTGCGTAACAAACGAGCACTTTCCCCCATGCAAGCGGGTTCCTGCCACGCTGGAAGAGAGTTAAGCCCGCAGACCTCGTTCCTCCTGGGAAAGTGCAAGGCCACCCTGAGCCCCAGGGTAGTGCCTAATTTTCCACCAGGCAAGCTCTGCGTGCCTCGGTTTCCATGAGGTCTCCACCGTTGTTGTGCTTCAATGGAACGCGAGGATAGCTTTCAGGACTCCAAGCACTCTGGCCTCCCCACCGTTTCCCATGCTACCACACGTATTCCCCCCACGTCTCCTCTCTGCCTGCTGAGCAAAAAGCAGCCGTGTAGGTTCTTCGAAACACTTCTTGCATGCACAGCCCAAGGCGGCACACTGCTCTCTCTCTTCCTTTGGAAACCTAGGTTGCCGCAGCTTGTCCCAACTCACGAAGACAGTCAGAGCCGGTCTCATGTGCTGGGTAACGTGGACTCAGTGAGGACAAGGGCCCTACCTGCACTCAGAAAAACTCTCTGCTCAGCCTTCCATCCAGGAGCTCACACCGAGTGGCTCTTTGCTTAAGCAGGACATCAATGTGAGGTTCAAGCTGAGCAAAGAGCACAATTCCTCCTTTACCCTGCTAGGCCCCGGAAGAGGTAGAGCCAACTAGGCCTCGCTCAGGCCAGCCCTCCTTCAGGGATCTTGCAACACTTCGAAGCCTACACAGTAAAAGGTACTTAGCGAAGTTCTCAGGGTTTCGCCATGCTCTCCCTCGGCAGCTCCACTACTGCAGGGACTCATGTTTGCTATGAACTAGGATAGGTGGCCCTGCTTCGAAAAGCAGTCTTTTCCCCTTTGGAAACCTGGATTCTTGTAGCCTCGGAGCTGTTTGCGAAACCCTAGGAAGGCCCAGCTTTTACTCACTGCAGGCACGCCCGGGGAGGAAACGAGTATGTTCCCCCAGAGAAACAGGCTGCTTGCAAGTGTCGAGGGGAGCTTCTCAGGTGCCCAGTGTGTCCCGTTTGTTTCCCTTCGCAGCTCCCATCCTACAGGTACTTATTCTGGGTGCTAACAAGGGTAGGTGGCTCTGCGGACAAAAGCAGCCTTTTCCCTTTGGAAGTTTGGATTCTAGTGTCTCAGGGGCTGCTTGCCAAACCTTGATGTTGCCCAGCTTCTAGCCTCCGCAGGTACACTTGCGTAGTAAAGGAGCACTTTCTCCCGAGAAACCGTGTTCCTGCCACGCTGGAAGAGAGTTAAGCCCGCAGTACTCTTTCATCCTGGGAAAGCGCAAGGCCACCCTGAGCCTCAGGGTAGTGCCTAAGTTTCCACCGGGCAAGCTCTGCGTGCCTCGGTTTCCATGAGGTCTCCACCGTTGTTGTGCTTCAATGGAACGCGAGGATAGCTTTCAGGACTCCAAGCACTCTGGCCTCCGCACCGTTTCCCATGCTACCACACGGATTCCCCCCACGTCTCCTCTCTGCCTGCTGAGCAAAAAGCAGCCGTGTAGGTTCTTCGGAACACTTCTTCATGCACAGCCCAAGGGGGCACACTGCTCTCTCTCTTCCTTTGGAAACCTAGGTTGCCGCAGCTTGTCCCAACTCACGAAGACAGTCAGAGCCGGTCTCATGTGCTGGGTAACGTGGACTCAGTGAGGACAAGGGCCCTACCTGCACTCAGAAAAACGCTCTGCTCAACCTTCCATCCAGGAGCTCACACCAACTGGCGCGTGTGTTTAGCAGGACGTCAATGTGAGGTTCAAGGTGAGCAAAGAGCACAATTCCTCCTTTACCCTGCCAGTCCCCGGAAGACGTAGAGCTAACTAGGCCTCGCTCAGGCCAGCTCTCCTTCAGGGTTCTTGCCACACTACGAACCCGGCACAGTAAAAGGTACTTAGCGAAGTTCCCCGGATTTCGCCATGCTCTCCCTCGGCAGTTCCACTACTGCAGGGACTCATGTTTGCTGTGAACTAGGATAGGTGGCCGTGCTTCGAAAAGCACTCTTTTCCACTTTGGAAATGTGGATTCTTGTAGCCCAGGAGCTGTTTGCGAAACCGTAGGAAAACCCAGCTTATACTCACTGCAGGCACGCCCGGGGAGGAAACGCGTATGTTCCCCCAGAGAAACAGGCTGCTTGCAAGTGTCGAGGGGAGCTTTTCAGGTGCCCAGTGTGTCCTGTTTGTATGCCTTCGCAGCTCCCATCCTGCAGGTACTTATTCTGGGTGCTAACATGGGTAGGTGGCTCTGCGGACAAAAGCAGCCTTTTCCCTTTGGAAGCTTGGATTCTAGTGTCTCAGGGGCTGCTTTCCAAACCTTGAAGTTGCCCAGGTTTTACCCTCCGCAGGTGCGCTTGCGTTGCAAACGAGCACTTTCCCCCGAGAAACCGTGTTCCTGCCACGCTGGAAGAGAGTTAAGCCCGCAGACCTCTTTCATCCTGGGAAAGCACAAGGCCACCCTGAGCCTCAGGGTAGTGCCTTAGTTTCCACCGGGCAAGCTCTGCGTGCCTCGTTTTCCATGAGGTCTCCACCGTTGTGTTTGAATGGAACGCGAGGATAGCTTTCAGGACTCTAAGCACTCTGGCCTCGGAACCGTTTCCCATAGTACCACACGGATTCCCCCCACGTCTCCTCTCTGCCTGCTGAGCAAAAAGCAGCCGTGTAGGCCCTTCGGAACACTTCTTCATGCACAGCCCAAGGGGGCACACTGCTCTCTCTCTTCCTTTGGAAACCTAGGTTGCCGCAGCTTGTCCCAACTCACGAAGATAGTCAGAGCCGGTCTCATGTGCTGGGTAACGTGGACTCAGTGAGGACAAGGGCCCTACCTGCACTCAGAAAAACTCTCTGCTCAAACTTCCATCCAGGAGCTCACACCGAGTGGCTCTTTGCTTAAGCAGGACGTCGATGTGAGGTCCAAGCTGAGCAAAGAGCACAATTCCTCCTTTACCCTGCTAGACCACGGAAGAGGTAGAGCCAACTAGGCCTCGCTCAGGCCAGCCCTCCTTCAGGGATCTTGCCACACTTCGAAGCCTGCCCAGTTTAAGAACTTAGAGAAGTTCCCAGGGTTTCGCCTTGCTCTCCCTCGGCAGCTCCACTACTGCAGGGACTCATGTTTGCTATGAACTAGGATAGGTGGCCCTGCTTCGAAAAGCAGTCTTTTCCCCTTTGGAAACCTGGATTCTTGTAGCCTCGGAGCTGTTTGCGAAACCCTAGGAAGGCCCAGCTTTTACTCACTGCAGGCACGCTCGGGGAGGAAACGAGTATGTTCCCCCAGAGAAACAGGCTGCTTGCAAGTGTCGAGGGGAGCTTCTCAGGTGCCCAGTGTGTCCCGTTTGTTTCCCTTCGCAGCTCCCATCCTACAGGTACTTATTCTGGGTGCTAACAAGGGTAGGTGGCTCTGCGGACAAAAGCAGCCTTTTCCCTTTGGAAGTTTGGATTCTAGTGTCTCAGGGGCTGCTTGCCAAACCTTGATGTTGCCCAGCTTCTAGCCTCCGCAGGTACACTTGCGTAGTAAAGGAGCACTTTCTCCCGAGAAACCGTGTTCCTGCCACGCTGGAAGAGAGTTAAGCCCGCAGTACTCTTTCATCCTGGGAAAGCGCAAGGCCACCCTGAGCCTCAGGGTAGTGCCTAAGTTTCCACCGGGCAAGCTCTGCGTGCCTCGGTTTCCATGAGGTCTCCACCGTTGTTGTGCTTCAATGGAACGCGAGGATAGCTTTCAGGACTCCAAGCACTCTGGCCTCCGCACCGTTTCCCATGCTACCACACGGATTCCCCCCACGTCTCCTCTCTGCCTGCTGAGCAAAAAGCAGCCGTGTAGGTTCTTCGGAACACTTCTTCATGCACAGCCCAAGGGGGCACACTGCTCTCTCCTTCCTTTGGAAACCTAGGTGGCCGCAGCTTGTCCCAACTCACGAAGACAGTCAGAGCCGGTCTCATGTGCTGGGTAACGTGGACTCAGTGAGGACAAGGGCCCTACCTGCACTCAGAAAAACTCTCTGCTCAGCCTTCCATCCAGGAGCTCACACCGAGTGGCTCTTTGCTTAAGCAGGACGTCAATGTGAGGTTCAAGCTGAGCAAAGAGCACAATTCCTCCTTTACCCTGCTAGGCCCCGGAAGAGGTAGAGCCAACTAGGCCTCGCTCAGGCCAGCCCTCCTTCAGGGATCTTGCAACACTTCGAAGCCTACAGAGTAAAAGGTACTTAGCGAAGTTCTCAGGGTTTCGCCATGCTCTCCCTCGGCAGCTCCACTACTGCAGGGACTCATGTTTGCTATGAACTAGGATAGGTGGCCCTGCTTCGAAAAGCAGTCTTTTCCCCTTTGGAAACCTGGATTCTTGTAGCCTCGGAGCTGTTTGCGAAACCCTAGGAAGGCCCAGCTTTTACTCACTGCAGGCACGCCCGGGGAGGAAACGAGTATGTTCCCCCAGAGAAACAGGCTGCTTGCAAGTGTCAAGGGGAGCTTCTCAGGTGCCCAGTGTGTCCCGTTTGTTTCCCTTCGCAGCTCCCATCCTACAGGTACTTATTCTGGGTGCTAACAAGGGTAGGTGGCTCTGCGGACAAAAGCAGCCTTTTCCCTTTGGAAGTTTGGATTCTAGTGTCTCAGGGGCTGCTTGCCAAACCTTGATGTTGCCCAGCTTCTAGCCTCCGCAGGTACACTTGCGTAGTAAAGGAGCACTTTCTCCCGAGAAACCGTGTTCCTGCCACGCTGGAAGAGAGTTAAGCCCGCAGTACTCTTTTATCCTGGGAAAGCGCAAGGCCACCCTGAGCCTCAGGGTAGTGCCTAAGTTTCCACCGGGCAAGCTCTGCGTGCCTCGGTTTCCATGAGGTCTCCACCGTTGTTGTGCTTCAATGGAACGCGAGGATAGCTTTCAGGACTCCAAGCACTCTGGCCTCCGCACCGTTTCCCATGCTACCACACGGATTCCCCCCACGTCTCCTCTCTGCCTGCTGAGCAAAAAGCAGCCGTGTAGGTTCTTCGGAACACTTCTTCATGCACAGCCCAAGGGGGCACACTGCTCTCTCTCTTCCTTTGGAAACCTAGGTGGCCGCAGCTTGTCCCAACTCACGAAGACAGTCAGAGCCGGTCTCATGTGCTGGGTAACGTGGACTCAGTGAGGACAAGGGCCCTACCTGCACTCAGAAAAACACTCTGCTCAACCTTCCATCCAGGAGCTCACACCAACTGGCGCGTGTGTTTAGCAGGACGTCAATGTGAGGTTCAAGCTGAGCAAAGAGCACAATTCCTCCTTTACCCTGCTAGGCCCCGGAAGAGGTAGAGCCAACTAGGCCTCGCTCAGGCCAGCCCTCCTTCAGGGATCTTGCAACACTTCGAAGCCTACACAGTAAAAGGTACTTAGCGAAGTTCTCAGGGTTTCGCCATGCTCTCCCTCGGCAACTCCACTACTGCAGGGACTCATGTTTGCTATGAACTAGGATAGGTGGCCCTGCTTCGAAAAGCAGTCTTTTCCCCTTTGGAAACCTGGATTCTTGTAGCCTCGGAGCTGTTTGCGAAACCCTAGGAAGGCCCAGCTTTTACTCACTGCAGGCACGCCCGGGGAGGAAACGAGTATGTTCCCCCAGAGAAACAGGCTGCTTGCAAGTGTCGAGGGGAGCTTCTCAGGTGCCCAGTGTGTCCCGTTTGTTTCCCTTCGCAGCTCCCATCCTACAGGTACTTATTCTGGGTGCTAACAAGGGTAGGTGGCTCTGCGGACAAAAGCAGCCTTTTCCCTTTGGAAGTTTGGATTCTAGTGTCTCAGGGGCTGCTTGCCAAACCTTGATGTTGCCCAGCTTCTAGCCTCCGCAGGTACACTTGCGTAGTAAAGGAGCACTTTCTCCCGAGAAACCGTGTTCCTGCCACGCTGGAAGAGAGTTAAGCCCGCAGTACTCTTTCATCCTGGGAAAGCGCAAGGCCACCCTGAGCCTCAGGGTAGTGCCTAAGTTTCCACCGGGCAAGCTCTGCGTGCCTCGGTTTCCATGAGGTCTCCACCGTTGTTGTGCTTCAATGGAACGCGAGGATAGCTTTCAGGACTCCAAGCACTCTGGCCTCCGCACCGTTTCCCATGCTACCACACGGATTCCCCCCACGTCTCCTCTCTGCCTGCTGAGCAAAAAGCAGCCGTGTAGGTTCTTCGGAACACTTCTTCATGCACAGCCCAAGGGGGCACACTGCTCTCTCTCTTCCTTTGGAAACCTAGGTTGCCGCAGCTTGTCCCAACTCACGAAGACAGTCAGAGCCGGTCTCATGTGCTGGGTAACGTGGACTCAGTGAGGACAAGGGCCCTACCTGCACTCAGAAAAACGCTCTGCTCAACCTTCCATCCAGGAGCTCACACCAACTGGCGCGTGTGTTTAGCAGGACGTCAATGTGAGGTTCAAGGTGAGCAAAGAGCACAATTCCTCCTTTACCCTGCCAGTCCCCGGAAGACGTAGAGCTAACTAGGCCTCGCTCAGGCCAGCTCTCCTTCAGGGTTCTTGCCACACTACGAACCCGGCACAGTAAAAGGTACTTAGCGAAGTTCCCCGGATTTCGCCATGCTCTCCCTCGGCAGTTCCACTACTGCAGGGACTCATGTTTGCTGTGAACTAGGATAGGTGGCCGTGCTTCGAAAAGCACTCTTTTCCACTTTGGAAATGTGGATTCTTGTAGCCCAGGAGCTGTTTGCGAAACCGTAGGAAAACCCAGCTTATACTCACTGCAGGCACGCCCGGGGAGGAAACGCGTATGTTCCCCCAGAGAAACAGGCTGCTTGCAAGTGTCGAGGGGAGCTTTTCAGGTGCCCAGTGTGTCCTGTTTGTATGCCTTCGCAGCTCCCATCCTGCAGGTACTTATTCTGGGTGCTAACATGGGTAGGTGGCTCTGCGGACAAAAGCAGCCTTTTCCCTTTGGAAGCTTGGATTCTAGTGTCTCAGGGGCTGCTTTCCAAACCTTGAAGTTGCCCAGGTTTTACCCTCCGCAGGTGCGCTTGCGTTGCAAACGAGCACTTTCCCCCGAGAAACCGTGTTCCTGCCACGCTGGAAGAGAGTTAAGCCCGCAGACCTCTTTCATCCTGGGAAAGCACAAGGCCACCCTGAGCCTCAGGGTAGTGCCTTAGTTTCCACCGGGCAAGCTCTGCGTGCCTCGTTTTCCATGAGGTCTCCACCGTTGTGTTTGAATGGAACGCGAGGATAGCTTTCAGGACTCTAAGCACTCTGGCCTCGGAACCGTTTCCCATAGTACCACACGGATTCCCCCCACGTCTCCTCTCTGCCTGCTGAGCAAAAAGCAGCCGTGTAGGCCCTTCGGAACACTTCTTCATGCACAGCCCAAGGGGGCACACTGCTCTCTCTCTTCCTTTGGAAACCTAGGTTGCCGCAGCTTGTCCCAACTCACGAAGATAGTCAGAGCCGGTCTCATGTGCTGGGTAACGTGGACTCAGTGAGGACAAGGGCCCTACCTGCACTCAGAAAAACTCTCTGCTCAAACTTCCATCCAGGAGCTCACACCGAGTGGCTCTTTGCTTAAGCAGGACGTCGATGTGAGGTCCAAGCTGAGCAAAGAGCACAATTCCTCCTTTACCCTGCTAGACCACGGAAGAGGTAGAGCCAACTAGGCCTCGCTCAGGCCAGCCCTCCTTCAGGGATCTTGCCACACTTCGAAGCCTGCCCAGTTTAAGAACTTAGAGAAGTTCCCAGGGTTTCGCCTTGCTCTCCCTCGGCAGCTCCACTACTGCAGGGACTCATGTTTGCTATGAACTAGGATAGGTGGCCCTGCTTCGAAAAGCAGTCTTTTCCCCTTTGGAAACCTGGATTCTTGTAGCCTCGGAGCTGTTTGCGAAACCCTAGGAAGGCCCAGCTTTTACTCACTGCAGGCACGCTCGGGGAGGAAACGAGTATGTTCCCCCAGAGAAACAGGCTGCTTGCAAGTGTCGAGGGGAGCTTCTCAGGTGCCCAGTGTGTCCCGTTTGTTTCCCTTCGCAGCTCCCATCCTACAGGTACTTATTCTGGGTGCTAACAAGGGTAGGTGGCTCTGCGGACAAAAGCAGCCTTTTCCCTTTGGAAGTTTGGATTCTAGTGTCTCAGGGGCTGCTTGCCAAACCTTGATGTTGCCCAGCTTCTAGCCTCCGCAGGTACACTTGCGTAGTAAAGGAGCACTTTCTCCCGAGAAACCGTGTTCCTGCCACGCTGGAAGAGAGTTAAGCCCGCAGTACTCTTTCATCCTGGGAAAGCGCAAGGCCACCCTGAGCCTCAGGGTAGTGCCTAAGTTTCCACCGGGCAAGCTCTGCGTGCCTCGGTTTCCATGAGGTCTCCACCGTTGTTGTGCTTCAATGGAACGCGAGGATAGCTTTCAGGACTCCAAGCACTCTGGCCTCCGCACCGTTTCCCATGCTACCACACGGATTCCCCCCACGTCTCCTCTCTGCCTGCTGAGCAAAAAGCAGCCGTGTAGGTTCTTCGGAACACTTCTTCATGCACAGCCCAAGGGGGCACACTGCTCTCTCTCTTCCTTTGGAAACCTAGGTGGCCGCAGCTTGTCCCAACTCACGAAGACAGTCAGAGCCGGTCTCATGTGCTGGGTAACGTGGACTCAGTGAGGACAAGGGCCCTACCTGCACTCAGAAAAACTCTCTGCTCAGCCTTCCATCCAGGAGCTCACACCGAGTGGCTCTTTGCTTAAGCAGGACGTCAATGTGAGGTTCAAGCTGAGCAAAGAGCACAATTCCTCCTTTACCCTGCTAGGCCCCGGAAGAGGTAGAGCCAACTAGGCCTCGCTCAGGCCAGCCCTCCTTCAGGGATCTTGCAACACTTCGAAGCCTACAGAGTAAAAGGTACTTAGCGAAGTTCTCAGGGTTTCGCCATGCTCTCCCTCGGCAGCTCCACTACTGCAGGGACTCATGTTTGCTATGAACTAGGATAGGTGGCCCTGCTTCGAAAAGCAGTCTTTTCCCCTTTGGAAACCTGGATTCTTGTAGCCTCGGAGATGTTTGCGAAACCCTAGGAAGGCCCAGCTTTTACTCACTGCAGGCACGCCCGGGGAGGAAACGAGTATGTTCCCCCAGAGAAACAGGCTGCTTGCAAGTGTCAAGGGGAGCTTCTCAGGTGCCCAGTGTGTCCCGTTTGTTTCCCTTCGCAGCTCCCATCCTACAGGTACTTATTCTGGGTGCTAACAAGGGTAGGTGGCTCTGCGGACAAAAGCAGCCTTTTCCCTTTGGAAGTTTGGATTCTAGTGTCTCAGGGGCTGCTTGCCAAACCTTGATGTTGCCCAGCTTCTAGCCTCCGCAGGTACACTTGCGTAGTAAAGGAGCACTTTCTCCCGAGAAACCGTGTTCCTGCCACGCTGGAAGAGAGTTAAGCCCGCAGTACTCTTTTATCCTGGGAAAGCGCAAGGCCACCCTGAGCCTCAGGGTAGTGCCTAAGTTTCCACCGGGCAAGCTCTGCGTGCCTCGGTTTCCATGAGGTCTCCACCGTTGTTGTGCTTCAATGGAACGCGAGGATAGCTTTCAGGACTCCAAGCACTCTGGCCTCCGCACCGTTTCCCATGCTACCACACGGATTCCCCCCACGTCTCCTCTCTGCGTGCTGAGCAAAAAGCAGCCGTGTAGGTTCTTCGGAACACTTCTTCATGCACAGCCCAAGGGGGCACACTGCTCTCTCTCTTCCTTTGGAAACCTAGGTGGCCGCAGCTTGTCCCAACTCACGAAGACAGTCAGAGCCGGTCTCATGTGCTGGGTAACGTGGACTCAGTGAGGACAAGGGCCCTACCTGCACTCAGAAAAACTCTCTGCTCAGCCTTCCATCCAGGAGCTCACACCGAGTGGCTCTTTGCTTAAGCAGGACGTCAATGTGAGGTTCAAGCTGAGCAAAGAGCACAATTCCTCCTTTACCCTGCTAGGCCCCGGAAGAGGTAGAGCCAACTAAGCCTCGCTCAGGCCAGCCCTCCTTCAGGGATCTTGCCACACTACGAAGCCGTCACAGTAAAAGGTACTTAGCGAAGTTCCCAGGGTTTCGCAATGCTCTCCCTCGGCAGCTCCACTACTGCAGGGACTCATGTTTGCTATGAACTAGGATAGGTGGCCCTGCTTCGAAAAGCAGTCTTTTCCCCTTTGGAAACCTGGATTCTTGTAGCCTCGGAGCTGTTTGCGAAACCCTAGGGAGGGCCAGCTTTTACTCACTGCAGGCACGCCCGGGGAGGAAACGAGTATGTTCCCCCAGAGAAACAGGCTGCTTGCAAGTGTCGAGGGGAGCTTCTCAGGTGCCCAGTGTGTCCCGTTTGTTTCCCTTCGCAGCTCCCATCCTACAGGTACTTATTCTGGGTGCTAACAAGGGTAGGTGGCTCTGCGGACAAAAGCAGCCTTTTCCCTTTGGAAGTTTGGATTCTAGTGTCTCAGGGGCTGCTTGCCAAACCTTGATGTTGCCCAGCTTCTAGCCTCCGCAGGTACACTTGCGTAGTAAAGGAGCACTTTCTCCCGAGAAACCGTGTTCCTGCCACGCTGGAAGAGAGTTAAGCCCGCAGTACTCTTTCATCCTGGGAAAGCGCAAGGCCACCCTGAGCCTCAGGGTAGTGCCTAAGTTTCCACCGGGCAAGCTCTGCGTGCCTCGGTTTCCATGAGGTCTCCACCGTTGTTGTGCTTCAATGGAACGCGAGGATAGCTTTCAGGACTCCAAGCACTCTGGCCTCCGCACCGTTTCCCATGCTACCACACGGATTCCCCCCACGTCTCCTCTCTGCCTGCTGAGCAAAAAGCAGCCGTGTAGGTTCTTCGGAACACTTCTTCATGCACAGCCCAAGGGGGCACACTGCTCTCTCTCTTCCTTTGGAAACCTAGGTGGCCGCAGCTTCTCCCAACTCACGAAGACAGTCAGAGCCGGTCTCATGTGCTGGGTAACGTGGACTCAGTGAGGACAAGGGCCCTACCTGCACTCAGAAAAACTCTCTGCTCAGCCTTCCATCCAGGAGCTCACACCGAGTGGCTCTTTGCTTAAGCAGGACGTCGATGTGAGGTCCAAGCTGAGCAAAGAGCACAATTCCTCCTTTACCCTGCTAGACCACGGAAGAGGTAGAGCCAACTAGGCCTCGCTCAGGCCAGCCCTCCTTCAGGGATCTTGCCACACTTCGAAGCCTGCCCAGTTTAAGAACTTAGAGAAGTTCCCAGGGTTTCGCCTTGCTCTCCCTCGGCAGCTCCACTACTGCAGGGACTCATGTTTGCTGTGAACTAGGATAGGTGGCCCTGCTTCGGAAAGCACTCTTTTCCCCTTTGGAAATCTGGATTCTTTTAGCCTCGGAGCTGTTTGCGAAACCCTAGGAAGGCCCAGCTTCTACTCACTGCAGGCACGCCCGGGGAGGAAACGAGTATGTTCCCCCAGAGAAACAGGCTGCTTGCAAGTGTCGAGGGGAGCTTTTCAGGTGCCCAGTGTGTCCTGTTTGTATCCCTTCGCAGCTCCCATCCTGCAGGGACTTATGTTGGGTGCGAAGAAGTGTAGGTGGCTCTGCGGACAAGAGCAGCCTTTTTCCTTTGGAAGTTTGGATTCTAGTGTCTCCGGGGCTGCTTGCCAAACCTTGAAGTTGCCCAGGTTCTAGCCTCCGCAGGTACGCTTGCGTAACAAACGAGCACTTTCCCCCATGCAAGCGGGTTCCTGCCACGCTGGAAGAGAGTTAAGCCCGCAGACCTCGTTCCTCCTGGGAAAGTGCAAGGCCACCCTGAGCCCCAGGGTAGTGCCTAATTTTCCACCAGGCAAGCTCTGCGTGCCTCGGTTTCCATGAGGTCTCCACCGTTGTTGTGCTTCAATGGAACGCGAGGATAGCTTTCAGGACTCCAAGCACTCTGGCCTCCCCACCGTTTCCCATGCTACCACACGTATTCCCCCCACGTCTCCTCTCTGCCTGCTGAGCAAAAAGCAGCCGTGTAGGTTCTTCGAAACACTTCTTGCATGCACAGCCCAAGGCGGCACACTGCTCTCTCTCTTCCTTTGGAAACCTAGGTTGCCGCAGCTTGTCCCAACTCACGAAGACAGTCAGAGCCGGTCTCATGTGCTGGGTAACGTGGACTCAGTGAGGACAAGGGCCCTACCTGCACTCAGAAAAACTCTCTGCTCAGCCTTCCATCCAGGAGCTCACACCGAGTGGCTCTTTGCTTAAGCAGGACATCAATGTGAGGTTCAAGCTGAGCAAAGAGCACAATTCCTCCTTTACCCTGCTAGGCCCCGGAAGAGGTAGAGCCAACTAGGCCTCGCTCAGGCCAGCCCTCCTTCAGGGATCTTGCAACACTTCGAAGCCTACACAGTAAAAGGTACTTAGCGAAGTTCTCAGGGTTTCGCCATGCTCTCCCTCGGCAGCTCCACTACTGCAGGGACTCATGTTTGCTATGAACTAGGATAGGTGGCCCTGCTTCGAAAAGCAGTCTTTTCCCCTTTGGAAACCTGGATTCTTGTAGCCTCGGAGCTGTTTGCGAAACCCTAGGAAGGCCCAGCTTTTACTCACTGCAGGCACGCCCGGGGAGGAAACGAGTATGTTCCCCCAGAGAAACAGGCTGCTTGCAAGTGTCGAGGGGAGCTTCTCAGGTGCCCAGTGTGTCCCGTTTGTTTCCCTTCGCAGCTCCCATCCTACAGGTACTTATTCTGGGTGCTAACAAGGGTAGGTGGCTCTGCGGACAAAAGCAGCCTTTTCCCTTTGGAAGTTTGGATTCTAGTGTCTCAGGGGCTGCTTGCCAAACCTTGATGTTGCCCAGCTTCTAGCCTCCGCAGGTACACTTGCGTAGTAAAGGAGCACTTTCTCCCGAGAAACCGTGTTCCTGCCACGCTGGAAGAGAGTTAAGCCCGCAGTACTCTTTCATCCTGGGAAAGCGCAAGGCCACCCTGAGCCACAGGGTAGTGCCTAAGTTTCCACCGGGCAAGCTCTGCGTGCCTCGGTTTCCATGAGGTCTCCACCGTTGTTGTGCTTCAATGGAACGCGAGGATAGCTTTCAGGACTCCAAGCACTCTGGCCTCCTCACCGTTTCCCATGCTACCACACGGATTCCCCCCACGTCTCCTCTCTGCGTGCTGAGCAAAAAGCAGCCGTGTAGGTTCTTCGGAACACTTCTTCATGCACAGCCCAAGGGGGCACACTGCTCTCTCTCTTCCTTTGGAAACCTAGGTTGCCGCAGCTTGTCCCAACTCACGAAGACAGTCAGAGCCGGTCTCATGTGCTGGGTAACGTGGACTCAGTGAGGACAAGGGCCCTACCTGCACTCAGAAAAACTCTCTGCTCAGCCTTCCATCCAGGAGCTCACACCGAGTGGCTCTTTGCTTAAGCAGGACGTCGATGTGAGGTCCAAGCTGAGCAAAGAGCACAATTCCTCCTTTACCCTGCTAGACCACGGAAGAGGTAGAGCCAACTAGGCCTCGCTCAGGCCAGCCCTCCTTCAGGGATCTTGCCACACTACGAAGCCGTCACAGTAAAAGGTACTTAGCGAAGTTCCCAGGGTTTCGCCATCCTCTCCCTCGGCAGCTCCACTACTGCAGGGACTCATGTTTGCTATGAACTAGGATAGGTGGCCCTGCTTCGAAAAGCAGTCTTTTCCCCTTTGGAAACCTGGATTCTTGTACCCTCGGAGCTGTTTGCGAAACCCTAGGAAGGCCCAGCTTTTATTCACTGCAGGCACGCCCGGGGAGGAAACGAGTATGTTCCCCCAGAGAAACAGGCTGCTTGCAAGTGTCGAGGGGAGCTTCTCAGGTGCCTAGTGTGTCCCGTTTGTTTCCCTTCGCAGCTCCCATCCTACAGGTACTTATTCTGGGTGCTAACAAGGGTAGGTGGCTCTGCGGACAAAAGCAGCCTTTTCCCTTTGGAAGTTTGGATTCTAGTGTCTCAGGGGCTGCTTGCCAAACCTTGATGTTGCCCAGCTTCTAGCCTCCGCAGGTACACTTGCGTAGTAAAGGAGCACTTTCTCCCGAGAAACCGTGTTCCTGCCACGCTGGAAGAGAGTTAAGCCAGCAGTACTCTTTCATCCTGGGAAAGCGCAAGGCCACCCTGAGCCTCAGGGTAGTGCCTAAGTTTCCACCGGGCAAGCTCTGCGTGCCTCGGTTTCCATGAGGTCTCCACCGTTGTTGTGCTTCAATGGAACGCGAGGATAGCTTTCAGGACTCCAAGCACTCTGGCCTCCGCACCGTTTCCCATGCTACCACACGGATTCCCCCCACGTCTCCTCTCTGCCTGCTGAGCAAAAAGCAGCCGTGTAGGTTCTTCGGAACACTTCTTCATGCACAGCCCAAGCGGGCACACTGCTCTCTCTCTTCCTTTGGAAACCTAGGTGGCCGCAGCTTCTCCCAACTCACGAAGACAGTCAGAGCCGGTCTCATGTGCTGGGTAACGTGGACTCAGTGAGGACAAGGGCCCTACCTGCACTCAGAAAAACTCTCTGCTCAGCCTTCCATCCAGGAGCTCACACCGAGTGGCTCTTTGCTTAAGCAGGACGTCGATGTGAGGTCCAAGCTGAGCAAAGAGCACAATTCCTCCTTTACCCTGCTAGACCACGGAAGAGGTAGAGCCAACTAGGCCTCGCTCAGGCCAGCCCTCCTTCAGGGATCTTGCCACACTTCGAAGCCTGCCCAGTTTAAGAACTTAGAGAAGTTCCCAGGGTTTCGCCTTGCTCTCCCTCGGCAGCTCCACTACTGCAGGGACTCATGTTTGCTGTGAACTAGGATAGGTGGCCCTGCTTCGGAAAGCACTCTTTTCCCCTTTGGAAATCTGGATTCTTTTAGCCTCGGAGCTGTTTGCGAAACCCTAGGAAGGTCCAGCTTCTACTCACTGCAGGCACGCCCGGGGAGGAAACGAGTATGTTCCCCCAGAGAAACAGGCTGCTTGCAAGTGTCGAGGGGAGCTTTTCAGGTGCCCAGTGTGTCCTGTTTGTATCCCTTCGCAGCTCCCATCCTGCAGGGACTTATGTTGGGTGCGAAGAAGTGTAGGTGGCTCTGCGGACAAGAGCAGCCTTTTTCCTTTGGAAGTTTGGATTCTAGTGTCTCCGGGGCTGCTTGCCAAACCTTGAAGTTGCCCAGGTTCTAGCCTCCGCAGGTACGCTTGCGTAACAAACGAGCACTTTCCCCCATGCAAGCGGGTTCCTGCCACGCTGGAAGAGAGTTAAGCCCGCAGACCTCGTTCCTCCTGGGAAAGTGCAAGGCCACCCTGAGCCCCAGGGTAGTGCCTAATTTTCCACCAGGCAAGCTCTGCGTGCCTCGGTTTCCATGAGGTCTCCACCGTTGTTGTGCTTCAATGGAACGCGAGGATAGCTTTCAGGACTCCAAGCACTCTGGCCTCCCCACCGTTTCCCATGCTACCACACGTATTCCCCCCACGTCTCCTCTCTGCCTGCTGAGCAAAAAGCAGCCGTGTAGGTTCTTCGAAACACTTCTTGCATGCACAGCCCAAGGCGGCACACTGCTCTCTCTCTTCCTTTGGAAACCTAGGTTGCCGCAGCTTGTCCCAACTCACGAAGACAGTCAGAGCCGGTCTCATGTGCTGGGTAACGTGGACTCAGTGAGGACAAGGGCCCTACCTGCACTCAGAAAAACTCTCTGCTCAGCCTTCCATCCAGGAGCTCACACCGAGTGGCTCTTTGCTTAAGCAGGACATCAATGTGAGGTTCAAGCTGAGCAAAGAGCACAATTCCTCCTTTACCCTGCTAGGCCCCGGAAGAGGTAGAGCCAACTAGGCCTCGCTCAGGCCAGCCCTCCTTCAGGGATCTTGCAACACTTCGAAGCCTACACAGTAAAAGGTACTTAGCGAAGTTCTCAGGGTTTCGCCATGCTCTCCCTCGGCAGCTCCACTACTGCAGGGACTCATGTTTGCTATGAACTAGGATAGGTGGCCCTGCTTCGAAAAGCAGTCTTTTCCCCTTTGGAAACCTGGATTCTTGTAGCCTCGGAGCTGTTTGCGAAACCCTAGGAAGGCCCAGCTTTTACTCACTGCAGGCACGCCCGGGGAGGAAACGAGTATGTTCCCCCAGAGAAACAGGCTGCTTGCAAGTGTCGAGGGGAGCTTCTCAGGTGCCTAGTGTGAGTGTGTCCCGTTTGTTTCCCTTCGCAGCTCCCATCCTACAGGTACTTATTCTGGGTGCTAACAAGGGTAGGTGGCTCTGCGGACAAAAGCAGCCTTTTCCCTTTGGAAGTTTGGATTCTAGTGTCTCAGGGGCTGCTTGCCAAACCTTGATGTTGCCCAGCTTCTAGCCTCCGCAGGTACACTTGCGTAGTAAAGGAGCACTTTCTCCCGAGAAACCGTGTTCCTGCCACGCTGGAAGAGAGTTAAGCCCGCAGTACTCTTTCATCCTGGGAAAGCGCAAGGCCACCCTGAGCCTCAGGGTAGTGCCTAAGTTTCCACCGGGCAAGCTCTGCGTGCCTCGGTTTCCATGAGGTCTCCACCGTTGTTGTGCTTCAATGGAACGCGAGGATAGCTTTCAGGACTCCAAGCACTCTGGCCTCCGCACCGTTTCCCATGCTACCACACGGATTCCCCCCACGTCTCCTCTCTGCCTGCTGAGCAAAAAGCAGCCGTGTAGGTTCTTCGGAACACTTCTTCATGCACAGCCCAAGGGGGCACACTGCTCTCTCTCTTCCTTTGGAAACCTAGGTTGCCGCAGCTTGTCCCAACTCACGAAGACAGTCAGAGCCGGTCTCATGTGCTGGGTAACGTGGACTCAGTGAGGACAAGGGCCCTACCTGCACTCAGAAAAACACTCTGCTCAACCTTCCATCCAGGAGCTCACACCAACTGGCGCGTGTGTTTAGCAGGACGTCAATGTGAGGTTCAAGGTGAGCAAAGAGCACAATTCCTCCTTTACCCTGCCAGTCCCCGGAAGACGTAGAGCTAACTAGGCCTCGCTCAGGCCAGCTCTCCTTCAGGGTTCTTGCCACACTACGAACCCGGCACAGTAAAAGGTACTTAGCGAAGTTCCCCGGATTTCGCCATGCTCTCCCTCGGCAGTTCCACTACTGCAGGGACTCATGTTTGCTGTGAACTAGGATAGGTGGCCGTGCTTCGAAAAGCACTCTTTTCCACTTTGGAAATGTGGATTCTTGTAGCCCAGGAGCTGTTTGCGAAACCGTAGGAAAACCCAGCTTATACTCACTGCAGGCACGCCCGGGGAGGAAACGCGTATGTTCCCCCAGAGAAACAGGCTGCTTGCAAGTGTCGAGGGGAGCTTCTCAGGTGCCTAGTGTGTCCCGTTTGTTTCCCTTCGCAGCTCCCATCCTACAGGTACTTATTCTGGGTGCTAACAAGGGTAGGTGGCTCTGCGGACAAAAGCAGCCTTTTCCCTTTGGAAGTTTGGATTCTAGTGTCTCAGGGGCTGCTTGCCAAACCTTGATGTTGCCCAGCTTCTAGCCTCCGCAGGTACACTTGCGTAGTAAAGGAGCACTTTCTCCCGAGAAACCGTGTTCCTGCCACGCTGGAAGAGAGTTAAGCCAGCAGTACTCTTTCATCCTGGGAAAGCGCAAGGCCACCCTGAGCCTCAGGGTAGTGCCTAAGTTTCCACCGGGCAAGCTCTGCGTGCCTCGGTTTCCATGAGGTCTCCACCGTTGTTGTGCTTCAATGGAACGCGAGGATAGCTTTCAGGACTCCAAGCACTCTGGCCTCCGCACCGTTTCCCATGCTACCACACGGATTCCCCCCACGTCTCCTCTCTGCCTGCTGAGCAAAAAGCAGCCGTGTAGGCCCTTCGGAACACTTCTTCATGCACAGCCCAAGGGGGCACACTGCTCTCTCTCTTCCTTTGGAAACCTAGGTTGCCGCAGCTTGTCCCAACTCACGAAGATAGTCAGAGCCGGTCTCATGTGCTGGGTAACGTGGACTCAGTGAGGACAAGGGCCCTACCTGCACTCAGAAAAACTCTCTGCTCAAACTTCCATCCAGGAGCTCACACCGAGTGGCTCTTTGCTTAAGCAGGACGTCGATGTGAGGTCCAAGCTGAGCAAAGAGCACAATTCCTCCTTTACCCTGCTAGACCACGGAAGAGGTAGAGCCAACTAGGCCTCGCTCAGGCCAGCCCTCCTTCAGGGATCTTGCCACACTTCGAAGCCTGCCCAGTTTAAGAACTTAGAGAAGTTCCCAGGGTTTCGCCTTGCTCTCCCTCGGCAGCTCCACTACTGCAGGGACTCATGTTTGCTATGAACTAGGATAGGTGGCCCTGCTTCGAAAAGCAGTCTTTTCCCCTTTGGAAACCTGGATTCTTGTAGCCTCGGAGCTGTTTGCGAAACCCTAGGAAGGCCCAGCTTTTACTCACTGCAGGCACGCTCGGGGAGGAAACGAGTATGTTCCCCCAGAGAAACAGGCTGCTTGCAAGTGTCGAGGGGAGCTTCTCAGGTGCCCAGTGTGTCCCGTTTGTTTCCCTTCGCAGCTCCCATCCTACAGGTACTTATTCTGGGTGCTAACAAGGGTAGGTGGCTCTGCGGACAAAAGCAGCCTTTTCCCTTTGGAAGTTTGGATTCTAGTGTCTCAGGGGCTGCTTGCCAAACCTTGATGTTGCCCAGCTTCTAGCCTCCGCAGGTACACTTGCGTAGTAAAGGAGCACTTTCTCCCGAGAAACCGTGTTCCTGCCACGCTGGAAGAGAGTTAAGCCCGCAGTACTCTTTCATCCTGGGAAAGCGCAAGGCCACCCTGAGCCTCAGGGTAGTGCCTAAGTTTCCACCGGGCAAGCTCTGCGTGCCTCGGTTTCCATGAGGTCTCCACCGTTGTTGTGCTTCAATGGAACGCGAGGATAGCTTTCAGGACTCCAAGCACTCTGGCCTCCGCACCGTTTCCCATGCTACCACACGGATTCCCCCCACGTCTCCTCTCTGCCTGCTGAGCAAAAAGCAGCCGTGTAGGTTCTTCGGAACACTTCTTCATGCACAGCCCAAGGGGGCACACTGCTCTCTCTCTTCCTTTGGAAACCTAGGTGGCCGCAGCTTGTCCCAACTCACGAAGACAGTCAGAGCCGGTCTCATGTGCTGGGTAACGTGGACTCAGTGAGGACAAGGGCCCTACCTGCACTCAGAAAAACTCTCTGCTCAGCCTTCCATCCAGGAGCTCACACCGAGTGGCTCTTTGCTTAAGCAGGACGTCAATGTGAGGTTCAAGCTGAGCAAAGAGCACAATTCCTCCTTTACCCTGCTAGGCCCCGGAAGAGGTAGAGCCAACTAGGCCTCGCTCAGGCCAGCCCTCCTTCAGGGATCTTGCAACACTTCGAAGCCTACAGAGTAAAAGGTACTTAGCGAAGTTCTCAGGGTTTCGCCATGCTCTCCCTCGGCAGCTCCACTACTGCAGGGACTCATGTTTGCTATGAACTAGGATAGGTGGCCCTGCTTCGAAAAGCAGTCTTTTCCCCTTTGGAAACCTGGATTCTTGTAGCCTCGGAGATGTTTGCGAAACCCTAGGAAGGCCCAGCTTTTACTCACTGCAGGCACGCCCGGGGAGGAAACGAGTATGTTCCCCCAGAGAAACAGGCTGCTTGCAAGTGTCAAGGGGAGCTTCTCAGGTGCCCAGTGTGTCCCGTTTGTTTCCCTTCGCAGCTCCCATCCTACAGGTACTTATTCTGGGTGCTAACAAGGGTAGGTGGCTCTGCGGACAAAAGCAGCCTTTTCCCTTTGGAAGTTTGGATTCTAGTGTCTCAGGGGCTGCTTGCCAAACCTTGATGTTGCCCAGCTTCTAGCCTCCGCAGGTACACTTGCGTAGTAAAGGAGCACTTTCTCCCGAGAAACCGTGTTCCTGCCACGCTGGAAGAGAGTTAAGCCCGCAGTACTCTTTTATCCTGGGAAAGCGCAAGGCCACCCTGAGCCTCAGGGTAGTGCCTAAGTTTCCACCGGGCAAGCTCTGCGTGCCTCGGTTTCCATGAGGTCTCCACCGTTGTTGTGCTTCAATGGAACGCGAGGATAGCTTTCAGGACTCCAAGCACTCTGGCCTCCGCACCGTTTCCCATGCTACCACACGGATTCCCCCCACGTCTCCTCTCTGCCTGCTGAGCAAAAAGCAGCCGTGTAGGTTCTTCGGAACACTTCTTCATGCACAGCCCAAGGGGGCACACTGCTCTCTCTCTTCCTTTGGAAACCTAGGTGGCCGCAGCTTGTCCCAACTCACGAAGACAGTCAGAGCCGGTCTCATGTGCTGGGTAACGTGGACTCAGTGAGGACAAGGGCCCTACCTGCACTCAGAAAAACTCTCTGCTCAGCCTTCCATCCAGGAGCTCACACCGAGTGGCTCTTTGCTTAAGCAGGACGTCAATGTGAGGTTCAAGCTGAGCAAAGAGCACAATTCCTCCTTTACCCTGCTAGGCCCCGGAAGAGGTAGAGCCAACTAAGCCTCGCTCAGGCCAGCCCTCCTTCAGGGATCTTGCCACACTACGAAGCCGTCACAGTAAAAGGTACTTAGCGAAGTTCCCAGGGTTTCGCAATGCTCTCCCTCGGCAGCTCCACTACTGCAGGGACTCATGTTTGCTATGAACTAGGATAGGTGGCCCTGCTTCGAAAAGCAGTCTTTTCCCCTTTGGAAACCTGGATTCTTGTAGCCTCGGAGCTGTTTGCGAAACCCTAGGGAGGGCCAGCTTTTACTCACTGCAGGCACGCCCGGGGAGGAAACGAGTATGTTCCCCCAGAGAAACAGGCTGCTTGCAAGTGTCGAGGGGAGCTTCTCAGGTGCCCAGTGTGTCCCGTTTGTTTCCCTTCGCAGCTCCCATCCTACAGGTACTTATTCTGGGTGCTAACAAGGGTAGGTGGCTCTGCGGACAAAAGCAGCCTTTTCCCTTTGGAAGTTTGGATTCTAGTGTCTCAGGGGCTGCTTGCCAAACCTTGATGTTGCCCAGCTTCTAGCCTCCGCAGGTACACTTGCGTAGTAAAGGAGCACTTTCTCCCGAGAAACCGTGTTCCTGCCACGCTGGAAGAGAGTTAAGCCCGCAGTACTCTTTCATCCTGGGAAAGCGCAAGGCCACCCTGAGCCTCAGGGTAGTGCCTAAGTTTCCACCGGGCAAGCTCTGCGTGCCTCGGTTTCCATGAGGTCTCCACCGTTGTTGTGCTTCAATGGAACGCGAGGATAGCTTTCAGGACTCCAAGCACTCTGGCCTCCGCACCGTTTCCCATGCTACCACACGGATTCCCCCCACGTCTCCTCTCTGCCTGCTGAGCAAAAAGCAGCCGTGTAGGTTCTTCGGAACACTTCTTCATGCACAGCCCAAGGGGGCACACTGCTCTCTCTCTTCCTTTGGAAACCTAGGTGGCCGCAGCTTCTCCCAACTCACGAAGACAGTCAGAGCCGGTCTCATGTGCTGGGTAACGTGGACTCAGTGAGGACAAGGGCCCTACCTGCACTCAGAAAAACTCTCTGCTCAGCCTTCCATCCAGGAGCTCACACCGAGTGGCTCTTTGCTTAAGCAGGACGTCGATGTGAGGTCCAAGCTGAGCAAAGAGCACAATTCCTCCTTTACCCTGCTAGACCACGGAAGAGGTAGAGCCAACTAGGCCTCGCTCAGGCCAGCCCTCCTTCAGGGATCTTGCCACACTTCGAAGCCTGCCCAGTTTAAGAACTTAGAGAAGTTCCCAGGGTTTCGCCTTGCTCTCCCTCGGCAGCTCCACTACTGCAGGGACTCATGTTTGCTGTGAACTAGGATAGGTGGCCCTGCTTCGGAAAGCACTCTTTTCCCCTTTGGAAATCTGGATTCTTTTAGCCTCGGAGCTGTTTGCGAAACCCTAGGAAGGCCCAGCTTCTACTCACTGCAGGCACGCCCGGGGAGGAAACGAGTATGTTCCCCCAGAGAAACAGGCTGCTTGCAAGTGTCGAGGGGAGCTTTTCAGGTGCCCAGTGTGTCCTGTTTGTATCCCTTCGCAGCTCCCATCCTGCAGGGACTTATGTTGGGTGCGAAGAAGTGTAGGTGGCTCTGCGGACAAGAGCAGCCTTTTTCCTTTGGAAGTTTGGATTCTAGTGTCTCCGGGGCTGCTTGCCAAACCTTGAAGTTGCCCAGGTTCTAGCCTCCGCAGGTACGCTTGCGTAACAAACGAGCACTTTCCCCCATGCAAGCGGGTTCCTGCCACGCTGGAAGAGAGTTAAGCCCGCAGACCTCGTTCCTCCTGGGAAAGTGCAAGGCCACCCTGAGCCCCAGGGTAGTGCCTAATTTTCCACCAGGCAAGCTCTGCGTGCCTCGGTTTCCATGAGGTCTCCACCGTTGTTGTGCTTCAATGGAACGCGAGGATAGCTTTCAGGACTCCAAGCACTCTGGCCTCCCCACCGTTTCCCATGCTACCACACGTATTCCCCCCACGTCTCCTCTCTGCCTGCTGAGCAAAAAGCAGCCGTGTAGGTTCTTCGAAACACTTCTTGCATGCACAGCCCAAGGCGGCACACTGCTCTCTCTCTTCCTTTGGAAACCTAGGTTGCCGCAGCTTGTCCCAACTCACGAAGACAGTCAGAGCCGGTCTCATGTGCTGGGTAACGTGGACTCAGTGAGGACAAGGGCCCTACCTGCACTCAGAAAAACTCTCTGCTCAGCCTTCCATCCAGGAGCTCACACCGAGTGGCTCTTTGCTTAAGCAGGACATCAATGTGAGGTTCAAGCTGAGCAAAGAGCACAATTCCTCCTTTACCCTGCTAGGCCCCGGAAGAGGTAGAGCCAACTAGGCCTCGCTCAGGCCAGCCCTCCTTCAGGGATCTTGCAACACTTCGAAGCCTACACAGTAAAAGGTACTTAGCGAAGTTCTCAGGGTTTCGCCATGCTCTCCCTCGGCAGCTCCACTACTGCAGGGACTCATGTTTGCTATGAACTAGGATAGGTGGCCCTGCTTCGAAAAGCAGTCTTTTCCCCTTTGGAAACCTGGATTCTTGTAGCCTCGGAGCTGTTTGCGAAACCCTAGGAAGGCCCAGCTTTTACTCACTGCAGGCACGCCCGGGGAGGAAACGAGTATGTTCCCCCAGAGAAACAGGCTGCTTGCAAGTGTCGAGGGGAGCTTCTCAGGTGCCCAGTGTGTCCCGTTTGTTTCCCTTCGCAGCTCCCATCCTACAGGTACTTATTCTGGGTGCTAACAAGGGTAGGTGGCTCTGCGGACAAAAGCAGCCTTTTCCCTTTGGAAGTTTGGATTCTAGTGTCTCAGGGGCTGCTTGCCAAACCTTGATGTTGCCCAGCTTCTAGCCTCCGCAGGTACACTTGCGTAGTAAAGGAGCACTTTCTCCCGAGAAACCGTGTTCCTGCCACGCTGGAAGAGAGTTAAGCCCGCAGTACTCTTTCATCCTGGGAAAGCGCAAGGCCACCCTGAGCCACAGGGTAGTGCCTAAGTTTCCACCGGGCAAGCTCTGCGTGCCTCGGTTTCCATGAGGTCTCCACCGTTGTTGTGCTTCAATGGAACGCGAGGATAGCTTTCAGGACTCCAAGCACTCTGGCCTCCTCACCGTTTCCCATGCTACCACACGGATTCCCCCCACGTCTCCTCTCTGCGTGCTGAGCAAAAAGCAGCCGTGTAGGTTCTTCGGAACACTTCTTCATGCACAGCCCAAGGGGGCACACTGCTCTCTCTCTTCCTTTGGAAACCTAGGTTGCCGCAGCTTGTCCCAACTCACGAAGACAGTCAGAGCCGGTCTCATGTGCTGGGTAACGTGGACTCAGTGAGGACAAGGGCCCTACCTGCACTCAGAAAAACTCTCTGCTCAGCCTTCCATCCAGGAGCTCACACCGAGTGGCTCTTTGCTTAAGCAGGACGTCGATGTGAGGTCCAAGCTGAGCAAAGAGCACAATTCCTCCTTTACCCTGCTAGACCACGGAAGAGGTAGAGCCAACTAGGCCTCGCTCAGGCCAGCCCTCCTTCAGGGATCTTGCCACACTACGAAGCCGTCACAGTAAAAGGTACTTAGCGAAGTTCCCAGGGTTTCGCCATCCTCTCCCTCGGCAGCTCCACTACTGCAGGGACTCATGTTTGCTATGAACTAGGATAGGTGGCCCTGCTTCGAAAAGCAGTCTTTTCCCCTTTGGAAACCTGGATTCTTGTACCCTCGGAGCTGTTTGCGAAACCCTAGGAAGGCCCAGCTTTTATTCACTGCAGGCACGCCCGGGGAGGAAACGAGTATGTTCCCCCAGAGAAACAGGCTGCTTGCAAGTGTCGAGGGGAGCTTCTCAGGTGCCTAGTGTGTCCCGTTTGTTTCCCTTCGCAGCTCCCATCCTACAGGTACTTATTCTGGGTGCTAACAAGGGTAGGTGGCTCTGCGGACAAAAGCAGCCTTTTCCCTTTGGAAGTTTGGATTCTAGTGTCTCAGGGGCTGCTTGCCAAACCTTGATGTTGCCCAGCTTCTAGCCTCCGCAGGTACACTTGCGTAGTAAAGGAGCACTTTCTCCCGAGAAACCGTGTTCCTGCCACGCTGGAAGAGAGTTAAGCCAGCAGTACTCTTTCATCCTGGGAAAGCGCAAGGCCACCCTGAGCCTCAGGGTAGTGCCTAAGTTTCCACCGGGCAAGCTCTGCGTGCCTCGGTTTCCATGAGGTCTCCACCGTTGTTGTGCTTCAATGGAACGCGAGGATAGCTTTCAGGACTCCAAGCACTCTGGCCTCCGCACCGTTTCCCATGCTACCACACGGATTCCCCCCACGTCTCCTCTCTGCCTGCTGAGCAAAAAGCAGCCGTGTAGGTTCTTCGGAACACTTCTTCATGCACAGCCCAAGCGGGCACACTGCTCTCTCTCTTCCTTTGGAAACCTAGGTGGCCGCAGCTTCTCCCAACTCACGAAGACAGTCAGAGCCGGTCTCATGTGCTGGGTAACGTGGACTCAGTGAGGACAAGGGCCCTACCTGCACTCAGAAAAACTCTCTGCTCAGCCTTCCATCCAGGAGCTCACACCGAGTGGCTCTTTGCTTAAGCAGGACGTCGATGTGAGGTCCAAGCTGAGCAAAGAGCACAATTCCTCCTTTACCCTGCTAGACCACGGAAGAGGTAGAGCCAACTAGGCCTCGCTCAGGCCAGCCCTCCTTCAGGGATCTTGCCACACTTCGAAGCCTGCCCAGTTTAAGAACTTAGAGAAGTTCCCAGGGTTTCGCCTTGCTCTCCCTCGGCAGCTCCACTACTGCAGGGACTCATGTTTGCTGTGAACTAGGATAGGTGGCCCTGCTTCGGAAAGCACTCTTTTCCCCTTTGGAAATCTGGATTCTTTTAGCCTCGGAGCTGTTTGCGAAACCCTAGGAAGGTCCAGCTTCTACTCACTGCAGGCACGCCCGGGGAGGAAACGAGTATGTTCCCCCAGAGAAACAGGCTGCTTGCAAGTGTCGAGGGGAGCTTTTCAGGTGCCCAGTGTGTCCTGTTTGTATCCCTTCGCAGCTCCCATCCTGCAGGGACTTATGTTGGGTGCGAAGAAGTGTAGGTGGCTCTGCGGACAAGAGCAGCCTTTTTCCTTTGGAAGTTTGGATTCTAGTGTCTCCGGGGCTGCTTGCCAAACCTTGAAGTTGCCCAGGTTCTAGCCTCCGCAGGTACGCTTGCGTAACAAACGAGCACTTTCCCCCATGCAAGCGGGTTCCTGCCACGCTGGAAGAGAGTTAAGCCCGCAGACCTCGTTCCTCCTGGGAAAGTGCAAGGCCACCCTGAGCCCCAGGGTAGTGCCTAATTTTCCACCAGGCAAGCTCTGCGTGCCTCGGTTTCCATGAGGTCTCCACCGTTGTTGTGCTTCAATGGAACGCGAGGATAGCTTTCAGGACTCCAAGCACTCTGGCCTCCCCACCGTTTCCCATGCTACCACACGTATTCCCCCCACGTCTCCTCTCTGCCTGCTGAGCAAAAAGCAGCCGTGTAGGTTCTTCGAAACACTTCTTGCATGCACAGCCCAAGGCGGCACACTGCTCTCTCTCTTCCTTTGGAAACCTAGGTTGCCGCAGCTTGTCCCAACTCACGAAGACAGTCAGAGCCGGTCTCATGTGCTGGGTAACGTGGACTCAGTGAGGACAAGGGCCCTACCTGCACTCAGAAAAACTCTCTGCTCAGCCTTCCATCCAGGAGCTCACACCGAGTGGCTCTTTGCTTAAGCAGGACATCAATGTGAGGTTCAAGCTGAGCAAAGAGCACAATTCCTCCTTTACCCTGCTAGGCCCCGGAAGAGGTAGAGCCAACTAGGCCTCGCTCAGGCCAGCCCTCCTTCAGGGATCTTGCAACACTTCGAAGCCTACACAGTAAAAGGTACTTAGCGAAGTTCTCAGGGTTTCGCCATGCTCTCCCTCGGCAGCTCCACTACTGCAGGGACTCATGTTTGCTATGAACTAGGATAGGTGGCCCTGCTTCGAAAAGCAGTCTTTTCCCCTTTGGAAACCTGGATTCTTGTAGCCTCGGAGCTGTTTGCGAAACCCTAGGAAGGCCCAGCTTTTACTCACTGCAGGCACGCCCGGGGAGGAAACGAGTATGTTCCCCCAGAGAAACAGGCTGCTTGCAAGTGTCGAGGGGAGCTTCTCAGGTGCCTAGTGTGAGTGTGTCCCGTTTGTTTCCCTTCGCAGCTCCCATCCTACAGGTACTTATTCTGGGTGCTAACAAGGGTAGGTGGCTCTGCGGACAAAAGCAGCCTTTTCCCTTTGGAAGTTTGGATTCTAGTGTCTCAGGGGCTGCTTGCCAAACCTTGATGTTGCCCAGCTTCTAGCCTCCGCAGGTACACTTGCGTAGTAAAGGAGCACTTTCTCCCGAGAAACCGTGTTCCTGCCACGCTGGAAGAGAGTTAAGCCCGCAGTACTCTTTCATCCTGGGAAAGCGCAAGGCCACCCTGAGCCTCAGGGTAGTGCCTAAGTTTCCACCGGGCAAGCTCTGCGTGCCTCGGTTTCCATGAGGTCTCCACCGTTGTTGTGCTTCAATGGAACGCGAGGATAGCTTTCAGGACTCCAAGCACTCTGGCCTCCGCACCGTTTCCCATGCTACCACACGGATTCCCCCCACGTCTCCTCTCTGCCTGCTGAGCAAAAAGCAGCCGTGTAGGTTCTTCGGAACACTTCTTCATGCACAGCCCAAGGGGGCACACTGCTCTCTCTCTTCCTTTGGAAACCTAGGTTGCCGCAGCTTGTCCCAACTCACGAAGACAGTCAGAGCCGGTCTCATGTGCTGGGTAACGTGGACTCAGTGAGGACAAGGGCCCTACCTGCACTCAGAAAAACACTCTGCTCAACCTTCCATCCAGGAGCTCACACCAACTGGCGCGTGTGTTTAGCAGGACGTCAATGTGAGGTTCAAGGTGAGCAAAGAGCACAATTCCTCCTTTACCCTGCCAGTCCCCGGAAGACGTAGAGCTAACTAGGCCTCGCTCAGGCCAGCTCTCCTTCAGGGTTCTTGCCACACTACGAACCCGGCACAGTAAAAGGTACTTAGCGAAGTTCCCCGGATTTCGCCATGCTCTCCCTCGGCAGTTCCACTACTGCAGGGACTCATGTTTGCTGTGAACTAGGATAGGTGGCCGTGCTTCGAAAAGCACTCTTTTCCACTTTGGAAATGTGGATTCTTGTAGCCCAGGAGCTGTTTGCGAAACCGTAGGAAAACCCAGCTTATACTCACTGCAGGCACGCCCGGGGAGGAAACGCGTATGTTCCCCCAGAGAAACAGGCTGCTTGCAAGTGTCGAGGGGAGCTTCTCAGGTGCCTAGTGTGTCCCGTTTGTTTCCCTTCGCAGCTCCCATCCTACAGGTACTTATTCTGGGTGCTAACAAGGGTAGGTGGCTCTGCGGACAAAAGCAGCCTTTTCCCTTTGGAAGTTTGGATTCTAGTGTCTCAGGGGCTGCTTGCCAAACCTTGATGTTGCCCAGCTTCTAGCCTCCGCAGGTACACTTGCGTAGTAAAGGAGCACTTTCTCCCGAGAAACCGTGTTCCTGCCACGCTGGAAGAGAGTTAAGCCAGCAGTACTCTTTCATCCTGGGAAAGCGCAAGGCCACCCTGAGCCTCAGGGTAGTGCCTAAGTTTCCACCGGGCAAGCTCTGCGTGCCTCGGTTTCCATGAGGTCTCCACCGTTGTTGTGCTTCAATGGAACGCGAGGATAGCTTTCAGGACTCCAAGCACTCTGGCCTCCGCACCGTTTCCCATGCTACCACACGGATTCCCCCCACGTCTCCTCTCTGCCTGCTGAGCAAAAAGCAGCCGTGTAGGCCCTTCGGAACACTTCTTCATGCACAGCCCAAGGGGGCACACTGCTCTCTCTCTTCCTTTGGAAACCTAGGTTGCCGCAGCTTGTCCCAACTCACGAAGATAGTCAGAGCCGGTCTCATGTGCTGGGTAACGTGGACTCAGTGAGGACAAGGGCCCTACCTGCACTCAGAAAAACTCTCTGCTCAAACTTCCATCCAGGAGCTCACACCGAGTGGCTCTTTGCTTAAGCAGGACGTCGATGTGAGGTCCAAGCTGAGCAAAGAGCACAATTCCTCCTTTACCCTGCTAGACCACGGAAGAGGTAGAGCCAACTAGGCCTCGCTCAGGCCAGCCCTCCTTCAGGGATCTTGCCACACTTCGAAGCCTGCCCAGTTTAAGAACTTAGAGAAGTTCCCAGGGTTTCGCCTTGCTCTCCCTCGGCAGCTCCACTACTGCAGGGACTCATGTTTGCTATGAACTAGGATAGGTGGCCCTGCTTCGAAAAGCAGTCTTTTCCCCTTTGGAAACCTGGATTCTTGTAGCCTCGGAGCTGTTTGCGAAACCCTAGGAAGGCCCAGCTTTTACTCACTGCAGGCACGCTCGGGGAGGAAACGAGTATGTTCCCCCAGAGAAACAGGCTGCTTGCAAGTGTCGAGGGGAGCTTCTCAGGTGCCCAGTGTGTCCCGTTTGTTTCCCTTCGCAGCTCCCATCCTACAGGTACTTATTCTGGGTGCTAACAAGGGTAGGTGGCTCTGCGGACAAAAGCAGCCTTTTCCCTTTGGAAGTTTGGATTCTAGTGTCTCAGGGGCTGCTTGCCAAACCTTGATGTTGCCCAGCTTCTAGCCTCCGCAGGTACACTTGCGTAGTAAAGGAGCACTTTCTCCCGAGAAACCGTGTTCCTGCCACGCTGGAAGAGAGTTAAGCCCGCAGTACTCTTTCATCCTGGGAAAGCGCAAGGCCACCCTGAGCCTCAGGGTAGTGCCTAAGTTTCCACCGGGCAAGCTCTGCGTGCCTCGGTTTCCATGAGGTCTCCACCGTTGTTGTGCTTCAATGGAACGCGAGGATAGCTTTCAGGACTCCAAGCACTCTGGCCTCCGCACCGTTTCCCATGCTACCACACGGATTCCCCCCACGTCTCCTCTCTGCCTGCTGAGCAAAAAGCAGCCGTGTAGGTTCTTCGGAACACTTCTTCATGCACAGCCCAAGGGGGCACACTGCTCTCTCTCTTCCTTTGGAAACCTAGGTGGCCGCAGCTTGTCCCAACTCACGAAGACAGTCAGAGCCGGTCTCATGTGCTGGGTAACGTGGACTCAGTGAGGACAAGGGCCCTACCTGCACTCAGAAAAACTCTCTGCTCAGCCTTCCATCCAGGAGCTCACACCGAGTGGCTCTTTGCTTAAGCAGGACATCAATGTGAGGTTCAAGCTGAGCAAAGAGCACAATTCCTCCTTTACCCTGCTAGGCCCCGGAAGAGGTAGAGCCAACTAGGCCTCGCTCAGGCCAGCCCTCCTTCAGGGATCTTGCAACACTTCGAAGCCTACACAGTAAAAGGTACTTAGCGAAGTTCTCAGGGTTTCGCCATGCTCTCCCTCGGCAGCTCCACTACTGCAGGGACTCATGTTTGCTATGAACTAGGATAGGTGGCCCTGCTTCGAAAAGCAGTCTTTTCCCCTTTGGAAACCTGGATTCTTGTAGCCTCGGAGCTGTTTGCGAAACCCTAGGAAGGCCCAGCTTTTACTCACTGCAGGCACGCCCGGGGAGGAAACGAGTATGTTCCCCCAGAGAAACAGGCTGCTTGCAAGTGTCGAGGGGAGCTTCTCAGGTGCCCAGTGTGTCCCGTTTGTTTCCCTTCGCAGCTCCCATCCTACAGGTACTTATTCTGGGTGCTAACAAGGGTAGGTGGCTCTGCGGACAAAAGCAGCCTTTTCCCTTTGGAAGTTTGGATTCTAGTGTCTCAGGGGCTGCTTGCCAAACCTTGATGTTGCCCAGCTTCTAGCCTCCGCAGGTACACTTGCGTAGTAAAGGAGCACTTTCTCCCGAGAAACCGTGTTCCTGCCACGCTGGAAGAGAGTTAAGCCCGCAGTACTCTTTCATCCTGGGAAAGCACAAGGCCACCCTGAGCCTCAGGGTAGTGCCTAAGTTTCCACCGGGCAAGCTCTGCGTGCCTCGGTTTCCATGAGGTCTCCACCGTTGTTGTGCTTCAATGGAACGCGAGGATAGCTTTCAGGACTCCAAGCACTCTGGCCTCCGCACCGTTTCCCATGCTACCACACGGATTCCCCCCACGTCTCCTCTCTGCCTGCTGAGCAAAAAGCAGCCGTGTAGGTTCTTCGGAACACTTCTTCATGCACAGCCCAAGGGGGCACACTGCTCTCTCTCTTCCTTTGGAAACCTAGGTTGCCGCAGCTTGTCCCAACTCACGAAGACAGTCAGAGCCGGTCTCATGTGCTGGGTAACGTGGACTCAGTGAGGACAAGGGCCCTACCTGCACTCAGAAAAACACTCTGCTCAACCTTCCATCCAGGAGCTCACACCAACTGGCGCGTGTGTTTAGCAGGACGTCAATGTGAGGTTCAAGGTGAGCAAAGAGCACAATTCCTCCTTTACCCTGCCAGTCCCCGGAAGACGTAGAGCTAACTAGGCCTCGCTCAGGCCAGCTCTCCTTCAGGGTTCTTGCCACACTACGAACCCGGCACAGTAAAAGGTACTTAGCGAAGTTCCCCGGATTTCGCCATGCTCTCCCTCGGCAGTTCCACTACTGCAGGGACTCATGTTTGCTGTGAACTAGGATAGGTGGCCGTGCTTCGAAAAGCACTCTTTTCCACTTTGGAAATGTGGATTCTTGTAGCCCAGGAGCTGTTTGCGAAACCGTAGGAAAACCCAGCTTATACTCACTGCAGGCACGCCCGGGGAGGAAACGCGTATGTTCCCCCAGAGAAACAGGCTGCTTGCAAGTGTCGAGGGGAGCTTCTCAGGTGCCTAGTGTGTCCCGTTTGTTTCCCTTCGCAGCTCCCATCCTACAGGTACTTATTCTGGGTGCTAACAAGGGTAGGTGGCTCTGCGGACAAAAGCAGCCTTTTCCCTTTGGAAGTTTGGATTCTAGTGTCTCAGGGGCTGCTTGCCAAACCTTGATGTTGCCCAGCTTCTAGCCTCCGCAGGTACACTTGCGTAGTAAAGGAGCACTTTCTCCCGAGAAACCGTGTTCCTGCCACGCTGGAAGAGAGTTAAGCCAGCAGTACTCTTTCATCCTGGGAAAGCGCAAGGCCACCCTGAGCCTCAGGGTAGTGCCTAAGTTTCCACCGGGCAAGCTCTGCGTGCCTCGGTTTCCATGAGGTCTCCACCGTTGTTGTGCTTCAATGGAACGCGAGGATAGCTTTCAGGACTCCAAGCACTCTGGCCTCCGCACCGTTTCCCATGCTACCACACGGATTCCCCCCACGTCTCCTCTCTGCCTGCTGAGCAAAAAGCAGCCGTGTAGGCCCTTCGGAACACTTCTTCATGCACAGCCCAAGGGGGCACACTGCTCTCTCTCTTCCTTTGGAAACCTAGGTTGCCGCAGCTTGTCCCAACTCACGAAGATAGTCAGAGCCGGTCTCATGTGCTGGGTAACGTGGACTCAGTGAGGACAAGGGCCCTACCTGCACTCAGAAAAACTCTCTGCTCAAACTTCCATCCAGGAGCTCACACCGAGTGGCTCTTTGCTTAAGCAGGACGTCGATGTGAGGTCCAAGCTGAGCAAAGAGCACAATTCCTCCTTTACCCTGCTAGACCACGGAAGAGGTAGAGCCAACTAGGCCTCGCTCAGGCCAGCCCTCCTTCAGGGATCTTGCCACACTTCGAAGCCTGCCCAGTTTAAGAACTTAGAGAAGTTCCCAGGGTTTCGCCTTGCTCTCCCTCGGCAGCTCCACTACTGCAGGGACTCATGTTTGCTATGAACTAGGATAGGTGGCCCTGCTTCGAAAAGCAGTCTTTTCCCCTTTGGAAACCTGGATTCTTGTAGCCTCGGAGCTGTTTGCGAAACCCTAGGAAGGCCCAGCTTTTACTCACTGCAGGCACGCTCGGGGAGGAAACGAGTATGTTCCCCCAGAGAAACAGGCTGCTTGCAAGTGTCGAGGGGAGCTTCTCAGGTGCCCAGTGTGTCCCGTTTGTTTCCCTTCGCAGCTCCCATCCTACAGGTACTTATTCTGGGTGCTAACAAGGGTAGGTGGCTCTGCGGACAAAAGCAGCCTTTTCCCTTTGGAAGTTTGGATTCTAGTGTCTCAGGGGCTGCTTGCCAAACCTTGATGTTGCCCAGCTTCTAGCCTCCGCAGGTACACTTGCGTAGTAAAGGAGCACTTTCTCCCGAGAAACCGTGTTCCTGCCACGCTGGAAGAGAGTTAAGCCCGCAGTACTCTTTCATCCTGGGAAAGCGCAAGGCCACCCTGAGCCTCAGGGTAGTGCCTAAGTTTCCACCGGGCAAGCTCTGCGTGCCTCGGTTTCCATGAGGTCTCCACCGTTGTTGTGCTTCAATGGAACGCGAGGATAGCTTTCAGGACTCCAAGCACTCTGGCCTCCGCACCGTTTCCCATGCTACCACACGGATTCCCCCCACGTCTCCTCTCTGCCTGCTGAGCAAAAAGCAGCCGTGTAGGTTCTTCGGAACACTTCTTCATGCACAGCCCAAGGGGGCACACTGCTCTCTCTCTTCCTTTGGAAACCTAGGTGGCCGCAGCTTGTCCCAACTCACGAAGACAGTCAGAGCCGGTCTCATGTGCTGGGTAACGTGGACTCAGTGAGGACAAGGGCCCTACCTGCACTCAGAAAAACTCTCTGCTCAGCCTTCCATCCAGGAGCTCACACCGAGTGGCTCTTTGCTTAAGCAGGACGTCAATGTGAGGTTCAAGCTGAGCAAAGAGCACAATTCCTCCTTTACCCTGCTAGGCCCCGGAAGAGGTAGAGCCAACTAGGCCTCGCTCAGGCCAGCCCTCCTTCAGGGATCTTGCAACACTTCGAAGCCTACAGAGTAAAAGGTACTTAGCGAAGTTCTCAGGGTTTCGCCATGCTCTCCCTCGGCAGCTCCACTACTGCAGGGACTCATGTTTGCTATGAACTAGGATAGGTGGCCCTGCTTCGAAAAGCAGTCTTTTCCCCTTTGGAAACCTGGATTCTTGTAGCCTCGGAGCTGTTTGCGAAACCCTAGGAAGGCCCAGCTTTTACTCACTGCAGGCACGCCCGGGGAGGAAACGAGTATGTTCCCCCAGAGAAACAGGCTGCTTGCAAGTGTCAAGGGGAGCTTCTCAGGTGCCCAGTGTGTCCCGTTTGTTTCCCTTCGCAGCTCCCATCCTACAGGTACTTATTCTGGGTGCTAACAAGGGTAGGTGGCTCTGCGGACAAAAGCAGCCTTTTCCCTTTGGAAGTTTGGATTCTAGTGTCTCAGGGGCTGCTTGCCAAACCTTGATGTTGCCCAGCTTCTAGCCTCCGCAGGTACACTTGCGTAGTAAAGGAGCACTTTCTCCCGAGAAACCGTGTTCCTGCCACGCTGGAAGAGAGTTAAGCCCGCAGTACTCTTTTATCCTGGGAAAGCGCAAGGCCACCCTGAGCCTCAGGGTAGTGCCTAAGTTTCCACCGGGCAAGCTCTGCGTGCCTCGGTTTCCATGAGGTCTCCACCGTTGTTGTGCTTCAATGGAACGCGAGGATAGCTTTCAGGACTCCAAGCACTCTGGCCTCCGCACCGTTTCCCATGCTACCACACGGATTCCCCCCACGTCTCCTCTCTGCCTGCTGAGCAAAAAGCAGCCGTGTAGGTTCTTCGGAACACTTCTTCATGCACAGCCCAAGGGGGCACACTGCTCTCTCTCTTCCTTTGGAAACCTAGGTGGCCGCAGCTTGTCCCAACTCACGAAGACAGTCAGAGCCGGTCTCATGTGCTGGGTAACGTGGACTCAGTGAGGACAAGGGCCCTACCTGCACTCAGAAAAACACTCTGCTCAACCTTCCATCCAGGAGCTCACACCAACTGGCGCGTGTGTTTAGCAGGACGTCAATGTGAGGTTCAAGCTGAGCAAAGAGCACAATTCCTCCTTTACCCTGCTAGGCCCCGGAAGAGGTAGAGCCAACTAGGCCTCGCTCAGGCCAGCCCTCCTTCAGGGATCTTGCAACACTTCGAAGCCTACACAGTAAAAGGTACTTAGCGAAGTTCTCAGGGTTTCGCCATGCTCTCCCTCGGCAGCTCCACTACTCCAGGGACTCATGTTTGCTATGAACTAGGATAGGTGGCCCTGCTTCGAAAAGCAGTCTTTTCCCCTTTGGAAACCTGGATTCTTGTAGCCTCGGAGCTGTTTGCGAAACCCTAGGAAGGCCCAGCTTTTACTCACTGCAGGCACGCCCGGGGAGGAAACGAGTATGTTCCCCCAGAGAAACAGGCTGCTTGCAAGTGTCAAGGGGAGCTTCTCAGGTGCCCAGTGTGTCCCGTTTGTTTCCCTTCGCAGCTCCCATCCTACAGGTACTTATTCTGGGTGCTAACAAGGGTAGGTGGCTCTGCGGACAAAAGCAGCCTTTTCCCTTTGGAAGTTTGGATTCTAGTGTCTCAGGGGCTGCTTGCCAAACCTTGATGTTGCCCAGCTTCTAGCCTCCGCAGGTACACTTGCGTAGTAAAGGAGCACTTTCTCCCGAGAAACCGTGTTCCTGCCACGCTGGAAGAGAGTTAAGCCCGCAGTACTCTTTTATCCTGGGAAAGCGCAAGGCCACCCTGAGCCTCAGGGTAGTGCCTAAGTTTCCACCGGGCAAGCTCTGCGTGCCTCGGTTTCCATGAGGTCTCCACCGTTGTTGTGCTTCAATGGAACGCGAGGATAGCTTTCAGGACTCCAAGCACTCTGGCCTCCGCACCGTTTCCCATGCTACCACACGGATTCCCCCCATGTCTCCTCTCTGCCTGCTGAGCAAAAAGCAGCCGTGTAGGTTCTTCGGAACACTTCTTCATGCACAGCCCAAGGGGGCACACTGCTCTCTCTCTTCCTTTGGAAACCTAGGTGGCCGCAGCTTGTCCCAACTCACGAAGACAGTCAGAGCCGGTCTCATGTGCTGGGTAACGTGGACTCAGTGAGGACAAGGGCCCTACCTGCACTCAGAAAAACACTCTGCTCAACCTTCCATCCAGGAGCTCACACCAACTGGCGCGTGTGTTTAGCAGGACGTCAATGTGAGGTTCAAGCTGAGCAAAGAGCACAATTCCTCCTTTACCCTGCTAGGCCCCGGAAGAGGTAGAGCCAACTAGGCCTCGCTCAGGCCAGCCCTCCTTCAGGGATCTTGCAACACTTCGAAGCCTACACAGTAAAAGGTACTTAGCGAAGTTCTCAGGGTTTCGCCATGCTCTCCCTCGGCAGCTCCACTACTCCAGGGACTCATGTTTGCTATGAACTAGGATAGGTGGCCCTGCTTCGAAAAGCAGTCTTTTCCCCTTTGGAAACCTGGATTCTTGTAGCCTCGGAGCTGTTTGCGAAACCCTAGGGAGGCCCAGCTTTTACTCACTGCAGGCACGCCCGGGGAGGAAACGAGTATGTTCCCCCAGAGAAACAGGCTGCTTGCAAGTGTCGAGGGGAGCTTCTCAGGTGCCCAGTGTGTCCCGTTTGTTTCCCTTCGCAGCTCCCATCCTACAGGTACTTATTCTGGGTGCTAACAAGGGTAGGTGGCTCTGCGGACAAAAGCAGCCTTTTCCCTTTGGAAGTTTGGATTCTAGTGTCTCAGGGGCTGCTTGCCAAACCTTGATGTTGCCCAGCTTCTAGCCTCCGCAGGTACACTTGCGTAGTAAAGGAGCACTTTCCCCCGAGAAACCGTGTTCCTGCCACGCTGGAAGAGAGTTAAGCCCGCAGTACTCTTTCATCCTGGGAAAGCGCAAGGCCACCCTGAGCCTCAGGGTAGTGCCTAAGTTTCCACCGGGCAAGCTCTGCGTGCCTCGGTTTCCATGAGGTCTCCACCGTTGTTGTGCTTCAATGGAACGCGAGGATAGCTTTCAGGACTCCAAGCACTCTGGCCTCCGCACCGTTTCCCATGCTACCACACGGATTCCCCCCACGTCTCCTCTCTGCCTGCTGAGCAAAAAGCAGCCGTGTAGGTTCTTCGGAACACTTCTTCATGCACAGCCCAAGGGGGCACACTGCTCTCTCTCTTCCTTTGGAAACCTAGGTTGCCGCAGCTTGTCCCAACTCACGAAGACAGTCAGAGCCGGTCTCATGTGCTGGGTAACGTGGACTCAGTGAGGACAAGGGCCCTACCTGCACTCAGAAAAACTCTCTGCTCAGCCTTCCATCCAGGAGCTCACACCGAGTGGCTCTTTGCTTAAGCAGGACGTCAATGTGAGGTTCAAGCTGAGCAAAGAGCACAATTCCTCCTTTACCCTGCTAGGCCCCGGAAGAGGTAGAGCCAACTAAGCCTCGCTCAGGCCAGCCCTCCTTCAGGGATCTTGCCACACTACGAAGCCGTCACAGTAAAAGGTACTTAGCGAAGTTCCCAGGGTTTCGCCATGCTCTCCCTCGGCAGCTCCACTACTGCAGGGACTCATGTTTGCTATGAACTAGGATAGGTGGCCCTGCTTCGAAAAGCAGTCTTTTCCCCTTTGGAAACCTGGATTCTTGTAGCCTCGGAGCTGTTTGCGAAACCCTAGGGAGACCCAGCTTTTACTCACTGCAGGCACGCCCGGGGAGGAAACGAGTATGTTCCCCCAGAGAAACAGGCTGCTTGTAAGTGTCGAGGGGAGCTTCTCAGGTGCCCAGTGTGTCCCGTTTGTTTCCCTTCGCAGCTCCCATCCTACAGGTACTTATTCTGGGTGCTAACAAGGGTAGGTGGCTCTGCGGACAAAAGCAGCCTTTTCCCTTTGGAAGTTTGGATTCTAGTGTCTCAGGGGCTGCTTGCCAAACCTTGATGTTGCCCAGCTTCTAGCCTCCGCAGGTACACTTGCGTAGTAAAGGAGCACTTTCTCCCGAGAAACCGTGTTCCTGCCACGCTGGAAGAGAGTTAAGCCCGCAGTACTCTTTCATCCTGGGAAAGCGCAAGGCCACCCTGAGCCACAGGGTAGTGCCTAAGTTTCCACCGGGCAAGCTCTGCGTGCCTCGGTTTCCATGAGGTCTCCACCGTTGTTGTGCTTCAATGGAACGCGAGGATAGCTTTCAGGACTCCAAGCACTCTGGCCTCCTCACCGTTTCCCATGCTACCACACGGATTCCCCCCACGTCTCCTCTCTGCGTGCTGAGCAAAAAGCAGCCGTGTAGGTTCTTCGGAACACTTCTTCATGCACAGCCCAAGGGGGCACACTGCTCTCTCTCTTCCTTTGGAAACCTAGGTTGCCGCAGCTTGTCCCAACTCACGAAGACAGTCAGAGCCGGTCTCATGTGCTGGGTAACGTGGACTCAGTGAGGACAAGGGCCCTACCTGCACTCAGAAAAACACTCTGCTCAACCTTCCATCCAGGAGCTCACACCAACTGGCGCGTGTGTTTAGCAGGACGTCAATGTGAGGTTCAAGCTGAGCAAAGAGCACAATTCCTCCTTTACCCTGCTAGGCCCCGGAAGAGGTAGAGCCAACTAGGCCTCGCTCAGGCCAGCCCTCCTTCAGGGATCTTGCAACACTTCGAAGCCTACACAGTAAAAGGTACTTAGCGAAGTTCTCAGGGTTTCGCCATGCTCTCCCTCGGCAGCTCCACTACTGCAGGGACTCATGTTTGCTATGAACTAGGATAGGTGGCCCTGCTTCGAAAAGCAGTCTTTTCCCCTTTGGAAACCTGGATTCTTGTAGCCTCGGAGCTGTTTGCGAAACCCTAGGGAGGCCCAGCTTTTACTCACTGCAGGCACGCCCGGGGAGGAAACGAGTATGTTCCCCCAGAGAAACAGGCTGCTTGCAAGTGTCGAGGGGAGCTTCTCAGGTGCCCAGTGTGTCCCGTTTGTTTCCCTTCGCAGCTCCCATCCTACAGGTACTTATTCTGGGTGCTAACAAGGGTAGGTGGCTCTGCGGACAAAAGCAGCCTTTTCCCTTTGGAAGTTTGGATTCTAGTGTCTCAGGGGCTGCTTGCCAAACCTTGATGTTGCCCAGCTTCTAGCCTCCGCAGGTACACTTGCGTAGTAAAGGAGCACTTTCTCCCGAGAAACCGTGTTCCTGCCACGCTGGAAGAGAGTTAAGCCCGCAGTACTCTTTCATCCTGGGAAAGCGCAAGGCCACCCTGAGCCACAGGGTAGTGCCTAAGTTTCCACCGGGCAAGCTCTGCGTGCCTCGGTTTCCATGAGGTCTCCACCGTTGTTGTGCTTCAATGGAACGCGAGGATAGCTTTCAGGACTCCAAGCACTCTGGCCTCCTCACCGTTTCCCATGCTACCACACGGATTCCCCCCACGTCTCCTCTCTGCGTGCTGAGCAAAAAGCAGCCGTGTAGGTTCTTCGGAACACTTCTTCATGCACAGCCCAAGGGGGCACACTGCTCTCTCTCTTCCTTTGGAAACCTAGGTTGCCGCAGCTTGTCCCAACTCACGAAGACAGTCAGAGCCGGTCTCATGTGCTGGGTAACGTGGACTCAGTGAGGACAAGGGCCCTACCTGCACTCAGAAAAACTCTCTGCTCAGCCTTCCATCCAGGAGCTCACACCGAGTGGCTCTTTGCTTAAGCAGGACGTCGATGTGAGGTCCAAGCTGAGCAAAGAGCACAATTCCTCCTTTACCCTGCTAGACCACGGAAGAGGTAGAGCCAACTAGGCCTCGCTCAGGCCAGCCCTCCTTCAGGGATCTTGCCACACTTCGAAGCCTGCCCAGTTTAAGAACTTAGAGAAGTTCCCAGGGATTCGCCTTGCTCTCCCTCGGCAGCTCCACTACTGCAGGGACTCATGTTTGCTGTGAACTAGGATAGGTGGCCCTGTTTCCAAAAGCAGTCTTTTCCCCTTTGGAATTCAGGATTGTTGTAGCCTCGGAGCTGTTTGTGAAACCCTAAGAAGGCCCAGCTTATACTAACTGCAGGCACGCTCGGGGAGGAAACGAGTATGTTCCCCCAGAGAAACAGGCTGCTTGCAAGTGTCGAGGGGAGCTTCTCAGGTGCCCAGGGTGTCCTGTTTGTATCCCTTCGCAGCTCCCATCCTGCAGGTACTTATGTTGGGTGCGAAGAAGTGTAGGTGGCTCTGCGGACAAAAGCAGCCTTTTCCCTTTGGAAGTTTGGATTCTAATGTCTCAGGGGCTGCTTGCCAAACCTTGATGTTGCCCAGCTTCTAGCCTCCGCAGGTACACTTGCGTAGTAAAGGAGCACTTTCCCCCGAGAAACCGTGTTCCTGCCACGCTGGAAGAGAGTTAAGCCCGCAGTACTCTTTCATCCTGGGAAAGCGCAAGGCCACCCTGAGCCTCAGGGTAGTGCCTAAGTTTCTACCGGGCAAGCTCTGCGTGCCTCGGTTTCCATGAGGTCTCCACCGTTGTTGTGCTTCAATGGAACGCGAGGATAGCTTTCAGGACTCCAAGCACTCTGGCCTCCGCACCGTTTCCCATGCTACCACACGGATTCCCCCCACGTCTCCTCTCTGCCTGCTGAGCAAAAAGCAGCCGTGTAGGTTCTTCGGAACACTTCTTCATGCACAGCCCAAGGGGGCACACTGCTCTCTCTCTTCCTTTGGAAACCTAGGTTGCCGCAGCTTGTCCCAACTCACGAAGACAGTCAGAGCCGGTCTCATGTGCTGGGTAACGTGGACTCAGTGAGGACAAGGGCCCTACCTGCACTCAGAAAAACTCTCTGCTCAGCCTTCCATCCAGGAGCTCACACCGAGTGGCTCTTTGCTTAAGCAGGACGTCGATGTGAGGTCCAAGCTGAGCAAAGAGCACAATTCCTCCTTTACCCTGCTAGACCACGGAAGAGGTAGAGCCAACTAGGCCTCGCTCAGGCCAGCCCTCCTTCAGGGATCTTGCCACACTTCGAAGCCTGCCCAGTTTAAGAACTTAGAGAAGTTCCCAGGGATTCGCCTTGCTCTCCCTCGGCAGCTCCACTACTGCAGGGACTCATGTTTGCTGTGAACTAGGATAGGTGGCCCTGTTTCCAAAAGCAGTCTTTTCCCCTTTGGAATTCAGGATTGTTGTAGCCTCGGAGCTGTTTGTGAAACCCTAAGAAGGCCCAGCTTATACTAACTGCAGGCACGCTCGGGGAGGAAACGAGTATGTTCCCCCAGAGAAACAGGCTGCTTGCAAGTGTCGAGGGGAGCTTCTCAGGTGCCCAGGGTGTTCTGTTTGTATCCCTTCGCAGCTCCCATCCTGCAGGTACTTATGTTGGGTGCGAAGAAGTGTAGGTGGCTCTGCGGACAAAAGCAGCCTTTTCCCTTTGGAAGTTTGGATTCTAATGTCTCAGGGGCTGCTTGCCAAACCTTGATGTTGCCCAGCTTCTAGCCTCCGCAGGTACACTTGCGTAGTAAAGGAGCACTTTCCCCCGAGAAACCGTGTTCCTGCCACGCTGGAAGAGAGTTAAGCCCGCAGTACTCTTTCATCCTGGGAAAGCGCAAGGCCACCCTGAGCCTCAGGGTAGTGCCTAAGTTTCTACCGGGCAAGCTCTGCGTGCCTCGGTTTCCATGAGGTCTCCACCGTTGTTGTGCTTCAATGGAACGCGAGGATAGCTTTCAGGACTCCAAGCACTCTGGCCTCCGCACCGTTTCCCATGCTACCACACGGATTCCCCCCACGTCTCCTCTCTGCCTGCTGAGCAAAAAGCAGCCGTGTAGGTTCTTCGGAACACTTCTTCATGCACAGCCCAAGGGGGCACACTGCTCTCTCTCTTCCTTTGGAAACCTAGGTTGCCGCAGCTTGTCCCAACTCACGAAGACAGTCAGAGCCGGTCTCATGTGCTGGGTAACGTGGACTCAGTGAGGACAAGGGCCCTAACTGCACTCAGAAAAACTCTCTGCTCAGCCTTCCATCCAGGAGCTCACACCGAGTGGCTCTTTGCTTAAGCAGGACGTCAATGTGAGGTTCAAGCTGAGCAAAGAGCACAATTCCTCCTTTACCCTGCTAGGCCCCGGAAGAGGTAGAGCCAACTAAGCCTCGCTCAGGCCAGCCCTCCTTCAGGGATCTTGCCACACTACGAAGCCGTCACAGTAAAAGGTACTTAGCGAAGTTCCCAGGGTTTCGCCATGCTCTCCCTCGGCAGCTCCACTACTGCAGGGACTCATGTTTGCTATGAACTAGGATAGGTGGCCCTGCTTCGAAAAGCAGTCTTTTCCCCTTTGGAAACCTGGATTCTTGTAGCCTCGGAGCTGTTTGCGAAACCCTAGGAAGGCCCAGCTTTTACTAACTGCAGGCACGCCCGGGGAGGAAACGAGTATGTTCCCCCAGAGAAACAGGCTGCTTGCAAGTGTCGAGGGGAGCTTCTCAGGTGCCCAGTGTGTCCCGTTTGTTTCCCTTCGCAGCTCCCATCCTACAGGTACTTATTCTGGGTGCTAACAAGGGTAGGTGGCTCTGCGGACAAAAGCAGCCTTTTCCCTTTGGAAGTTTGGATTCTAGTGTCTCAGGGGCTGCTTGCCAAACCTTGATGTTGCCCAGCTTCTAGCCTCCGCAGGTACACTTGCGTAGTAAAGGAGCACTTTCTCCCGAGAAACCGTGTTCCTGCCACGCTGGAAGAGAGTTAAGCCCGCAGTACTCTTTCATCCTGGGAAAGCGCAAGGCCACCCTGAGCCACAGGGTAGTGCCTAAGTTTCCACCGGGCAAGCTCTGCGTGCCTCGGTTTCCATGAGGTCTCCACCGTTGTTGTGCTTCAATGGAACGCGAGGATAGCTTTCAGGACTCCAAGCACTCTGGCCTCCTCACCGTTTCCCATGCTACCACACGGATTCCCCCCACGTCTCCTCTCTGCGTGCTGAGCAAAAAGCAGCCGTGTAGGTTCTTCGGAACACTTCTTCATGCACAGCCCAAGGGGGCACACTGCTCTCTCTCTTCCTTTGGAAACCTAGGTTGCCGCAGCTTGTCCCAACTCACGAAGACAGTCAGAGCCGGTCTCATGTGCTGGGTAACGTGGACTCAGTGAGGACAAGGGCCCTACCTGCACTCAGAAAAACTCTCTGCTCAGCCTTCCATCCAGGAGCTCACACCGAGTGGCTCTTTGCTTAAGCAGGACGTCGATGTGAGGTCCAAGCTGAGCAAAGAGCACAATTCCTCCTTTACCCTGCTAGACCACGGAAGAGGTAGAGCCAACTAGGCCTCGCTCAGGCCAGCCCTCCTTCAGGGTTCTTGCCACACTACGAAGCCGTCACAGTAAAAGGTACTTAGCGAAGTTCCCAGGGTTTCGCCATCCTCTCCCTCGGCAGCTCCACTACTGCAGGGACTCATGTTTGCTATGAACTAGGATAGGTGGCCCTGCTTCGAAAAGCAGTCTTTTCCCCTTTGGAAACCTGGATTCTTGTACCCTCGGAGCTGTTTGCGAAACCCTAGGAAGGCCCAGCTTTTATTCACTGCAGGCACGCCCGGGGAGGAAACGAGTATGTTCCCCCAGAGAAACAGGCTGCTTGCAAGTGTCGAGGGGAGCTTCTCAGGTGCCTAGTGTGTCCCGTTTGTTTCCCTTCGCAGCTCCCATCCTACAGGTACTTATTCTGGGTGCTAACAAGGGTAGGTGGCTCTGTGGACAAAAGCAGCCTTTTCCCTTTGGAAGTTTGGATTCTAGTGTCTCAGGGGCTGCTTGCCAAACCTTGATGTTGCCCAGCTTCTAGCCTCCGCAGGTACACTTGCGTAGTAAAGGAGCACTTTCTCCCGAGAAACCGTGTTCCTGCCACGCTGGAAGAGAGTTAAGCCCGCAGTACTCTTTCATCCTGGGAAAGCGCAAGGCCACCCTGAGCCTCAGGGTAGTGCCTAAGTTTCCACCGGGCAAGCTCTGCGTGCCTCGGTTTCCATGAGGTCTCCACCGTTGTTGTGCTTCAATGGAACGCGAGGATAGCTTTCAGGACTCCAAGCACTCTGGCCTCCGCACCGTTTCCCATGCTACCACACGGATTCCCCCCACGTCTCCTCTCTGCCTCTTTGCTTAAGCAGGACGTCGATGTGAGGTCCAAGCTGAGCAAAGAGCACAATTCCTCCTTTACCCTGCTAGACCACGGAAGAGGTAGAGCCAACTAGGCCTCGCTCAGGCCAGCCCTCCTTCAGGGATCTTGCCACACTTCGAAGCCTGCCCAGTTTAAGAACTTAGAGAAGTTCCCAGGGTTTCGCCTTGCTCTCCCTCGGCAAGCTCCACTACTGCAGGGACTCATGTTTGCTGTGAACTAGGATAGGTGGCCCTGCTTCGGAAAGCACTCTTTTCCCCTTTGGAAATCTGGATTCTTTTAGCCTCGGAGCTGTTTGCGAAACCCTAGGAAGGCCCAGCTTCTACTCACTGCAGGCACGCCCGGGGAGGAAACGAGTATGTTTCCCCAGAGAAACAGGCTGCTTGCAAGTGTCGAGGGGAGCTTTTCAGGTGCCCAGTGTGTCCTGTTTGTATCCCTTCGCAGCTCCCATCCTGCAGGGACTTATGTTGGGTGCGAAGAAGTGTAGGTGGCTCTGCGGACAAGAGCAGCCTTTTTCCTTTGGAAGTTTGGATTCTAGTGTCTCCGGGGCTGCTTGCCAAACCTTGAAGTTGCCCAGGTTCTAGCCTCCGCAGGTACGCTTGCGTAACAAACCAGCACTTTCCCCCATGCAAGCGGGTTCCTGCCACGCTGGAAGAGAGTTAAGCCCGCAGACCTCGTTCCTCCTGGGAAAGTGCAAGGCCACCCTGAGCCCCAGGGTAGTGCCTAATTTTCCACCAGGCAAGCTCTGCGTGCCTCGGTTTCCATGAGGTCTCCACCGTTGTTGTGCTTCAATGGAACGCGAGGATAGCTTTCAGGACTCCAAGCACTCTGGCCTCCCCACCGTTTCCCATGCTACCACACGTATTCCCCCCACGTCTCCTCTCTGCCTGCTGAGCAAAAAGCAGCCGTGTAGGTTCTTCGAAACACTTCTTGCATGCACAGCCCAAGGCGGCACACTGCTCTCTCTCTTCCTTTGGAAACCTAGGTTGCCGCAGCTTGTCCCAACTCACGAAGACAGTCAGAGCCGGTCTCATGTGCTGGGTAACGTGGACTCAGTGAGGACAAGGGCCCTACCTGCACTCAGAAAAACTCTCTGCTCAGCCTTCCATCCAGGAGCTCACACCGAGTGGCTCTTTGCTTAAGCAGGACATCAATGTGAGGTTCAAGCTGAGCAAAGAGCACAATTCCTCCTTTACCCTGCTAGGCCCCGGAAGAGGTAGAGCCAACTAGGCCTCGCTCAGGCCAGCCCTCCTTCAGGGATCTTGCAACACTTCGAAGCCTACACAGTAAAAGGTACTTAGCGAAGTTCTCAGGGTTTCGCCATGCTCTCCCTCGGCAGCTCCACTACTGCAGGGACTCATGTTTGCTATGAACTAGGATAGGTGGCCCTGCTTCGAAAAGCAGTCTTTTCCCCTTTGGAAACCTGGATTCTTGTAGCCTCGGAGCTGTTTGCGAAACCCTAGGAAGGCCCAGCTTTTACTCACTGCAGGCACGCCCGGGGATGAAACGAGTATGTTCCCCCAGAGAAACAGGCTGCTTGCAAGTGTCGAGGGGAGCTTCTCAGGTGCCCAGTGTGTCCCGTTTGTTTCCCTTCGCAGCTCCCATCCTACAGGTACTTATTCTGGGTGCTAACAAGGGTAGGTGGCTCTGCGGACAAAAGCAGCCTTTTCCCTTTGGAAGTTTGGATTCTAGTGTCTCAGGGGCTGCTTGCCAAACCTTGATGTTGCCCAGCTTCTAGCCTCCGCAGGTACACTTGCGTAGTAAAGGAGCACTTTCTCCCGAGAAACCGTGTTCCTGCCACGCTGGAAGAGAGTTAAGCCCGCAGTCCTCTTTCATCCTGGGAAAGCGCAAGGCCACCCTGAGCCTCAGGGTAGTGCCTAAGTTTCCACCGGGCAAGCTCTGCGTGCCTCGGTTTCCATGAGGTCTCCACCGTTGTTGTGCTTCAATGGAACGCGAGGATAGCTTTCAGGACTCCAAGCACTCTGGCCTCCGCACCGTTTCCCATGCTACCACACGGATTCCCCCCACGTCTCCTCTCTGCCTGCTGAGCAAAAAGCAGCCGTGTAGGTTCTTCGGAACACTTCTTCATGCACAGCCCAAGGGGGCACACTGCTCTCTCTCTTCCTTTGGAAACCTAGGTTGCCGCAGCTTGTCCCAACTCACGAAGACAGTCAGAGCCGGTCTCATGTGCTGGGTAACGTGGACTCAGTGAGGACAAGGGCCCTACCTGCACTCAGAAAAACGCTCTGCTCAACCTTCCATCCAGGAGCTCACACCAACTGGCGCGTGTGTTTAGCAGGACGTCAATGTGAGGTTCAAGCTGAGCAAAGAGCACAATTCCTCCTTTACCCTGCCAGTCCCCGGAAGACGTAGAGCTAACTAGGCCTCGCTCAGGCCAGCTCTCCTTCAGGGTTCTTGCCACACTACGAACCCGGCACAGTAAAAGGTACTTAGCGAAGTTCCCCGGATTTCGCCATGCTCTCCCTCGGCAGTTCCACTACTGCAGGGACTCATGTTTGCTGTGAACTAGGATAGGTGGCCGTGCTTCGGAAAGCACTCTTTTCCACTTTGGAAATGTGGATTCTTGTAGCCCAGGAGCTGTTTGCGAAACCGTAGGAAAACCCAGCTTATACTCACTGCAGGCACGCCCGGGGAGGAAACGCGTATGTTCCCCCAGAGAAACAGGCTGCTTGCAAGTGTCGAGGGGAGCTTTTCAGGTGCCCAGTGTGTCCTGTTTGTATGCCTTCGCAGCTCCCATCCTGCAGGTACTTATTCTGGGTGCTAACATGGGTAGGTGGCTCTGCGGACAAAAGCAGCCTTTTCCCTTTGGAAGCTTGGATTCTAGTGTCTCAGGGGCTGCTTTCCAAACCTTGAGGTTGCCCAGGTTTTACCCTCCGCAGGTGCGCTTGCGTTGCAAACGAGCACTTTCCCCCGAGAAACCGTGTTCCTGCCACGCTGGAAGAGAGTTAAGCCCGCAGACCTCTTTCATCCTGGGAAAGCACAAGGCCACCCTGAGCCTCAGGGTAGTGCCTTAGTTTCCACTGGGCAAGCTCTGCGTGCCTCGTTTTCCATGAGGTCTCCACCGTTGTGTTTGAATGGAACGCGAGGATAGCTTTCAGGACTCTAAGCACTCTGGCCTCGGAACCGTTTCCCATAGTATCACACGGATTCCCCCCACGTCTCCTCTCTGCCTGCTGAGCAAAAAGCAGCCGTGTAGGCCCTTCGGAACACTTCTTCATGCACAGCCCAAGGGGGCACACTGCTCTCTCTCTTCCTTTGGAAACCTAGGTTGCCGCAGCTTGTCCCAACTCACGAAGATAGTCAGAGCCGGTCTCATGTGCTGGGTAACGTGGACTCAGTGAGGACAAGGGCCCTACCTGCACTCAGAAAAACTCTCTGCTCAAACTTCCATCCAGGAGCTCACACCGAGTGGCTCTTTGCTTAAGCAGGACGTCGATGTGAGGTCCAAGCTGAGCAAAGAGCACAATTCCTCCTTTACCCTGCTAGACCACGGAAGAGGTAGAGCCAACTAGGCCTCGCTCAGGCCAGCCCTCCTTCAGGGATCTTGCCACACTTCGAAGCCTGCCCAGTTTAAGAACTTAGAGAAGTTCCCAGGGTTTCGCCTTGCTCTCCCTCGGCAGCTCCACTACTGCAGGGACTCATGTTTGCTATGAACTAGGATAGGTGGCCCTGCTTCGAAAAGCAGTCTTTTCCCCTTTGGAAACCTGGATTCTTGTAGCCTCGGAGCTGTTTGCGAAACCCTAGGAAGGCCCAGCTTTTACTCACTGCAGGCACGCCCGGGGAGGAAACGAGTATGTTCCCCCAGAGAAACAGGCTGCTTGCAAGTGTCGAGGGGAGCTTCTCAGGTGCCCAGTGTGTCCCGTTTGTTTCCCTTCGCAGCTCCCATCCTACAGGTACTTATTCTGGGTGCTAACAAGGGTAGGTGGCTCTGTGGACAAAAGTAGCCTTTTCCCTTTGGAAGTTTGGATTCTAGTGTCTCAGGGGCTGCTTGCCAAACCTTGATGTTGCCCAGCTTCTAGCCTCCGCAGGTACACTTGCGTAGTAAAGGAGCACTTTCTCCCGAGAAACCGTGTTCCTGCCACGCTGGAAGAGAGTTAAGCCCGCAGTACTCTTTCATCCTGGGAAAGCGCAAGGCCACCCTGAGCCTCAGGGTAGTGCCTAAGTTTCCACCGGGCAAGCTCTGCGTGCCTCGGTTTCCATGAGGTCTCCACCGTTGTTGTGCTTCAATGGAACGCGAGGATAGCTTTCAGGACTCCAAGTACTCTGGCCTCCGCACCGTTTCCCATGCTACCACACGGATTCCCCCCACGTCTCCTCTCTGCCTGCTGAGCAAAAAGCAGCCGTGTAGGTTCTTCGGAACACTTCTTCATGCACAGCCCAAGGGGGCACACTGCTCTCTCTCTTCCTTTGGAAACCTAGGTTGCCGCAGCTTGTCCCAACTCACGAAGACAGTCAGAGCCGGTCTCATGTGCTGGGTAACGTGGACTCAGTGAGGACAAGGGCCCTACCTGCACTCAGAAAAACACTCTGCTCAACCTTCCATCCAGGAGCTCACACCAACTGGCGCGTGTGTTTAGCAGGACGTCAATGTGAGGTTCAAGCTGAGCAAAGAGCACAATTCCTCCTTTACCCTGCTAGGCCCCGGAAGAGGTAGAGCCAACTAGGCCTCGCTCAGGCCAGCCCTCCTTCAGGGATCTTGCAACACTTCGAAGCCTACACAGTAAAAGGTACTTAGCGAAGTTCTCAGGGTTTCGCCATGCTCTCCCTCGGCAGCTCCACTACTCCAGGGACTCATGTTTGCTATGAACTAGGATAGGTGGCCCTGCTTCGAAAAGCAGTCTTTTCCCCTTTGGAAACCTGGATTCTTGTAGCCTCGGAGCTGTTTGCGAAACCCTAGGAAGGCCCAGCTTTTACTCACTGCAGGCACGCCCGGGGAGGAAACGAGTATGTTCCCCCAGAGAAACAGGCTGCTTGCAAGTGTCAAGGGGAGCTTCTCAGGTGCCCAGTGTGTCCCGTTTGTTTCCCTTCGCAGCTCCCATCCTACAGGTACTTATTCTGGGTGCTAACAAGGGTAGGTGGCTCTGCGGACAAAAGCAGCCTTTTCCCTTTGGAAGTTTGGATTCTAGTGTCTCAGGGGCTGCTTGCCAAACCTTGATGTTGCCCAGCTTCTAGCCTCCGCAGGTACACTTGCGTAGTAAAGGAGCACTTTCTCCCGAGAAACCGTGTTCCTGCCACGCTGGAAGAGAGTTAAGCCCGCAGTACTCTTTCATCCTGGGAAAGCGCAAGGCCACCCTGAGCCTCAGGGTAGTGCCTAAGTTTCCACCGGGCAAGCTCTGCGTGCCTCGGTTTCCATGAGGTCTCCACCGTTGTTGTGCTTCAATGGAACGCGAGGATAGCTTTCAGGACTCCAAGCACTCTGGCCTCCGCACCGTTTCCCATGCTACCACACGGATTCCCCCCACGTCTCCTCTCTGCCTGCTGAGCAAAAAGCAGCCGTGTAGGTTCTTCGGAACACTTCTTCATGCACAGCCCAAGGGGGCACACTGCTCTCTCTCTTCCTTTGGAAACCTAGGTTGCCGCAGCTTGTCCCAACTCACGAAGACAGTCAGAGCCGGTCTCATGTGCTGGGTAACGTGGACTCAGTGAGGACAAGGGCCCTACCTGCACTCAGAAAAACTCTCTGCTCAGCCTTCCATCCAGGAGCTCACACCGAGTGGCTCTTTGCTTAAGCAGGACGTCGATGTGAGGTCCAAGCTGAGCAAAGAGCACAATTCCTCCTTTACCCTGCTAGACCACGGAAGAGGTAGAGCCAACTAGGCCTCGCTCAGGCCAGCCCTCCTTCAGGGATCTTGCCACACTTCGAAGCCTGCCCAGTTTAAGAACTTAGAGAAGTTCCCAGGGTTTCGCCTTGCTCTCCCTCGGCAGCTCCACTACTGCAGGGACTCATGTTTGCTGTGAACTGGGATAGGTGGCCCTGTTTCCAAAAGCACTCTTTTCCCCTTTGGAATTCAGGATTGTTGTAGCCTCGGAGCTGTTTGTGAAACCCTAAGAAGGCCCAGCTTATACTAACTGCAGGCACGCTCGGGGAGGAAACGAGTATGTTCCCCCAGAGAAACAGGCTGCTTGCAAGTGTCGAGGGGAGCTTCTCAGGTGCCCAGGGTGTCCTGTTTGTATCCCTTCGCAGCTCCCATCCTGCAGGTACTTATGTTGGGTGCGAAGAAGTGTAGGTGGCTCTGCGGACAAAAGCAGCCTTTTCCCTTTGGAAGTTTGGATTCTAGTGTCTCAGGGGCTGCTTGCCAAACCTTGATGTTGCCCAGCTTCTAGCCTCCGCAGGTACACTTGCGTAGTAAAGGAGCACTTTCCCCCGAGAAACCGTGTTCCTGCCACGCTGGAAGAGAGTTAAGCCCGCAGTACTCTTTCATCCTGGGAAAGCGCAAGGCCACCCTGAGCCACAGGGTAGTGCCTAAGTTTCCACCGGGCAAGCTCTGCGTGCCTCGGTTTCCATGAGGTCTCCACCGTTGTTGTGCTTCAATGGAACGCGAGGATAGCTTTCAGGACTCCAAGCACTCTGGCCTCCGCACCGTTTCCCATGCTACCACACGGATTCCCCCCACGTCTCCTCTCTGCCTGCTGAGCAAAAAGCAGCCGTGTAGGTTCTTCGGAACACTTCTTCATGCACAGCCCAAGGGGGCACACTGCTCTCTCTCTTCCTTTGGAAACCTAGGTTGCCGCAGCTTGTCCCAACTCACGAAGACAGTCAGAGCCGGTCTCATGTGCTGGGTAACGTGGACTCAGTGAGGACAAGGGCCCTACCTGCACTCAGAAAAACTCTCTGCTCAGCCTTCCATCCAGGAGCTCACACCGAGTGGCTCTTTGCTTAAGCAGGACGTCAATGTGAGGTTCAAGCTGAGCAAAGAGCACAATTCCTCCTTTACCCTGCTAGGCCCCGGAAGAGGTAGAGCCAACTAAGCCTCGCTCAGGCCAGCCCTCCTTCAGGGATCTTGCCACACTACGAAGCCGTCACAGTAAAAGGTACTTAGCGAATTTCCCAGGGTTTCGCCATGCTCTCCCTCGGCAGCTCCACTACTGCAGGGACTCATGTTTGCTATGAACTAGGATAGGTGGCCCTGCTTCGAAAAGCAGTCTTTTCCCCTTTGGAAACCTGGATTCTTGTACCCTCGGAGCTGTTTGCGAAACCCTAGGAAGGCCCAGCTTTTATTCACTGCAGGCACGCCCGGGGAGGAAACGAGTATGTTCCCCCAGAGAAACAGGCTGCTTGCAAGTGTCGAGGGGAGCTTCTCAGGTGCCTAGTGTGTCCCGTTTGTTTCCCTTCGCAGCTCCCATCCTACAGGTACTTATTCTGGGTGCTTACAAGGGTAGGTGGCTCTGTGGACAAAAGCAGCCTTTTCCCTTTGGAAGTTTGGATTCTAGTGTCTCAGGGGCTGCTTGCCAAACCTTGATGTTGCCCAGCTTCTAGCCTCCGCAGGTACACTTGCGTAGTAAAGGAGCACTTTCTCCGGAGAAACCGTGTTCCTGCCACGCTGGAAGAGAGTTAAGCCAGCAGGACTCTTTCATCCTGGGAAAGGGCAAGGCCACCCTGAGCCTCAGGGTAGTGCCTAAGTTTCCACCGGGCAAGCTCTGCGTGCCTCGGTTTCCATGAGGTCTCCACCGTTGTTGTGCTTCAATGGAACGCGAGGATAGCTTTCAGGACTCCAAGCACTCTGGCCTCCGCACCGTTTCCCATGCTACCACACGGATTCCCCCCACGTCTCCTCTCTGCCTGCTGAGCAAAAAGCAGCCGTGTAGGTTCTTCGGAACACTTCTTCATGCACAGCCCAAGGGGGCACACTGCTCTCTCTCTTCCTTTGGAAACCTAGGTTGCCGCAGCTTGTCCCAACTCACGAAGACAGTCAGAGCCGGTCTCATGTGCTGGGTAACGTGGACTCAGTGAGGACAAGGGCCCTACCTGCACTCAGAAAAACTCTCTGCTCAGCCTTCCATCCAGGAGCTCACACCGAGTGGCTCTTTGCTTAAGCAGGACGTCGATGTGAGGTCCAAGCTGAGCAAAGAGCACAATTCCTCCTTTACCCTGCTAGACCACGGAAGAGGTAGAGCCAACTAGGCCTCGCTCAGGCCAGCCCTCCTTCAGGGATCTTGCCACACTTCGAAGCCTGCCCAGTTTAAGAACTTAGAGAAGTTCCCAGGGATTCGCCTTGCTCTCCCTCGGCAGCTCCACTACTGCAGGGACTCATGTTTGCTGTGAACTAGGATAGGTGGCCCTGTTTCCAAAAGCAGTCTTTTCCCCTTTGGAATTCAGGATTGTTGTAGCCTCGGAGCTGTTTGTGAAACCCTAAGAAGGCCCAGCTTATACTAACTGCAGGCACGCTCGGGGAGGAAACGAGTATGTTCCCCCAGAGAAACAGGCTGCTTGCAAGTGTCGAGGGGAGCTTCTCAGGTGCCCAGGGTGTCCTGTTTGTATCCCTTCGCAGCTCCCATCCTGCAGGTACTTATGTTGGGTGCGAAGAAGTGTAGGTGGCTCTGCGGACAAAAGCAGCCTTTTCCCTTTGGAAGTTTGGATTCTAGTGTCTCAGGGGCTGCTTGCCAAACCTTGATGTTGCCCAGCTTCTAGCCTCCGCAGGTACACTTGCGTAGTAAAGGAGCACTTTCCCCCGAGAAACCGTGTTCCTGCCACGCTGGAAGAGAGTTAAGCCCGCAGTACTCTTTCATCCTGGGAAAGCGCAAGGCCACCCTGAGCCTCAGGGTAGTGCCTAAGTTTCCACCGGGCAAGCTCTGCGTGCCTCGGTTTCCATGAGGTCTCCACCGTTGTTGTGCTTCAATGGAACGCGAGGATAGCTTTCAGGACTCCAAGCACTCTGGCCTCCGCACCGTTTCCCATGCTACCACACGGATTCCCCCCACGTCTCCTCTCTGCCTGCTGAGCAAAAAGCAGCCGTGTAGGTTCTTCGGAACACTTCTTCATGCACAGCCCAAGGGGGCACACTGCTCTCTCTCTTCCTTTGGAAACCTAGGTTGCCGCAGCTTGTCCCAACTCACGAAGACAGTCAGAGCCGGTCTCATGTGCTGGGTAACGTGGACTCAGTGAGGACAAGGGCCCTACCTGCACTCAGAAAAACTCTCTGCTCAGCCTTCCATCCAGGAGCTCACACCGAGTGGCTCTTTGCTTAAGCAGGACGTCAATGTGAGGTTCAAGCTGAGCAAAGAGCACAATTCCTCCTTTACCCTGCTAGGCCCCGGAAGAGGTAGAGCCAACTAAGCCTCGCTCAGGCCAGCCCTCCTTCAGGGATCTTGCCACACTACGAAGCCGTCACAGTAAAAGGTACTTAGCGAAGTTCCCAGGGTTTCGCCATGCTCTCCCTCGGCAGCTCCACTACTCCAGGGACTCATGTTTGCTATGAACTAGGATAGGTGGCCCTGTTTCCAAAAGCAGTCTTTTCCCCTTTGGAAACCTGGATTCTTGTAGCCTCGGAGCTGTTTGCGAAACCCTAGGAAGGCCCAGCTTTTACTCACTGCAGGCACGCCCGGGGAGGAAACGAGTATGTTCCCCCAGAGAAACAGGCTGCTTGCAAGTGTCGAGGGGAGCTTCTCAGGTGCCCAGGGTGTCCTGTTTGTATCCCTTCGCAGCTCCCATCCTGCAGGTACTTATGTTGGGTGCGAAGAAGTGTAGGTGGCTCTGCGGACAAAAGCAGCCTTTTCCCTTTGGAAGTTTGGATTCTAGTGTCTCAGGGGCTGCTTGCCAAACCTTGATGTTGCCCAGCTTCTAGCCTCCGCAGGTACACTTGCGTAGTAAAGGAGCACTTTCCCCCGAGAAACCGTGTTCCTGCCACGCTGGAAGAGAGTTAAGCCCGCAGTACTCTTTCATCCTGGGAAAGCGCAAGGCCACCCTGAGCCTCAGGGTAGTGCCTAAGTTTCCACCGGGCAAGCTCTGCGTGCCTCGGTTTCCATGAGGTCTCCACCGTTGTTGTGCTTCAATGGAACGCGAGGATAGCTTTCAGGACTCCAAGCACTCTGGCCTCCGCACCGTTTCCCATGCTACCACACGGATTCCCCCCACGTCTCCTCTCTGCCTGCTGAGCAAAAAGCAGCCGTGTAGGTTCTTCGGAACACTTCTTCATGCACAGCCCAAGGGGGCACACTGCTCTCTCTCTTCCTTTGGAAACCTAGGTTGCCGCAGCTTGTCCCAACTCACGAAGACAGTCAGAGCCGGTCTCATGTGCTGGGTAACGTGGACTCAGTGAGGACAAGGGCCCTACCTGCACTCAGAAAAACTCTCTGCTCAGCCTTCCATCCAGGAGCTCACACCGAGTGGCTCTTTGCTTAAGCAGGACGTCAATGTGAGGTTCAAGCTGAGCAAAGAGCACAATTCCTCCTTTACCCTGCTAGGCCCCGGAAGAGGTAGAGCCTACTAGGCCTCGCTCAGGCCAGCCCTCCTTCAGGGATCTTGCCACACTACGAAGCCGTCACAGTAAAAGGTACTTAGCGAAGTTCCCAGGGTTTCGCCATGCTCTCCCTCGGCAGCTCCACTACTGCAGGGACTCATGTTTGCTATGAACTAGGATAGGTGGCCCTGCTTCGAAAAGCAGTCTTTTCCCCTTTGGAAACCTGGATTCTTGTAGCCTCGGAGCTGTTTGCGAAACCCTAGGGAGGCCCAGCTTTTACTCACTGCAGGCACGCCCGGGGAGGAAACGAGTATGTTCCCCCAGAGAAACAGGCTGCTTGCAAGTGTCGAGGGGAGCTTCTCAGGTGCCCAGTGTGTCCCGTTTGTTTCCCTTCGCAGCTCCCATCCTACAGGTACTTATTCTGGGTGCTAACAAGGGTAGGTGGCTCTGCGGACAAAAGCAGCCTTTTCCCTTTGGAAGTTTGGATTCTAGTGTCTCAGGGGCTGCTTGCCAAACCTTGATGTTGCCCAGCTTCTAGCCTCCGCAGGTACACTTGCGTAGTAAAGGAGCACTTTCTCCCGAGAAACCGTGTTCCTGCCACGCTGGAAGAGAGTTAAGCCCGCAGTCCTCTTTCATCCTGGGAAAGCGCAAGGCCACCCTGAGCCTCAGGGTAGTGCCTAAGTTTCCACCGGGCAAGCTCTGCGTGCCTCGGTTTCCATGAGGTCTCCACCGTTGTTGTGCTTCAATGGAACGCGAGGATAGCTTTCAGGACTCCAAGCACTCTGGCCTCCGCACCGTTTCCCATGCTACCACACGGATTCCCCCCACGTCTCCTCTCTGCCTGCTGAGCAAAAAGCAGCCGTGTAGGTTCTTCGGAACACTTCTTCATGCACAGCCCAAGGGGGCACACTGCTCTCTCTCTTCCTTTGGAAACCTAGGTTGCCGCAGCTTGTCCCAACTCACGAAGACAGTCAGAGCCGGTCTCATGTGCTGGGTAACGTGGACTCAGTGAGGACAAGGGCCCTACCTGCACTCAGAAAAACGCTCTGCTCAACCTTCCATCCAGGAGCTCACACCAACTGGCGCGTGTGTTTAGCAGGACGTCAATGTGAGGTTCAAGCTGAGCAAAGAGCACAATTCCTCCTTTACCCTGCCAGTCCCCGGAAGACGTAGAGCTAACTAGGCCTCGCTCAGGCCAGCTCTCCTTCAGGGTTCTTGCCACACTACGAACCCGGCACAGTAAAAGGTACTTAGCGAAGTTCCCCGGATTTCGCCATGCTCTCCCTCGGCAGTTCCACTACTGCAGGGACTCATGTTTGCTGTGAACTAGGATAGGTGGCCGTGCTTCGGAAAGCACTCTTTTCCACTTTGGAAATGTGGATTCTTGTAGCCCAGGAGCTGTTTGCGAAACCGTAGGAAAACCCAGCTTATACTCACTGCAGGCACGCCCGGGGAGGAAACGCGTATGTTCCCCCAGAGAAACAGGCTGCTTGCAAGTGTCGAGGGGAGCTTTTCAGGTGCCCAGTGTGTCCTGTTTGTATGCCTTCGCAGCTCCCATCCTGCAGGTACTTATTCTGGGTGCTAACATGGGTAGGTGGCTCTGCGGACAAAAGCAGCCTTTTCCCTTTGGAAGCTTGGATTCTAGTGTCTCAGGGGCTGCTTTCCAAACCTTGAGGTTGCCCAGGTTTTACCCTCCGCAGGTGCGCTTGCGTTGCAAACGAGCACTTTCCCCCGAGAAACCGTGTTCCTGCCACGCTGGAAGAGAGTTAAGCCCGCAGACCTCTTTCATCCTGGGAAAGCACAAGGCCACCCTGAGCCTCAGGGTAGTGCCTTAGTTTCCACTGGGCAAGCTCTGCGTGCCTCGTTTTCCATGAGGTCTCCACCGTTGTGTTTGAATGGAACGCGAGGATAGCTTTCAGGACTCTAAGCACTCTGGCCTCGGAACCGTTTCCCATAGTATCACACGGATTCCCCCCACGTCTCCTCTCTGCCTGCTGAGCAAAAAGCAGCCGTGTAGGCCCTTCGGAACACTTCTTCATGCACAGCCCAAGGGGGCACACTGCTCTCTCTCTTCCTTTGGAAACCTAGGTTGCCGCAGCTTGTCCCAACTCACGAAGATAGTCAGAGCCGGTCTCATGTGCTGGGTAACGTGGACTCAGTGAGGACAAGGGCCCTACCTGCACTCAGAAAAACTCTCTGCTCAAACTTCCATCCAGGAGCTCACACCGAGTGGCTCTTTGCTTAAGCAGGACGTCGATGTGAGGTCCAAGCTGAGCAAAGAGCACAATTCCTCCTTTACCCTGCTAGACCACGGAAGAGGTAGAGCCAACTAGGCCTCGCTCAGGCCAGCCCTCCTTCAGGGATCTTGCAACACTTCGAAGCCTGCCCAGTTTAAGAACTTAGAGAAGTTCCCAGGGTTTCGCCTTGCTCTCCCTCGGCAGCTCCACTACTGCAGGGACTCATGTTTGCTATGAACTAGGATAGGTGGCCCTGCTTCGAAAAGCAGTCTTTTCCCCTTTGGAAACCTGGATTCTTGTAGCCTCGGAGCTGTTTGCGAAACCCTAGGAAGGCCCAGCTTTTACTCACTGCAGGCACGCCCGGGGAGGAAACGAGTATGTTCCCCCAGAGAAACAGGCTGCTTGCAAGTGTCGAGGGGAGCTTCTCAGGTGCCCAGTGTGTCCCGTTTGTTTCCCTTCGCAGCTCCCATCCTACAGGTACTTATTCTGGGTGCTAACAAGGGTAGGTGGCTCTGTGGACAAAAGTAGCCTTTTCCCTTTGGAAGTTTGGATTCTAGTGTCTCAGGGGCTGCTTGCCAAACCTTGATGTTGCCCAGCTTCTAGCCTCCGCAGGTACACTTGCGTAGTAAAGGAGCACTTTCTCCCGAGAAACCGTGTTCCTGCCACGCTGGAAGAGAGTTAAGCCCGCAGTACTCTTTCATCCTGGGAAAGCGCAAGGCCACCCTGAGCCTCAGGGTAGTGCCTAAGTTTCCACCGGGCAAGCTCTGCGTGCCTCGGTTTCCATAAGGTCTCCACCGTTGTTGTGCTTCAATGGAACGCGAGGATAGCTTTCAGGACTCCAAGTACTCTGGCCTCCGCACCGTTTCCCATGCTACCACACGGATTCCCCCCACGTCTCCTCTCTGCCTGCTGAGCAAAAAGCAGCCGTGTAGGTTCTTCGGAACACTTCTTCATGCACAGCCCAAGGGGGCACACTGCTCTCTCTCTTCCTTTGGAAACCTAGGTGGCCGCAGCTTGTCCCAACTCACGAAGACAGTCAGAGCCGGTCTCATGTGCTGGGTAACGTGGACTCAGTGAGGACAAGGGCCCTACCTGCACTCAGAAAAACACTCTGCTCAACCTTCCATCCAGGAGCTCACACCAACTGGCGCGTGTGTTTAGCAGGACGTCAATGTGAGGTTCAAGCTGAGCAAAGAGCACAATTCCTCCTTTACCCTGCTAGGCCCCGGAAGAGGTAGAGCCAACTAGGCCTCGCTCAGGCCAGCCCTCCTTCAGGGATCTTGCAACACTTCGAAGCCTACACAGTAAAAGGTACTTAGCGAAGTTCTCAGGGTTTCGCCATGCTCTCCCTCGGCAGCTCCACTACTCCAGGGACTCATGTTTGCTATGAACTAGGATAGGTGGCCCTGCTTCGAAAAGCAGTCTTTTCCCCTTTGGAAACCTGGATTCTTGTAGCCTCGGAGCTGTTTGCGAAACCCTAGGAAGGCCCAGCTTTTACTCACTGCAGGCACGCCCGGGGAGGAAACGAGTATGTTCCCCCAGAGAAACAGGCTGCTTGCAAGTGTCAAGGGGAGCTTCTCAGGTGCCCAGTGTGTCCCGTTTGTTTCCCTTCGCAGCTCCCATCCTACAGGTACTTATTCTGGGTGCTAACAAGGGTAGGTGGCTCTGCGGACAAAAGCAGCCTTTTCCCTTTGGAAGTTTGGATTCTAGTGTCTCAGGGGCTGCTTGCCAAACCTTGATGTTGCCCAGCTTCTAGCCTCCGCAGGTACACTTGCGTAGTAAAGGAGCACTTTCTCCCGAGAAACCGTGTTCCTGCCACGCTGGAAGAGAGTTAAGCCCGCAGTACTCTTTCATCCTGGGAAAGCGCAAGGCCACCCTGAGCCTCAGGGTAGTGCCTAAGTTTCCACCGGGCAAGCTCTGCGTGCCTCGGTTTCCATGAGGTCTCCACCGTTGTTGTGCTTCAATGGAACGCGAGGATAGCTTTCAGGACTCCAAGCACTCTGGCCTCCGCACCGTTTCCCATGCTACCACACGGATTCCCCCCACGTCTCCTCTCTGCCTGCTGAGCAAAAAGCAGCCGTGTAGGTTCTTCGGAACACTTCTTCATGCACAGCCCAAGGGGGCACACTGCTCTCTCTCTTCCTTTGGAAACCTAGGTGGCCGCAGCTTGTCCCAACTCACGAAGACAGTCAGAGCCGGTCTCATGTGCTGGGTAACGTGGACTCAGTGAGGACAAGGGCCCTACCTGCACTCAGAAAAACACTCTGCTCAACCTTCCATCCAGGAGCTCACACCAACTGGCGCGTGTGTTTAGCAGGACGTCAATGTGAGGTTCAAGCTGAGCAAAGAGCACAATTCCTCCTTTACCCTGCTAGGCCCCGGAAGAGGTAGAGCCAACTAGGCCTCGCTCAGGCCAGCCCTCCTTCAGGGATCTTGCAACACTTCGAAGCCTACACAGTAAAAGGTACTTAGTGAAGTTCTCAGGGTTTCGCCATGCTCTCCCTCGGCAGCTCCACTACTGCAGGGACTCATGTTTGCTATGAACTAGGATAGGTGGCCCTGCTTCGAAAAGCAGTCTTTTCCCCTTTGGAAACCTGGATTCTTGTAGCCTCGGAGCTGTTTGCGAAACCCTAGGAAGGCCCAGCTTTTACTAACTGCAGGAACGCCCGGGGAGGAAACGAGTATGTTCCCCCAGAGAAACAGGCTGCTTGCAAGTGTCGAGGGGAGCTTCTCAGGTGCCCAGTGTGTCCCGTTTGTTTCCCTTCGCAGCTCCCATCCTACAGGTACTTATTCTGGGTGCTAACAAGGGTAGGTGGCTCTGCGGACAAAAGCAGCCTTTTCCCTTTGGAAGTTTGGATTCTAGTGTCTCAGGGGCTGCTTGCCAAACCTTGATGTTGCCCAGCTTCTAGCCTCCGCAGGTACACTTGCGTAGTAAAGGAGCACTTTCTCCCGAGAAACCGTGTTCCTGCCACGCTGGAAGAGAGAGAGTTAAGCCCGCAGTACTCTTTCATCCTGGGAAAGCGCAAGGCCACCCTGAGCCTCAGGGTAGTGCCTAAGTTTCCACCGGGCAAGCTCTGCGTGCCTCGGTTTCCATGAGGTCTCCACCGTTGTTGTGCTTCAATGGAACGCGAGGATAGCTTTCAGGACTCCAAGCACTCTGGCCTCCGCACCGTTTCCCATGCTACCACACGGATTCCCCCCACGTCTCCTCTCTGCCTGCTGAGCAAAAAGCAGCCGTGTAGGTTCTTCGGAACACTTCTTCATGCACAGCCCAAGGGGGCACACTGCTCTCTCTCTTCCTTTGGAAACCTAGGTTGCCGCAGCTTGTCCCAACTCACGAAGACAGTCAGAGCCGGTCTCATGTGCTGGGTAACGTGGACTCAGTGAGGACAAGGGCCCTACCTGCACTCAGAAAAACTCTCTGCTCAGCCTTCCATCCAGGAGCTCACACCGAGTGGCTCTTTGCTTAAGCAGGACGTCGATGTGAGGTCCAAGCTGAGCAAAGAGCACAATTCCTCCTTTACCCTGCTAGACCACGGAAGAGGTAGAGCCAACTAGGCCTCGCTCAGGCCAGCCCTCCTTCAGGGATCTTGCCACACTTCGAAGCCTGCCCAGTTTAAGAACTTAGAGAAGTTCCCAGGGTTTCGCCTTGCTCTCCCTCGGCAGCTCCACTACTGCAGGGACTCATGTTTGCTGTGAACTGGGATAGGTGGCCCTGTTTCCAAAAGCACTCTTTTCCCCTTTGGAATTCAGGATTGTTGTAGCCTCGGAGCTGTTTGTGAAACCCTAAGAAGGCCCAGCTTATACTAACTGCAGGCACGCTCGGGGAGGAAACGAGTATGTTCCCCCAGAGAAACAGGCTGCTTGCAAGTGTCGAGGGGAGCTTCTCAGGTGCCCAGGGTGTCCTGTTTGTATCCCTTCGCAGCTCCCATCCTGCAGGTACTTATGTTGGGTGCGAAGAAGTGTAGGTGGCTCTGCGGACAAAAGCAGCCTTTTCCCTTTGGAAGTTTGGATTCTAGTGTCTCAGGGGCTGCTTGCCAAACCTTGATGTTGCCCAGCTTCTAGCCTCCGCAGGTACACTTGCGTAGTAAAGGAGCACTTTCCCCCGAGAAACCGTGTTCCTGCCACGCTGGAAGAGAGTTAAGCCCGCAGTACTCTTTCATCCTGGGAAAGCGCAAGGCCACCCTGAGCCACAGGGTAGTGCCTAAGTTTCCACCGGGCAAGCTCTGCGTGCCTCGGTTTCCATGAGGTCTCCACCGTTGTTGTGCTTCAATGGAACGCGAGGATAGCTTTCAGGACTCCAAGCACTCTGGCCTCCGCACCGTTTCCCATGCTACCACACGGATTCCCCCCACGTCTCCTCTCTGCCTGCTGAGCAAAAAGCAGCCGTGTAGGTTCTTCGGAACACTTCTTCATGCACAGCCCAAGGGGGCACACTGCTCTCTCTCTTCCTTTGGAAACCTAGGTTGCCGCAGCTTGTCCCAACTCACGAAGACAGTCAGAGCCGGTCTCATGTGCTGGGTAACGTGGACTCAGTGAGGACAAGGGCCCTACCTGCACTCAGAAAAACTCTCTGCTCAGCCTTCCATCCAGGAGCTCACACCGAGTGGCTCTTTGCTTAAGCAGGACGTCAATGTGAGGTTCAAGCTGAGCAAAGAGCACAATTCCTCCTTTACCCTGCTAGGCCCCGGAAGAGGTAGAGCCAACTAAGCCTCGCTCAGGCCAGCCCTCCTTCAGGGATCTTGCCACACTACGAAGCCGTCACAGTAAAAGGTACTTAGCGAATTTCCCAGGGTTTCGCCATGCTCTCCCTCGGCAGCTCCACTACTGCAGGGACTCATGTTTGCTATGAACTAGGATAGGTGGCCCTGCTTCGAAAAGCAGTCTTTTCCCCTTTGGAAACCTGGATTCTTGTACCCTCGGAGCTGTTTGCGAAACCCTAGGAAGGCCCAGCTTTTATTCACTGCAGGCACGCCCGGGGAGGAAACGAGTATGTTCCCCCAGAGAAACAGGCTGCTTGCAAGTGTCGAGGGGAGCTTCTCAGGTGCCTAGTGTGTCCCGTTTGTTTCCCTTCGCAGCTCCCATCCTACAGGTACTTATTCTGGGTGCTTACAAGGGTAGGTGGCTCTGTGGACAAAAGCAGCCTTTTCCCTTTGGAAGTTTGGATTCTAGTGTCTCAGGGGCTGCTTGCCAAACCTTGATGTTGCCCAGCTTCTAGCCTCCGCAGGTACACTTGCGTAGTAAAGGAGCACTTTCTCCGGAGAAACCGTGTTCCTGCCACGCTGGAAGAGAGTTAAGCCAGCAGGACTCTTTCATCCTGGGAAAGGGCAAGGCCACCCTGAGCCTCAGGGTAGTGCCTAAGTTTCCACCGGGCAAGCTCTGCGTGCCTCGGTTTCCATGAGGTCTCCACCGTTGTTGTGCTTCAATGGAACGCGAGGATAGCTTTCAGGACTCCAAGCACTCTGGCCTCCGCACCGTTTCCCATGCTACCACACGGATTCCCCCCACGTCTCCTCTCTGCCTGCTGAGCAAAAAGCAGCCGTGTAGGTTCTTCGGAACACTTCTTCATGCACAGCCCAAGGGGGCACACTGCTCTCTCTCTTCCTTTGGAAACCTAGGTTGCCGCAGCTTGTCCCAACTCACGAAGACAGTCAGAGCCGGTCTCATGTGCTGGGTAACGTGGACTCAGTGAGGACAAGGGCCCTACCTGCACTCAGAAAAACTCTCTGCTCAGCCTTCCATCCAGGAGCTCACACCGAGTGGCTCTTTGCTTAAGCAGGACGTCGATGTGAGGTCCAAGCTGAGCAAAGAGCACAATTCCTCCTTTACCCTGCTAGACCACGGAAGAGGTAGAGCCAACTAGGCCTCGCTCAGGCCAGCCCTCCTTCAGGGATCTTGCCACACTTCGAAGCCTGCCCAGTTTAAGAACTTAGAGAAGTTCCCAGGGATTCGCCTTGCTCTCCCTCGGCAGCTCCACTACTGCAGGGACTCATGTTTGCTGTGAACTAGGATAGGTGGCCCTGTTTCCAAAAGCAGTCTTTTCCCCTTTGGAATTCAGGATTGTTGTAGCCTCGGAGCTGTTTGTGAAACCCTAAGAAGGCCCAGCTTATACTAACTGCAGGCACGCTCGGGGAGGAAACGAGTATGTTCCCCCAGAGAAACAGGCTGCTTGCAAGTGTCGAGGGGAGCTTCTCAGGTGCCCAGGGTGTCCTGTTTGTATCCCTTCGCAGCTCCCATCCTGCAGGTACTTATGTTGGGTGCGAAGAAGTGTAGGTGGCTCTGCGGACAAAAGCAGCCTTTTCCCTTTGGAAGTTTGGATTCTAGTGTCTCAGGGGCTGCTTGCCAAACCTTGATGTTGCCCAGCTTCTAGCCTCCGCAGGTACACTTGCGTAGTAAAGGAGCACTTTCCCCCGAGAAACCGTGTTCCTGCCACGCTGGAAGAGAGTTAAGCCCGCAGTACTCTTTCATCCTGGGAAAGCGCAAGGCCACCCTGAGCCTCAGGGTAGTGCCTAAGTTTCCACCGGGCAAGCTCTGCGTGCCTCGGTTTCCATGAGGTCTCCACCGTTGTTGTGCTTCAATGGAACGCGAGGATAGCTTTCAGGACTCCAAGCACTCTGGCCTCCGCACCGTTTCCCATGCTACCACACGGATTCCCCCCACGTCTCCTCTCTGCCTGCTGAGCAAAAAGCAGCCGTGTAGGTTCTTCGGAACACTTCTTCATGCACAGCCCAAGGGGGCACACTGCTCTCTCTCTTCCTTTGGAAACCTAGGTTGCCGCAGCTTGTCCCAACTCACGAAGACAGTCAGAGCCGGTCTCATGTGCTGGGTAACGTGGACTCAGTGAGGACAAGGGCCCTACCTGCACTCAGAAAAACTCTCTGCTCAGCCTTCCATCCAGGAGCTCACACCGAGTGGCTCTTTGCTTAAGCAGGACGTCAATGTGAGGTTCAAGCTGAGCAAAGAGCACAATTCCTCCTTTACCCTGCTAGGCCCCGGAAGAGGTAGAGCCAACTAAGCCTCGCTCAGGCCAGCCCTCCTTCAGGGATCTTGCCACACTACGAAGCCGTCACAGTAAAAGGTACTTAGCGAAGTTCCCAGGGTTTCGCCATGCTCTCCCTCGGCAGCTCCACTACTCCAGGGACTCATGTTTGCTATGAACTAGGATAGGTGGCCCTGCTTCGAAAAGCAGTCTTTTCCCCTTTGGAAACCTGGATTCTTGTAGCCTCGGAGCTGTTTGCGAAACCCTAGGAAGGCCCAGCTTTTACTAACTGCAGGCACGCCCGGGGAGGAAACGAGTATGTTCCCCCAGAGAAACAGGCTGCTTGCAAGTGTCGAGGGGAGCTTCTCAGGTGCCCAGGGTGTCCTGTTTGTATCCCTTCGCAGCTCCCATCCTGCAGGTACTTATGTTGGGTGCGAAGAAGTGTAGGTGGCTCTGCGGACAAAAGCAGCCTTTTCCCTTTGGAAGTTTGGATTCTAGTGTCTCAGGGGCTGCTTGCCAAACCTTGATGTTGCCCAGCTTCTAGCCTCCGCAGGTACACTTGCGTAGTAAAGGAGCACTTTCCCCCGAGAAACCGTGTTCCTGCCACGCTGGAAGAGAGTTAAGCCCGCAGTACTCTTTCATCCTGGGAAAGCGCAAGGCCACCCTGAGCCTCAGGGTAGTGCCTAAGTTTCCACCGGGCAAGCTCTGCGTGCCTCGGTTTCCATGAGGTCTCCACCGTTGTTGTGCTTCAATGGAACGCGAGGATAGCTTTCAGGACTCCAAGCACTCTGGCCTCCGCACCGTTTCCCATGCTACCACACGGATTCCCCCCACGTCTCCTCTCTGCCTGCTGAGCAAAAAGCAGCCGTGTAGGTTCTTCGGAACACTTCTTCATGCACAGCCCAAGGGGGCACACTGCTCTCTCTCTTCCTTTGGAAACCTAGGTTGCCGCAGCTTGTCCCAACTCACGAAGACAGTCAGAGCCGGTCTCATGTGCTGGGTAACGTGGACTCAGTGAGGACAAGGGCCCTACCTGCACTCAGAAAAACTCTCTGCTCAGCCTTCCATCCAGGAGCTCACACCGAGTGGCTCTTTGCTTAAGCAGGACGTCAATGTGAGGTTCAAGCTGAGCAAAGAGCACAATTCCTCCTTTACCCTGCTAGGCCCCGGAAGAGGTAGAGCCTACTAGGCCTCGCTCAGGCCAGCCCTCCTTCAGGGATCTTGCCACACTACGAAGCCGTCACAGTAAAAGGTACTTAGCGAAGTTCCCAGGGTTTCGCCATGCTCTCCCTCGGCAGCTCCACTACTGCAGGGACTCATGTTTGCTATGAACTAGGATAGGTGGCCCTGCTTCGAAAAGCAGTCTTTTCCCCTTTGGAAACCTGGATTCTTGTAGCCTCGGAGCTGTTTGCGAAACCCTAGGGAGGCCCAGCTTTTACTCACTGCAGGCACGCCCGGGGAGGAAACGAGTATGTTCCCCCAGAGAAACAGGCTGCTTGCAAGTGTCGAGGGGAGCTTCTCAGGTGCCCAGTGTGTCCCGTTTGTTTCCCTTCGCAGCTCCCATCCTACAGGTACTTATTCTGGGTGCTAACAAGGGTAGGTGGCTCTGCGGACAAAAGCAGCCTTTTCCCTTTGGAAGTTTGGATTCTAGTGTCTCAGGGGCTGCTTGCCAAACCTTGATGTTGCCCAGCTTCTAGCCTCCGCAGGTACACTTGCGTAGTAAAGGAGCACTTTCTCCCGAGAAACCGTGTTCCTGCCACGCTGGAAGAGAGTTAAGCCAGCAGTACTCTTTCATCCTGGGAAAGCGCAAGGCCACCCTGAGCCACAGGGTAGTGCCTAAGTTTCCACCGGGCAAGCTCTGCGTGCCTCGGTTTCCATGAGGTCTCCACCGTTGTTGTGCTTCAATGGAACGCGAGGATAGCTTTCAGGACTCCAAGCACTCTGGCCTCCTCACCGTTTCCCATGCTACCACACGGATTCCCCCCACGTCTCCTCTCTGCGTGCTGAGCAAAAAGCAGCCGTGTAGGTTCTTCGGAACACTTCTTCATGCACAGCCCAAGGGGGCACACTGCTCTCTCTCTTCCTTTGGAAACCTAGGTTGCCGCAGCTTGTCCCAACTCACGAAGACAGTCAGAGCCGGTCTCATGTGCTGGGTAACGTGGACTCAGTGAGGACAAGGGCCCTACCTGCACTCAGAAAAACTCTCTGCTCAGCCTTCCATCCAGGAGCTCACACCGAGTGGCTCTTTGCTTAAGCAGGACGTCGATGTGAGGTCCAAGCTGAGCAAAGAGCACAATTCCTCCTTTACCCTGCTAGACCACGGAAGAGGTAGAGCCAACTAAGCCTCGCTCAGGCCAGCCCTCCTTCAGGGATCTTGCCACACTACGAAGCCGTCACAGTAAAAGGTACTTAGCGAAGTTCCCAGGGTTTCGCCATCCTCTCCCTCGGCAGCTCCACTACTGCAGGGACTCATGTTTGCTATGAACTAGGATAGGTGGCCCTGCTTCGAAAAGCAGTCTTTTCCCCTTTGGAAACCTGGATTCTTGTACCCTCGGAGCTGTTTGCGAAACCCTAGGAAGGCCCAGCTTTTATTCACTGCAGGCACGCCCGGGGAGGAAACGAGTATGTTCCCCCAGAGAAACAGGCTGCTTGCAAGTGTCGAGGGGAGCTTCTCAGGTGCCTAGTGTGTCCCGTTTGTTTCCCTTCGCAGCTCCCATCCTACAGGTACTTATTCTGGGTGCTAACAAGGGTAGGTGGCTCTGTGGACAAAAGCAGCCTTTTCCCTTTGGAAGTTTGGATTCTAGTGTCTCAGGGGCTGCTTGCCAAACCTTGATGTTGCCCAGCTTCTAGCCTCCGCAGGTACACTTGCGTAGTAAAGGAGCACTTTCCCCCGAGAAACCGTGTTCCTGCCACGCTGGAAGAGAGTTAAGCCCGCAGTACTCTTTCATCCTGGGAAAGCGCAAGGCCACCCTGAGCCACAGGGTAGTGCCTAAGTTTCCACCGGGCAAGCTCTGCGTGCCTCGGTTTCCATGAGGTCTCCACCGTTGTTGTGCTTCAATGGAACGCGAGGATAGCTTTCAGGACTCCAAGCACTCTGGCCTCCGCACCGTTTCCCATGCTACCACACGGATTCCCCCCGCGTCTCCTCTCTGCCTGCTGAGCAAAAAGCAGCCGTGTAGGTTCTTCGGAACACTTCTTCATGCACAGCCCAAGGGGGCACACTGCTCTCTCTCTTCCTTTGGAAACCTAGGTTGCCGCAGCTTGTCCCAACTCACGAAGACAGTCAGAGCCGGTCTCATGTGCTGGGTAACGTGGACTCAGTGAGGACAAGGGCCCTACCTGCACTCAGAAAAACTCTCTGCTCAGCCTTCCATCCAGGAGCTCACACCGAGTGGCTCTTTGCTTAAGCAGGACGTCAATGTGAGGTTCAAGCTGAGCAAAGAGCACAATTCCTCCTTTACCCTGCTAGGCCCCGGAAGAGGTAGAGCCAACTAAGCCTCGCTCAGGCCAGCCCTCCTTCAGGGATCTTGCCACACTACGAAGCCGTCACAGTAAAAGGTACTTAGCGAAGTTCCCAGGGTTTCGCCATGCTCTCCCTCGGCAGCTCCACTACTCCAGGGACTCATGTTTGCTATGAACTAGGATAGGTGGCCCTGCTTCGAAAAGCAGTCTTTTCCCCTTTGGAAACCTGGATTCTTGTACCCTCGGAGCTGTTTGCGAAACCCTAGGAAGGCCCAGCTTTTACTAACTGCAGGCACGCCCGGGGAGGAAACGAGTATGTTCCCCCAGAGAAACAGGCTGCTTGCAAGTGTCGAGGGGAGCTTCTCAGGTGCCCAGGGTGTCCTGTTTGTATCCCTTCGCAGCTCCCATCCTGCAGGTACTTATGTTGGGTGCGAAGAAGTGTAGGTGGCTCTGCGGACAAAAGCAGCCTTTTCCCTTTGGAAGTTTGGATTCTAGTGTCTCAGGGGCTGCTTGCCAAACCTTGATGTTGCCCAGCTTCTAGCCTCCGCAGGTACACTTGCGTAGTAAAGGAGCACTTTCCCCCGAGAAACCGTGTTCCTGCCACGCTGGAAGAGAGTTAAGCCCGCAGTACTCTTTCATCCTGGGAAAGCGCAAGGCCACCCTGAGCCTCAGGGTAGTGCCTAAGTTTCCACCGGGCAAGCTCTGCGTGCCTCGGTTTCCATGAGGTCTCCACCGTTGTTGTGCTTCAATGGAACGCGAGGATAGCTTTCAGGACTCCAAGCACTCTGGCCTCCGCACCGTTTCCCATGCTACCACACGGATTCCCCCCACGTCTCCTCTCTGCCTGCTGAGCAAAAAGCAGCCGTGTAGGTTCTTCGGAACACTTCTTCATGCACAGCCCAAGGGGGCACACTGCTCTCTCTCTTCCTTTGGAAACCTAGGTTGCCGCAGCTTGTCCCAACTCACGAAGACAGTCAGAGCCGGTCTCATGTGCTGGGTAACGTGGACTCAGTGAGGACAAGGGCCCTACCTGCACTCAGAAAAACTCTCTGCTCAGCCTTCCATCCAGGAGCTCACACCGAGTGGCTCTTTGCTTAAGCAGGACGTCAATGTGAGGTTCAAGCTGAGCAAAGAGCACAATTCCTCCTTTACCCTGCTAGGCCCCGGAAGAGGTAGAGCCTACTAGGCCTCGCTCAGGCCAGCCCTCCTTCAGGGATCTTGCCACACTACGAAGCCGTCACAGTAAAAGGTACTTAGCGAAGTTCCCAGGGTTTCGCCATGCTCTCCCTCGGCAGCTCCACTACTGCAGGGACTCATGTTTGCTATGAACTAGGATAGGTGGCCCTGCTTCGAAAAGCAGTCTTTTCCCCTTTGGAAACCTGGATTCTTGTAGCCTCGGAGCTGTTTGCGAAACCCTAGGGAGGCCCAGCTTTTACTCACTGCAGGCACGCCCGGGGAGGAAACGAGTATGTTCCCCCAGAGAAACAGGCTGCTTGCAAGTGTCGAGGGGAGCTTCTCAGGTGCCCAGTGTGTCCCGTTTGTTTCCCTTCGCAGCTCCCATCCTACAGGTACTTATTCTGGGTGCTAACAAGGGTAGGTGGCTCTGCGGACAAAAGCAGCCTTTTCCCTTTGGAAGTTTGGATTCTAGTGTCTCAGGGGCTGCTTGCCAAACCTTGATGTTGCCCAGCTTCTAGCCTCCGCAGGTACACTTGCGTAGTAAAGGAGCACTTTCTCCCGAGAAACCGTGTTCCTGCCACGCTGGAAGAGAGTTAAGCCAGCAGTACTCTTTCATCCTGGGAAAGCGCAAGGCCACCCTGAGCCACAGGGTAGTGCCTAAGTTTCCACCGGGCAAGCTCTGCGTGCCTCGGTTTCCATGAGGTCTCCACCGTTGTTGTGCTTCAATGGAACGCGAGGATAGCTTTCAGGACTCCAAGCACTCTGGCCTCCTCACCGTTTCCCATGCTACCACACGGATTCCCCCCACGTCTCCTCTCTGCGTGCTGAGCAAAAAGCAGCCGTGTAGGTTCTTCGGAACACTTCTTCATGCACAGCCCAAGGGGGCACACTGCTCTCTCTCTTCCTTTGGAAACCTAGGTTGCCGCAGCTTGTCCCAACTCACGAAGACAGTCAGAGCCGGTCTCATGTGCTGGGTAACGTGGACTCAGTGAGGACAAGGGCCCTACCTGCACTCAGAAAAACTCTCTGCTCAGCCTTCCATCCAGGAGCTCACACCGAGTGGCTCTTTGCTTAAGCAGGACGTCGATGTGAGGTCCAAGCTGAGCAAAGAGCACAATTCCTCCTTTACCCTGCTAGACCACGGAAGAGGTAGAGCCAACTAAGCCTCGCTCAGGCCAGCCCTCCTTCAGGGATCTTGCCACACTACGAAGCCGTCACAGTAAAAGGTACTTAGCGAAGTTCCCAGGGTTTCGCCATCCTCTCCCTCGGCAGCTCCACTACTGCAGGGACTCATGTTTGCTATGAACTAGGATAGGTGGCCCTGCTTCGAAAAGCAGTCTTTTCCCCTTTGGAAACCTGGATTCTTGTACCCTCGGAGCTGTTTGCGAAACCCTAGGAAGGCCCAGCTTTTATTCACTGCAGGCACGCCCGGGGAGGAAACGAGTATGTTCCCCCAGAGAAACAGGCTGCTTGCAAGTGTCGAGGGGAGCTTCTCAGGTGCCTAGTGTGTCCCGTTTGTTTCCCTTCGCAGCTCCCATCCTACAGGTACTTATTCTGGGTGCTAACAAGGGTAGGTGGCTCTGTGGACAAAAGCAGCCTTTTCCCTTTGGAAGTTTGGATTCTAGTGTCTCAGGGGCTGCTTGCCAAACCTTGATGTTGCCCAGCTTCTAGCCTCCGCAGGTACACTTGCGTAGTAAAGGAGCACTTTCCCCCGAGAAACCGTGTTCCTGCCACGCTGGAAGAGAGTTAAGCCCGCAGTACTCTTTCATCCTGGGAAAGCGCAAGGCCACCCTGAGCCACAGGGTAGTGCCTAAGTTTCCACCGGGCAAGCTCTGCGTGCCTCGGTTTCCATGAGGTCTCCACCGTTGTTGTGCTTCAATGGAACGCGAGGATAGCTTTCAGGACTCCAAGCACTCTGGCCTCCGCACCGTTTCCCATGCTACCACACGGATTCCCCCCGCGTCTCCTCTCTGCCTGCTGAGCAAAAAGCAGCCGTGTAGGTTCTTCGGAACACTTCTTCATGCACAGCCCAAGGGGGCACACTGCTCTCTCTCTTCCTTTGGAAACCTAGGTTGCCGCAGCTTGTCCCAACTCACGAAGACAGTCAGAGCCGGTCTCATGTGCTGGGTAACGTGGACTCAGTGAGGACAAGGGCCCTACCTGCACTCAGAAAAACTCTCTGCTCAGCCTTCCATCCAGGAGCTCACACCGAGTGGCTCTTTGCTTAAGCAGGACGTCAATGTGAGGTTCAAGCTGAGCAAAGAGCACAATTCCTCCTTTACCCTGCTAGGCCCCGGAAGAGGTAGAGCCAACTAAGCCTCGCTCAGGCCAGCCCTCCTTCAGGGATCTTGCCACACTACGAAGCCGTCACAGTAAAAGGTACTTAGCGAATTTCCCAGGGTTTCGCCATGCTCTCCCTCGGCAGCTCCACTACTGCAGGGACTCATGTTTGCTATGAACTAGGATAGGTGGCCCTGCTTCGAAAAGCAGTCTTTTCCCCTTTGGAAACCTGGATTCTTGTACCCTCGGAGCTGTTTGCGAAACCCTAGGAAGGCCCAGCTTTTATTCACTGCAGGCACGCCCGGGGAGGAAACGAGTATGTTCCCCCAGAGAAACAGGCTGCTTGCAAGTGTCGAGAGGAGCTTCTCAGGTGCCTAGTGTGTCCCGTTTGTTTCCCTTCGCAGCTCCCATCCTACAGGTACTTATTCTGGGTGCTAACAAGGGTAGGTGGCTCTGTGGACAAAAGCAGCCTTTTCCCTTTGGAAGTTTGGATTCTAGTGTCTCAGGGGCTGCTTGCCAAACCTTGATGTTGCCCAGCTTCTAGCCTCCGCAGGTACACTTGCGTAGTAAAGGAGCACTTTCTCCCGAGAAACCGTGTTCCTGCCACGCTGGAAGAGAGTTAAGCCAGCAGGACTCTTTCATCCTGGGAAAGGGCAAGGCCACCCTGAGCCTCAGGGTAGTGCCTAAGTTTCCACCGGGCAAGCTCTGCGTGCCTCGGTTTCCATGAGGTCTCCACCGTTGTTGTGCTTCAATGGAACGCGAGGATAGCTTTCAGGACTCCAAGCACTCTGGCCTCCGCACCGTTTCCCATGCTACCACACGGATTCCCCCCACGTCTCCTCTCTGCCTGCTGAGCAAAAAGCAGCCGTGTAGGTTCTTCGGAACACTTCTTCATGCACAGCCCAAGGGGGCACACTGCTCTCTCTCTTCCTTTGGAAACCTAGGTTGCCGCAGCTTGTCCCAACTCACGAAGACAGTCAGAGCCGGTCTCATGTGCTGGGTAACGTGGACTCAGTGAGGACAAGGGCCCTACCTGCACTCAGAAAAACTCTCTGCTCAGCCTTCCATCCAGGAGCTCACACCGAGTGGCTCTTTGCTTAAGCAGGACGTCGATGTGAGGTCCAAGCTGAGCAAAGAGCACAATTCCTCCTTTACCCTGCTAGACCACGGAAGAGGTAGAGCCAACTAGGCCTCGCTCAGGCCAGCCCTCCTTCAGGGATCTTGCCACACTTCGAAGCCTGCCCAGTTTAAGAACTTAGAGAAGTTCCCAGGGATTCGCCTTGCTCTCCCTCGGCAGCTCCACTACTGCAGGGACTCATGTTTGCTATGAACTAGGATAGGTGGCCCTGCTTCGAAAAGCAGTCTTTTCCCCTTTGGAAACCTGGATTCTTGTAGCCTCGGAGCTGTTTGCGAAACCCTAGGAAGGCCCAGCTTTTACTAACTGCAGGCACGCCCGGGGAGGAAACGAGTATGTTCCCCCAGAGAAACAGGCTGCTTGCAAGTGTCGAGGGGAGCTTCTCAGGTGCCCAGGGTGTCCTGTTTGTATCCCTTCGCAGCTCCCATCCTGCAGGTACTTATGTTGGGTGCGAAGAAGTGTAGGTGGCTCTGCGGACAAAAGCAGCCTTTTCCCTTTGGAAGTTTGGATTCTAGTGTCTCAGGGGCTGCTTGCCAAACCTTGATGTTGCCCAGCTTCTAGCCTCCGCAGGTACACTTGCGTAGTAAAGGAGCACTTTCCCCCGAGAAACCGTGTTCCTGCCACGCTGGAAGAGAGTTAAGCCCGCAGTACTCTTTCATCCTGGGAAAGCGCAAGGCCACCCTGAGCCTCAGGGTAGTGCCTAAGTTTCCACCGGGCAAGCTCTGCGTGCCTCGGTTTCCATGAGGTCTCCACCGTTGTTGTGCTTCAATGGAACGCGAGGATAGCTTTCAGGACTCCAAGCACTCTGGCCTCCGCACCGTTTCCCATGCTACCACACGGATTCCCCCCACGTCTCCTCTCTGCCTGCTGAGCAAAAAGCAGCCGTGTAGGTTCTTCGGAACACTTCTTCATGCACAGCCCAAGGGGGCACACTGCTCTCTCTCTTCCTTTGGAAACCTAGGTGGCCGCAGCTTGTCCCAACTCACGAAGACAGTCAGAGCCGGTCTCATGTGCTGGGTAACGTGGACTCAGTGAGGACAAGGGCCCTACCTGCACTCAGAAAAACTCTCTGCTCAGCCTTCCATCCAGGAGCTCACACCGAGTGGCTCTTTGCTTAAGCAGGACGTCAATGTGAGGTTCAAGCTGAGCAAAGAGCACAATTCCTCCTTTACCCTGCTAGGCCCCGGAAGAGGTAGAGCCAACTAAGCCTCGCTCAGGCCAGCCCTCCTTCAGGGATCTTGCCACACTACGAAGCCGTCACAGTAAAAGGTACTTAGCGAAGTTCCCAGGGTTTCGCCATGCTCTCCCTCGGCAGCTCCACTACTGCAGGGACTCATGTTTGCTATGAACTAGGATAGGTGGCCCTGCTTCGAAAAGCAGTCTTTTCCCCTTTGGAAACCTGGATTCTTGTAGCCTCGGAGCTGTTTGCGAAACCCTAGGGAGGCCCAGCTTTTACTCACTGCAGGCACGCCCGGGGAGGAAACGAGTATGTTCCCCCAGAGAAACAGGCTGCTTGCAAGTGTCGAGGGGAGCTTCTCAGGTGCCCAGTGTGTCCCGTTTGTTTCCCTTCGCAGCTCCCATCCTACAGGTACTTATTCTGGGTGCTAACAAGGGTAGGTGGCTCTGCGGACAAAAGCAGCCTTTTCCCTTTGGAAGTTTGGATTCTAGTGTCTCAGGGGCTGCTTGCCAAACCTTGATGTTGCCCAGCTTCTAGCCTCCGCAGGTACACTTGCGTAGTAAAGGAGCACTTTCTCCCGAGAAACCGTGTTCCTGCCACGCTGGAAGAGAGTTAAGCCCGCAGTACTCTTTCATCCTGGGAAAGCGCAAGGCCACCCTGAGCCACAGGGTAGTGCCTAAGTTTCCACCGGGCAAGCTCTGCGTGCCTCGGTTTCCATGAGGTCTCCACCGTTGTTGTGCTTCAATGGAACGCGAGGATAGCTTTCAGGACTCCAAGCACTCTGGCCTCCTCACCGTTTCCCATGCTACCACACGGATTCCCCCCACGTCTCCTCTCTGCGTGCTGAGCAAAAAGCAGCCGTGTAGGTTCTTCGGAACACTTCTTCATGCACAGCCCAAGGGGGCACACTGCTCTCTCTCTTCCTTTGGAAACCTAGGTTGCCGCAGCTTGTCCCAACTCACGAAGACAGTCAGAGCCGGTCTCATGTGCTGGGTAACGTGGACTCAGTGAGGACAAGGGCCCTACCTGCACTCAGAAAAACTCTCTGCTCAGCCTTCCATCCAGGAGCTCACACCGAGTGGCTCTTTGCTTAAGCAGGACGTCGATGTGAGGTCCAAGCTGAGCAAAGAGCACAATTCCTCCTTTACCCTGCTAGACCACGGAAGAGGTAGAGCCAACTAAGCCTCGCTCAGGCCAGCCCTCCTTCAGGGATCTTGCCACACTACGAAGCCGTCACAGTAAAAGGTACTTAGCGAAGTTCCCAGGGTTTCGCCATCCTCTCCCTCGGCAGCTCCACTACTGCAGGGACTCATGTTTGCTATGAACTAGGATAGGTGGCCCTGCTTCGAAAAGCAGTCTTTTCCCCTTTGGAAACCTGGATTCTTGTACCCTCGGAGCTGTTTGCGAAACCCTAGGAAGGCCCAGCTTTTATTCACTGCAGGCACGCCCGGGGAGGAAACGAGTATGTTCCCCCAGAGAAACAGGCTGCTTGCAAGTGTCGAGGGGAGCTTCTCAGGTGCCTAGTGTGTCCCGTTTGTTTCCCTTCGCAGCTCCCATCCTACAGGTACTTATTCTGGGTGCTAACAAGGGTAGGTGGCTCTGTGGACAAAAGCAGCCTTTTCCCTTTGGAAGTTTGGATTCTAGTGTCTCAGGGGCTGCTTGCCAAACCTTGATGTTGCCCAGCTTCTAGCCTCCGCAGGTACACTTGCGTAGTAAAGGAGCACTTTCCCCCGAGAAACCGTGTTCCTGCCACGCTGGAAGAGAGTTAAGCCCGCAGTACTCTTTCATCCTGGGAAAGCGCAAGGCCACCCTGAGCCACAGGGTAGTGCCTAAGTTTCCACCGGGCAAGCTCTGCGTGCCTCGGTTTCCATGAGGTCTCCACCGTTGTTGTGCTTCAATGGAACGCGAGGATAGCTTTCAGGACTCCAAGCACTCTGGCCTCCGCACCGTTTCCCATGCTACCACACGGATTCCCCCCGCGTCTCCTCTCTGCCTGCTGAGCAAAAAGCAGCCGTGTAGGTTCTTCGGAACACTTCTTCATGCACAGCCCAAGGGGGCACACTGCTCTCTCTCTTCCTTTGGAAACCTAGGTTGCCGCAGCTTGTCCCAACTCACGAAGACAGTCAGAGCCGGTCTCATGTGCTGGGTAACGTGGACTCAGTGAGGACAAGGGCCCTACCTGCACTCAGAAAAACTCTCTGCTCAGCCTTCCATCCAGGAGCTCACACCGAGTGGCTCTTTGCTTAAGCAGGACGTCAATGTGAGGTTCAAGCTGAGCAAAGAGCACAATTCCTCCTTTACCCTGCTAGGCCCCGGAAGAGGTAGAGCCAACTAAGCCTCGCTCAGGCCAGCCCTCCTTCAGGGATCTTGCCACACTACGAAGCCGTCACAGTAAAAGGTACTTAGCGAAGTTCCCAGGGTTTCGCCATGCTCTCCCTCGGCAGCTCCACTACTCCAGGGACTCATGTTTGCTATGAACTAGGATAGGTGGCCCTGCTTCGAAAAGCAGTCTTTTCCCCTTTGGAAACCTGGATTCTTGTAGCCTCGGAGCTGTTTGCGAAACCCTAGGAAGGCCCAGCTTTTACTAACTGCAGGCACGCCCGGGGAGGAAACGAGTATGTTCCCCCAGAGAAACAGGCTGCTTGCAAGTGTCGAGGGGAGCTTCTCAGGTGCCCAGGGTGTCCTGTTTGTATCCCTTCGCAGCTCCCATCCTGCAGGTACTTATGTTGGGTGCGAAGAAGTGTAGGTGGCTCTGCGGACAAAAGCAGCCTTTTCCCTTTGGAAGTTTGGATTCTAGTGTCTCAGGGGCTGCTTGCCAAACCTTGATGTTGCCCAGCTTCTAGCCTCCGCAGGTACACTTGCGTAGTAAAGGAGCACTTTCCCCCGAGAAACCGTGTTCCTGCCACGCTGGAAGAGAGTTAAGCCCGCAGTACTCTTTCATCCTGGGAAAGCGCAAGGCCACCCTGAGCCTCAGGGTAGTGCCTAAGTTTCCACCGGGCAAGCTCTGCGTGCCTCGGTTTCCATGAGGTCTCCACCGTTGTTGTGCTTCAATGGAACGCGAGGATAGCTTTCAGGACTCCAAGCACTCTGGCCTCCGCACCGTTTCCCATGCTACCACACGGATTCCCCCCACGTCTCCTCTCTGCCTGCTGAGCAAAAAGCAGCCGTGTAGGTTCTTCGGAACACTTCTTCATGCACAGCCCAAGGGGGCACACTGCTCTCTCTCTTCCTTTGGAAACCTAGGTTGCCGCAGCTTGTCCCAACTCACGAAGACAGTCAGAGCCGGTCTCATGTGCTGGGTAACGTGGACTCAGTGAGGACAAGGGCCCTACCTGCACTCAGAAAAACTCTCTGCTCAGCCTTCCATCCAGGAGCTCACACCGAGTGGCTCTTTGCTTAAGCAGGACGTCAATGTGAGGTTCAAGCTGAGCAAAGAGCACAATTCCTCCTTTACCCTGCTAGGCCCCGGAAGAGGTAGAGCCTACTAGGCCTCGCTCAGGCCAGCCCTCCTTCAGGGATCTTGCCACACTACGAAGCCGTCACAGTAAAAGGTACTTAGCGAAGTTCCCAGGGTTTCGCCATGCTCTCCCTCGGCAGCTCCACTACTGCAGGGACTCATGTTTGCTATGAACTAGGATAGGTGGCCCTGCTTCGAAAAGCAGTCTTTTCCCCTTTGGAAACCTGGATTCTTGTAGCCTCGGAGCTGTTTGCGAAACCCTAGGGAGGCCCAGCTTTTACTCACTGCAGGCACGCCCGGGGAGGAAACGAGTATGTTCCCCCAGAGAAACAGGCTGCTTGCAAGTGTCGAGGGGAGCTTCTCAGGTGCCCAGTGTGTCCCGTTTGTTTCCCTTCGCAGCTCCCATCCTACAGGTACTTATTCTGGGTGCTAACAAGGGTAGGTGGCTCTGCGGACAAAAGCAGCCTTTTCCCTTTGGAAGTTTGGATTCTAGTGTCTCAGGGGCTGCTTGCCAAACCTTGATGTTGCCCAGCTTCTAGCCTCCGCAGGTACACTTGCGTAGTAAAGGAGCACTTTCTCCCGAGAAACCGTGTTCCTGCCACGCTGGAAGAGAGTTAAGCCAGCAGTACTCTTTCATCCTGGGAAAGCGCAAGGCCACCCTGAGCCACAGGGTAGTGCCTAAGTTTCCACCAGGCAAGCTCTGCCTGCCTCGGTTTCCATGAGGTCTCCACCGTTGTTGTGCTTCAATGGAACGCGAGGATAGCTTTCAGGACTCCAAGCACTCTGGCCTCCCCACCGTTTCCCATGCTACCACACGGATTCCCCCCACGTCTCCTCTCTGCGTGCTGAGCAAAAAGCAGCCGTGTAGGTTCTTCGGAACACTTCTTCATGCACAGCCCAAGGGGGCACACTGCTCTCTCTCTTCCTTTGGAAACCTAGGTTGCCGCAGCTTGTCCTAACTCACGAAGACAGTCAGAGCCGGTCTCATGTGCTGGGTAACGTGGACTCAGTGAGGACAAGGGCCCTACCTGCACTCAGAAAAACTCTCTGCTCAGCCTTCCATCCAGGAGCTCACACCGAGTGGCTCTTTGCTTAAGCAGGACGTCGATGTGAGGTCCAAGCTGAGCAAAGAGCACAATTCCTCCTTTACCCTGCTAGACCACGGAAGAGGTAGAGCCAACTAAGCCTCGCTCAGGCCAGCCCTCCTTCAGGGATCTTGCCACACTACGAAGCCGTCACAGTAAAAGGTACTTAGCGAAGTTCCCAGGGTTTCGCCATCCTCTCCCTCGGCAGCTCCACTACTGCAGGGACTCATGTTTGCTATGAACTAGGATAGGTGGCCCTGCTTCGAAAAGCAGTCTTTTCCCCTTTGGAAACCTGGATTCTTGTACCCTCGGAGCTGTTTGCGAAACCCTAGGAAGGCCCAGCTTTTATTCACTGCAGGCACGCCCGGGGAGGAAACGAGTATGTTCCCCCAGAGAAACAGGCTGCTTGCAAGTGTCGAGGGGAGCTTCTCAGGTGCCTAGTGTGTCCCGTTTGTTTCCCTTCGCAGCTCCCATCCTACAGGTACTTATTCTGGGTGCTAACAAGGGTAGGTGGCTCTGTGGACAAAAGCAGCCTTTTCCCTTTGGAAGTTTGGATTCTAGTGTCTCAGGGGCTGCTTGCCAAACCTTGATGTTGCCCAGCTTCTAGCCTCCGCAGGTACACTTGCGTAGTAAAGGAGCACTTTCCCCCGAGAAACCGTGTTCCTGCCACGCTGGAAGAGAGTTAAGCCCGCAGTACTCTTTCATCCTGGGAAAGCGCAAGGCCACCCTGAGCCACAGGGTAGTGCCTAAGTTTCCACCGGGCAAGCTCTGCGTGCCTCGGTTTCCATGAGGTCTCCACCGTTGTTGTGCTTCAATGGAACGCGAGGATAGCTTTCAGGACTCCAAGCACTCTGGCCTCCGCACCGTTTCCCATGCTACCACACGGATTCCCCCCGCGTCTCCTCTCTGCCTGCTGAGCAAAAAGCAGCCGTGTAGGTTCTTCGGAACACTTCTTCATGCACAGCCCAAGGGGGCACACTGCTCTCTCTCTTCCTTTGGAAACCTAGGTTGCCGCAGCTTGTCCCAACTCACGAAGACAGTCAGAGCCGGTCTCATGTGCTGGGTAACGTGGACTCAGTGAGGACAAGGGCCCTACCTGCACTCAGAAAAACTCTCTGCTCAGCCTTCCATCCAGGAGCTCACACCGAGTGGCTCTTTGCTTAAGCAGGACGTCAATGTGAGGTTCAAGCTGAGCAAAGAGCACAATTCCTCCTTTACCCTGCTAGGCCCCGGAAGAGGTAGAGCCAACTAAGCCTCGCTCAGGCCAGCCCTCCTTCAGGGATCTTGCCACACTACGAAGCCGTCACAGTAAAAGGTACTTAGCGAATTTCCCAGGGTTTCGCCATGCTCTCCCTCGGCAGCTCCACTACTGCAGGGACTCATGTTTGCTATGAACTAGGATAGGTGGCCCTGCTTCGAAAAGCAGTCTTTTCCCCTTTGGAAACCTGGATTCTTGTACCCTCGGAGCTGTTTGCGAAACCCTAGGAAGGCCCAGCTTTTATTCACTGCAGGCACGCCCGGGGAGGAAACGAGTATGTTCCCCCAGAGAAACAGGCTGCTTGCAAGTGTCGAGAGGAGCTTCTCAGGTGCCTAGTGTGTCCCGTTTGTTTCCCTTCGCAGCTCCCATCCTACAGGTACTTATTCTGGGTGCTAACAAGGGTAGGTGGCTCTGTGGACAAAAGCAGCCTTTTCCCTTTGGAAGTTTGGATTCTAGTGTCTCAGGGGCTGCTTGCCAAACCTTGATGTTGCCCAGCTTCTAGCCTCCGCAGGTACACTTGCGTAGTAAAGGAGCACTTTCTCCCGAGAAACCGTGTTCCTGCCACGCTGGAAGAGAGTTAAGCCAGCAGGACTCTTTCATCCTGGGAAAGGGCAAGGCCACCCTGAGCCTCAGGGTAGTGCCTAAGTTTCCACCGGGCAAGCTCTGCGTGCCTCGGTTTCCATGAGGTCTCCACCGTTGTTGTGCTTCAATGGAACGCGAGGATAGCTTTCAGGACTCCAAGCACTCTGGCCTCCGCACCGTTTCCCATGCTACCACACGGATTCCCCCCACGTCTCCTCTCTGCCTGCTGAGCAAAAAGCAGCCGTGTAGGTTCTTCGGAACACTTCTTCATGCACAGCCCAAGGGGGCACACTGCTCTCTCTCTTCCTTTGGAAACCTAGGTTGCCGCAGCTTGTCCCAACTCACGAAGACAGTCAGAGCCGGTCTCATGTGCTGGGTAACGTGGACTCAGTGAGGACAAGGGCCCTACCTGCACTCAGAAAAACTCTCTGCTCAGCCTTCCATCCAGGAGCTCACACCGAGTGGCTCTTTGCTTAAGCAGGACGTCGATGTGAGGTCCAAGCTGAGCAAAGAGCACAATTCCTCCTTTACCCTGCTAGACCACGGAAGAGGTAGAGCCAACTAGGCCTCGCTCAGGCCAGCCCTCCTTCAGGGATCTTGCCACACTTCGAAGCCTGCCCAGTTTAAGAACTTAGAGAAGTTCCCAGGGATTCGCCTTGCTCTCCCTCGGCAGCTCCACTACTGCAGGGACTCATGTTTGCTATGAACTAGGATAGGTGGCCCTGCTTCGAAAAGCAGTCTTTTCCCCTTTGGAAACCTGGATTCTTGTAGCCTCGGAGCTGTTTGCGAAACCCTAGGAAGGCCCAGCTTTTACTAACTGCAGGCACGCCCGGGGAGGAAACGAGTATGTTCCCCCAGAGAAACAGGCTGCTTGCAAGTGTCGAGGGGAGCTTCTCAGGTGCCCAGGGTGTCCTGTTTGTATCCCTTCGCAGCTCCCATCCTGCAGGTACTTATGTTGGGTGCGAAGAAGTGTAGGTGGCTCTGCGGACAAAAGCAGCCTTTTCCCTTTGGAAGTTTGGATTCTAGTGTCTCAGGGGCTGCTTGCCAAACCTTGATGTTGCCCAGCTTCTAGCCTCCGCAGGTACACTTGCGTAGTAAAGGAGCACTTTCCCCCGAGAAACCGTGTTCCTGCCACGCTGGAAGAGAGTTAAGCCCGCAGTACTCTTTCATCCTGGGAAAGCGCAAGGCCACCCTGAGCCTCAGGGTAGTGCCTAAGTTTCCACCGGGCAAGCTCTGCGTGCCTCGGTTTCCATGAGGTCTCCACCGTTGTTGTGCTTCAATGGAACGCGAGGATAGCTTTCAGGACTCCAAGCACTCTGGCCTCCGCACCGTTTCCCATGCTACCACACGGATTCCCCCCACGTCTCCTCTCTGCCTGCTGAGCAAAAAGCAGCCGTGTAGGTTCTTCGGAACACTTCTTCATGCACAGCCCAAGGGGGCACACTGCTCTCTCTCTTCCTTTGGAAACCTAGGTTGCCGCAGCTTGTCCCAACTCACGAAGACAGTCAGAGCCGGTCTCATGTGCTGGGTAACGTGGACTCAGTGAGGACAAGGGCCCTACCTGCACTCAGAAAAACTCTCTGCTCAGCCTTCCATCCAGGAGCTCACACCGAGTGGCTCTTTGCTTAAGCAGGACGTCAATGTGAGGTTCAAGCTGAGCAAAGAGCACAATTCCTCCTTTACCCTGCTAGGCCCCGGAAGAGGTAGAGCCAACTAAGCCTCGCTCAGGCCAGCCCTCCTTCAGGGATCTTGCCACACTACGAAGCCGTCACAGTAAAAGGTACTTAGCGAAGTTCCCAGGGTTTCGCCATGCTCTCCCTCGGCAGCTCCACTACTGCAGGGACTCATGTTTGCTATGAACTAGGATAGGTGGCCCTGCTTCGAAAAGCAGTCTTTTCCCCTTTGGAAACCTGGATTCTTGTAGCCTCGGAGCTGTTTGCGAAACCCTAGGGAGGCCCAGCTTTTACTCACTGCAGGCACGCCCGGGGAGGAAACGAGTATGTTCCCCCAGAGAAACAGGCTGCTTGCAAGTGTCGAGGGGAGCTTCTCAGGTGCCCAGTGTGTCCCGTTTGTTTCCCTTCGCAGCTCCCATCCTACAGGTACTTATTCTGGGTGCTAACAAGGGTAGGTGGCTCTGCGGACAAAAGCAGCCTTTTCCCTTTGGAAGTTTGGATTCTAGTGTCTCAGGGGCTGCTTGCCAAACCTTGATGTTGCCCAGCTTCTAGCCTCCGCAGGTACACTTGCGTAGTAAAGGAGCACTTTCTCCCGAGAAACCGTGTTCCTGCCACGCTGGAAGAGAGTTAAGCCCGCAGTACTCTTTCATCCTGGGAAAGCGCAAGGCCACCCTGAGCCACAGGGTAGTGCCTAAGTTTCCACCGGGCAAGCTCTGCGTGCCTCGGTTTCCATGAGGTCTCCACCGTTGTTGTGCTTCAATGGAACGCGAGGATAGCTTTCAGGACTCCAAGCACTCTGGCCTCCTCACCGTTTCCCATGCTACCACACGGATTCCCCCCACGTCTCCTCTCTGCGTGCTGAGCAAAAAGCAGCCGTGTAGGTTCTTCGGAACACTTCTTCATGCACAGCCCAAGGGGGCACACTGCTCTCTCTCTTCCTTTGGAAACCTAGGTTGCCGCAGCTTGTCCCAACTCACGAAGACAGTCAGAGCCGGTCTCATGTGCTGGGTAACGTGGACTCAGTGAGGACAAGGGCCCTACCTGCACTCAGAAAAACTCTCTGCTCAGCCTTCCATCCAGGAGCTCACACCGAGTGGCTCTTTGCTTAAGCAGGACGTCGATGTGAGGTCCAAGCTGAGCAAAGAGCACAATTCCTCCTTTACCCTGCTAGACCACGGAAGAGGTAGAGCCAACTAGGCCTCGCTCAGGCCAGCCCTCCTTCAGGGATCTTGCCACACTACGAAGCCGTCACAGTAAAAGGTACTTAGCGAAGTTCCCAGGGTTTCGCCATCCTCTCCCTCGGCAGCTCCACTACTGCAGGGACTCATGTTTGCTATGAACTAGGATAGGTGGCCCTGCTTCGAAAAGCAGTCTTTTCCCCTTTGGAAACCTGGATTCTTGTACCCTCGGAGCTGTTTGCGAAACCCTAGGAAGGCCCAGCTTTTATTCACTGCAGGCACGCCCGGGGAGGAAACGAGTATGTTCCCCCAGAGAAACAGGCTGCTTGCAAGTGTCGAGGGGAGCTTCTCAGGTGCCTAGTGTGTCCCGTTTGTTTCCCTTCGCAGCTCCCATCCTACAGGTACTTATTCTGGGTGCTAACAAGGGTAGGTGGCTCTGTGGACAAAAGCAGCCTTTTCCCTTTGGAAGTTTGGATTCTAGTGTCTCAGGGGCTGCTTGCCAAACCTTGATGTTGCCCAGCTTCTAGCCTCCGCAGGTACACTTGCGTAGTAAAGGAGCACTTTCTCCCGAGAAACCGTGTTCCTGCCACGCTGGAAGAGAGTTAAGCCAGCAGTACTCTTTCATCCTGGGAAAGCGCAAGGCCACCCTGAGCCTCAGGGTAGTGCCTAAGTTTCCACCGGGCAAGCTCTGCGTGCCTCGGTTTCCATGAGGTCTCCACCGTTGTTGTGCTTCAATGGAACGCGAGGATAGCTTTCAGGACTCCAAGCACTCTGGCCTCCGCACCGTTTCCCATGCTACCACACGGATTCCCCCCACGTCTCCTCTCTGCCTGCTGAGCAAAAAGCAGCCGTGTAGGTTCTTCGGAACACTTCTTCATGCACAGCCCAAGGGGGCACACTGCTCTCTCTCTTCCTTTGGAAACCTAGGTTGCCGCAGCTTGTCCCAACTCACGAAGACAGTCAGAGCCGGTCTCATGTGCTGGGTAACGTGGACTCAGTGAGGACAAGGGCCCTACCTGCACTCAGAAAAACTCTCTGCTCAGCCTTCCATCCAGGAGCTCACACCGAGTGGCTCTTTGCTTAAGCAGGACGTCGATGTGAGGTCCAAGCTGAGCAAAGAGCACAATTCCTCCTTTACCCTGCTAGACCACGGAAGAGGTAGAGCCAACTAAGCCTCGCTCAGGCCAGCCCTCCTTCAGGGATCTTGCCACACTACGAAGCCGTCACAGTAAAAGGTACTTAGCGAAGTTCCCAGGGTTTCGCCATCCTCTCCCTCGGCAGCTCCACTACTGCAGGGACTCATGTTTGCTATGAACTAGGATAGGTGGCCCTGCTTCGAAAAGCAGTCTTTTCCCCTTTGGAAACCTGGATTCTTGTACCCTCGGAGCTGTTTGCGAAACCCTAGGAAGGCCCAGCTTTTATTCACTGCAGGCACGCCCGGGGAGGAAACGAGTATGTTCCCCCAGAGAAACAGGCTGCTTGCAAGTGTCGAGGGGAGCTTCTCAGGTGCCTAGTGTGTCCCGTTTGTTTCCCTTCGCAGCTCCCATCCTACAGGTACTTATTCTGGGTGCTAACAAGGGTAGGTGGCTCTGTGGACAAAAGCAGCCTTTTCCCTTTGGAAGTTTGGATTCTAGTGTCTCAGGGGCTGCTTGCCAAACCTTGATGTTGCCCAGCTTCTAGCCTCCGCAGGTACACTTGCGTAGTAAAGGAGCACTTTCCCCCGAGAAACCGTGTTCCTGCCACGCTGGAAGAGAGTTAAGCCCGCAGTACTCTTTCATCCTGGGAAAGCGCAAGGCCACCCTGAGCCACAGGGTAGTGCCTAAGTTTCCACCGGGCAAGCTCTGCGTGCCTCGGTTTCCATGAGGTCTCCACCGTTGTTGTGCTTCAATGGAACGCGAGGATAGCTTTCAGGACTCCAAGCACTCTGGCCTCCGCACCGTTTCCCATGCTACCACACGGATTCCCCCCGCGTCTCCTCTCTGCCTGCTGAGCAAAAAGCAGCCGTGTAGGTTCTTCGGAACACTTCTTCATGCACAGCCCAAGGGGGCACACTGCTCTCTCTCTTCCTTTGGAAACCTAGGTTGCCGCAGCTTGTCCCAACTCACGAAGACAGTCAGAGCCGGTCTCATGTGCTGGGTAACGTGGACTCAGTGAGGACAAGGGCCCTACCTGCACTCAGAAAAACTCTCTGCTCAGCCTTCCATCCAGGAGCTCACACCGAGTGGCTCTTTGCTTAAGCAGGACGTCAATGTGAGGTTCAAGCTGAGCAAAGAGCACAATTCCTCCTTTACCCTGCTAGGCCCCGGAAGAGGTAGAGCCAACTAAGCCTCGCTCAGGCCAGCCCTCCTTCAGGGATCTTGCCACACTACGAAGCCGTCACAGTAAAAGGTACTTAGCGAATTTCCCAGGGTTTCGCCATGCTCTCCCTCGGCAGCTCCACTACTGCAGGGACTCATGTTTGCTATGAACTAGGATAGGTGGCCCTGCTTCGAAAAGCAGTCTTTTCCCCTTTGGAAACCTGGATTCTTGTACCCTCGGAGCTGTTTGCGAAACCCTAGGAAGGCCCAGCTTTTATTCACTGCAGGCACGCCCGGGGAGGAAACGAGTATGTTCCCCCAGAGAAACAGGCTGCTTGCAAGTGTCGAGAGGAGCTTCTCAGGTGCCTAGTGTGTCCCGTTTGTTTCCCTTCGCAGCTCCCATCCTACAGGTACTTATTCTGGGTGCTAACAAGGGTAGGTGGCTCTGTGGACAAAAGCAGCCTTTTCCCTTTGGAAGTTTGGATTCTAGTGTCTCAGGGGCTGCTTGCCAAACCTTGATGTTGCCCAGCTTCTAGCCTCCGCAGGTACACTTGCGTAGTAAAGGAGCACTTTCTCCCGAGAAACCGTGTTCCTGCCACGCTGGAAGAGAGTTAAGCCAGCAGGACTCTTTCATCCTGGGAAAGGGCAAGGCCACCCTGAGCCTCAGGGTAGTGCCTAAGTTTCCACCGGGCAAGCTCTGCGTGCCTCGGTTTCCATGAGGTCTCCACCGTTGTTGTGCTTCAATGGAACGCGAGGATAGCTTTCAGGACTCCAAGCACTCTGGCCTCCGCACCGTTTCCCATGCTACCACACGGATTCCCCCCACGTCTCCTCTCTGCCTGCTGAGCAAAAAGCAGCCGTGTAGGTTCTTCGGAACACTTCTTCATGCACAGCCCAAGGGGGCACACTGCTCTCTCTCTTCCTTTGGAAACCTAGGTGGCCGCAGCTTCTCCCAACTCACGAAGACAGTCAGAGCCGGTCTCATGTGCTGGGTAACGTGGACTCAGTGAGGACAAGGGCCCTACCTGCACTCAGAAAAACTCTCTGCTCAGCCTTCCATCCAGGAGCTCACACCGAGTGGCTCTTTGCTTAAGCAGGACGTCGATGTGAGGTCCAAGCTGAGCAAAGAGCACAATTCCTCCTTTACCCTGCTAGACCACGGAAGAGGTAGAGCCAACTAGGCCTCGCTCAGGCCAGCCCTCCTTCAGGGATCTTGCCACACTTCGAAGCCTGCCCAGTTTAAGAACTTAGAGAAGTTCCCAGGGATTCGCCTTGCTCTCCCTCGGCAGCTCCACTACTGCAGGGACTCATGTTTGCTATGAACTAGGATAGGTGGCCCTGCTTCGAAAAGCAGTCTTTTCCCCTTTGGAAACCTGGATTCTTGTAGCCTCGGAGCTGTTTGCGAAACCCTAGGAAGGCCCAGCTTTTACTAACTGCAGGCACGCCCGGGGAGGAAACGAGTATGTTCCCCCAGAGAAACAGGCTGCTTGCAAGTGTCGAGGGGAGCTTCTCAGGTGCCCAGGGTGTCCTGTTTGTATCCCTTCGCAGCTCCCATCCTGCAGGTACTTATGTTGGGTGCGAAGAAGTGTAGGTGGCTCTGCGGACAAAAGCAGCCTTTTCCCTTTGGAAGTTTGGATTCTAGTGTCTCAGGGGCTGCTTGCCAAACCTTGATGTTGCCCAGCTTCTAGCCTCCGCAGGTACACTTGCGTAGTAAAGGAGCACTTTCCCCCGAGAAACCGTGTTCCTGCCACGCTGGAAGAGAGTTAAGCCCGCAGTACTCTTTCATCCTGGGAAAGCGCAAGGCCACCCTGAGCCTCAGGGTAGTGCCTAAGTTTCCACCGGGCAAGCTCTGCGTGCCTCGGTTTCCATGAGGTCTCCACCGTTGTTGTGCTTCAATGGAACGCGAGGATAGCTTTCAGGACTCCAAGCACTCTGGCCTCCGCACCGTTTCCCATGCTACCACACGGATTCCCCCCACGTCTCCTCTCTGCCTGCTGAGCAAAAAGCAGCCGTGTAGGTTCTTCGGAACACTTCTTCATGCACAGCCCAAGGGGGCACACTGCTCTCTCTCTTCCTTTGGAAACCTAGGTTGCCGCAGCTTGTCCCAACTCACGAAGACAGTCAGAGCCGGTCTCATGTGCTGGGTAACGTGGACTCAGTGAGGACAAGGGCCCTACCTGCACTCAGAAAAACTCTCTGCTCAGCCTTCCATCCAGGAGCTCACACCGAGTGGCTCTTTGCTTAAGCAGGACGTCAATGTGAGGTTCAAGCTGAGCAAAGAGCACAATTCCTCCTTTACCCTGCTAGGCCCCGGAAGAGGTAGAGCCAACTAAGCCTCGCTCAGGCCAGCCCTCCTTCAGGGATCTTGCCACACTACGAAGCCGTCACAGTAAAAGGTACTTAGCGAAGTTCCCAGGGTTTCGCCATGCTCTCCCTCGGCAGCTCCACTACTGCAGGGACTCATGTTTGCTATGAACTAGGATAGGTGGCCCTGCTTCGAAAAGCAGTCTTTTCCCCTTTGGAAACCTGGATTCTTGTAGCCTCGGAGCTGTTTGCGAAACCCTAGGGAGGCCCAGCTTTTACTCACTGCAGGCACGCCCGGGGAGGAAACGAGTATGTTCCCCCAGAGAAACAGGCTGCTTGCAAGTGTCGAGGGGAGCTTCTCAGGTGCCCAGTGTGTCCCGTTTGTTTCCCTTCGCAGCTCCCATCCTACAGGTACTTATTCTGGGTGCTAACAGGGTAGGTGGCTCTGCGGACAAAAGCAGCCTTTTCCCTTTGGAAGTTTGGATTCTAGTGTCTCAGGGGCTGCTTGCCAAACCTTGATGTTGCCCAGCTTCTAGCCTCCGCAGGTACACTTGCGTAGTAAAGGAGCACTTTCTCCCGAGAAACCGTGTTCCTGCCACGCTGGAAGAGAGTTAAGCCCGCAGTACTCTTTCATCCTGGGAAAGCGCAAGGCCACCCTGAGCCACAGGGTAGTGCCTAAGTTTCCACCGGGCAAGCTCTGCGTGCCTCGGTTTCCATGAGGTCTCCACCGTTGTTGTGCTTCAATGGAACGCGAGGATAGCTTTCAGGACTCCAAGCACTCTGGCCTCCTCACCGTTTCCCATGCTACCACACGGATTCCCCCCACGTCTCCTCTCTGCGTGCTGAGCAAAAAGCAGCCGTGTAGGTTCTTCGGAACACTTCTTCATGCACAGCCCAAGGGGGCACACTGCTCTCTCTCTTCCTTTGGAAACCTAGGTTGCCGCAGCTTGTCCCAACTCACGAAGACAGTCAGAGCCGGTCTCATGTGCTGGGTAACGTGGACTCAGTGAGGACAAGGGCCCTACCTGCACTCAGAAAAACTCTCTGCTCAGCCTTCCATCCAGGAGCTCACACCGAGTGGCTCTTTGCTTAAGCAGGACGTCGATGTGAGGTCCAAGCTGAGCAAAGAGCACAATTCCTCCTTTACCCTGCTAGACCACGGAAGAGGTAGAGCCAACTAGGCCTCGCTCAGGCCAGCCCTCCTTCAGGGATCTTGCCACACTACGAAGCCGTCACAGTAAAAGGTACTTAGCGAAGTTCCCAGGGTTTCGCCATCCTCTCCCTCGGCAGCTCCACTACTGCAGGGACTCATGTTTGCTATGAACTAGGATAGGTGGCCCTGCTTCGAAAAGCAGTCTTTTCCCCTTTGGAAACCTGGATTCTTGTACCCTCGGAGCTGTTTGCGAAACCCTAGGAAGGCCCAGCTTTTATTCACTGCAGGCACGCCCGGGGAGGAAACGAGTATGTTCCCCCAGAGAAACAGGCTGCTTGCAAGTGTCGAGGGGAGCTTCTCAGGTGCCTAGTGTGTCCCGTTTGTTTCCCTTCGCAGCTCCCATCCTACAGGTACTTATTCTGGGTGCTAACAAGGGTAGGTGGCTCTGTGGACAAAAGCAGCCTTTTCCCTTTGGAAGTTTGGATTCTAGTGTCTCAGGGGCTGCTTGCCAAACCTTGATGTTGCCCAGCTTCTAGCCTCCGCAGGTACACTTGCGTAGTAAAGGAGCACTTTCTCCCGAGAAACCGTGTTCCTGCCACGCTGGAAGAGAGTTAAGCCAGCAGTACTCTTTCATCCTGGGAAAGCGCAAGGCCACCCTGAGCCTCAGGGTAGTGCCTAAGTTTCCACCGGGCAAGCTCTGCGTGCCTCGGTTTCCATGAGGTCTCCACCGTTGTTGTGCTTCAATGGAACGCGAGGATAGCTTTCAGGACTCCAAGCACTCTGGCCTCCGCACCGTTTCCCATGCTACCACACGGATTCCCCCCACGTCTCCTCTCTGCCTGCTGAGCAAAAAGCAGCCGTGTAGGTTCTTCGGAACACTTCTTCATGCACAGCCCAAGGGGGCACACTGCTCTCTCTCTTCCTTTGGAAACCTAGGTGGCCGCAGCTTCTCCCAACTCACGAAGACAGTCAGAGCCGGTCTCATGTGCTGGGTAACGTGGACTCAGTGAGGACAAGGGCCCTACCTGCACTCAGAAAAACTCTCTGCTCAGCCTTCCATCCAGGAGCTCACACCGAGTGGCTCTTTGCTTAAGCAGGACGTCGATGTGAGGTCCAAGCTGAGCAAAGAGCACAATTCCTCCTTTACCCTGCTAGACCACGGAAGAGGTAGAGCCAACTAGGCCTCGCTCAGGCCAGCCCTCCTTCAGGGATCTTGCCACACTTCGAAGCCTGCCCAGTTTAAGAACTTAGAGAAGTTCCCAGGGTTTCGCCTTGCTCTCCCTCGGCAGCTCCACTACTGCAGGGACTCATGTTTGCTGTGAACTAGGATAGGTGGCCCTGCTTCGGAAAGCACTCTTTTCCCCTTTGGAAATCTGGATTCTTTTAGCCTCGGAGCTGTTTGCGAAACCCTAGGAAGGCCCAGCTTCTACTCACTGCAGGCACGCCCGGGGAGGAAACGAGTATGTTCCCCCAGAGAAACAGGCTGCTTGCAAGTGTCGAGGGGAGCTTTTCAGGTGCCCAGTGTGTCCTGTTTGTATCCCTTCGCAGCTCCCATCCTGCAGGGACTTATGTTGGGTGCGAAGAAGTGTAGGTGGCTCTGCGGACAAGAGCAGCCTTTTTCCTTTGGAAGTTTGGATTCTAGTGTCTCCGGGGCTGCTTGCCAAACCTTGAAGTTGCCCAGGTTCTAGCCTCCGCAGGTACGCTTGCGTAACAAACGAGCACTTTCCCCCATGCAAGCGGGTTCCTGCCACGCTGGAAGAGAGTTAAGCCCGCAGACCTCGTTCCTCCTGGGAAAGTGCAAGGCCACCCTGAGCCCCAGGGTAGTGCCTAATTTTCCACCAGGCAAGCTCTGCGTGCCTCGGTTTCCATGAGGTCTCCACCGTTGTTGTGCTTCAATGGAACGCGAGGATAGCTTTCAGGACTCCAAGCACTCTGGCCTCCCCACCGTTTCCCATGCTACCACACGTATTCCCCCCACGTCTCCTCTCTGCCTGCTGAGCAAAAAGCAGCCGTGTAGGTTCTTCGAAACACTTCTTGCATGCACAGCCCAAGGCGGCACACTGCTCTCTCTCTTCCTTTGGAAACCTAGGTTGCCGCAGCTTGTCCCAACTCACGAAGACAGTCAGAGCCGGTCTCATGTGCTGGGTAACGTGGACTCAGTGAGGACAAGGGCCCTACCTGCACTCAGAAAAACTCTCTGCTCAGCCTTCCATCCAGGAGCTCACACCGAGTGGCTCTTTGCTTAAGCAGGACATCAATGTGAGGTTCAAGCTGAGCAAAGAGCACAATTCCTCCTTTACCCTGCTAGGCCCCGGAAGAGGTAGAGCCAACTAGGCCTCGCTCAGGCCAGCCCTCCTTCAGGGATCTTGCAACACTTCGAAGCCTACACAGTAAAAGGTACTTAGCGAAGTTCTCAGGGTTTCGCCATGCTCTCCCTCGGCAGCTCCACTACTGCAGGGACTCATGTTTGCTATGAACTAGGATAGGTGGCCCTGCTTCGAAAAGCAGTCTTTTCCCCTTTGGAAACCTGGATTCTTGTAGCCTCGGAGCTGTTTGCGAAACCCTAGGAAGGCCCAGCTTTTACTCACTGCAGGCACGCCCGGGGAGGAAACGAGTATGTTCCCCCAGAGAAACAGGCTGCTTGCAAGTGTCGAGGGGAGCTTTTCAGGTGCCCAGTGTGTCCCGTTTGTTTCCCTTCGCAGCTCCCATCCTACAGGTACTTATTCTGGGTGCTAACAAGGGTAGGTGGCTCTGCGGACAAAAGCAGCCTTTTCCCTTTGGAAGTTTGGATTCTAGTGTCTCAGGGGCTGCTTGCCAAACCTTGATGTTGCCCAGCTTCTAGCCTCCGCAGGTACACTTGCGTAGTAAAGGAGCACTTTCTCCCGAGAAACCGTGTTCCTGCCACGCTGGAAGAGAGTTAAGCCCGCAGTACTCTTTCATCCTGGGAAAGCGCAAGGCCACCCTGAGCCTCAGGGTAGTGCCTAAGTTTCCACCGGGCAAGCTCTGCGTGCCTCGGTTTCCATGAGGTCTCCACCGTTGTTGTGCTTCAATGGAACGCGAGGATAGCTTTCAGGACTCCAAGCACTCTGGCCTCCGCACCGTTTCCCATGCTACCACACGGATTCCCCCCACGTCTCCTCTCTGCCTGCTGAGCAAAAAGCAGCCGTGTAGGTTCTTCGGAACACTTCTTCATGCACAGCCCAAGGGGGCACACTGCTCTCTCTCTTCCTTTGGAAACCTAGGTTGCCGCAGCTTGTCCCAACTCACGAAGACAGTCAGAGCCGGTCTCATGTGCTGGGTAACGTGGACTCAGTGAGGACAAGGGCCCTACCTGCACTCAGAAAAACGCTCTGCTCAACCTTCCATCCAGGAGCTCACACCAACTGGCGCGTGTGTTTAGCAGGACGTCAATGTGAGGTTCAAGCTGAGCAAAGAGCACAATTCCTCCTTTACCCTGCCAGTCCCCGGAAGACGTAGAGCTAACTAGGCCTCGCTCAGGCCAGCTCTCCTTCAGGGTTCTTGCCACACTACGAACCCGGCACAGTAAAAGGTACTTAGCGAAGTTCCCCGGATTTCGCCATGCTCTCCCTCGGCAGTTCCACTACTGCAGGGACTCATGTTTGCTGTGAACTAGGATAGGTGGCCGTGCTTCGGAAAGCACTCTTTTCCACTTTGGAAATGTGGATTCTTGTAGCCCAGGAGCTGTTTGCGAAACCGTAGGAAAACCCAGCTTATACTCACTGCAGGCACGCCCGGGGAGGAAACGCGTATGTTCCCCCAGAGAAACAGGCTGCTTGCAAGTGTCGAGGGGAGCTTTTCAGGTGCCCAGTGTGTCCTGTTTGTATGCCTTCGCAGCTCCCATCCTGCAGGTACTTATTCTGGGTGCTAACATGGGTAGGTGGCTCTGCGGACAAAAGCAGCCTTTTCCCTTTGGAAGCTTGGATTCTAGTGTCTCAGGGGCTGCTTTCCAAACCTTGAAGTTGCCCAGGTTTTACCCTCCGCAGGTGCGCTTGCGTTGCAAACGAGCACTTTCCCCCGAGAAACCGTGTTCCTGCCACGCTGGAAGAGAGTTAAGCCCGCAGACCTCTTTCATCCTGGGAAAGCACAAGGCCACCCTGAGCCTCAGGGTAGTGCCTTAGTTTCCACCGGGCAAGCTCTGCGTGCCTCGTTTTCCATGAGGTCTCCACCGTTGTGTTTGAATGGAACGCGAGGATAGCTTTCAGGACTCTAAGCACTCTGGCCTCGGGACCATTTCCCATAGTACCACACGTTTTCCCCCCACGTCTCCTCTCTGCCTGCTGAGCAAAAAGCAGCCGTGTAGGCCCTTCGGAACACTTCTTCATGCACAGCCCAAGGGGGCACACTGCTCTCTCTCTTCCTTTGGAAACCTAGGTTGCCGCAGCTTGTCCCAACTCACGAAGATAGTCAGAGCCGGTCTCATGTGCTGGGTAACGTGGACTCAGTGAGGACAAGGGCCCTACCTGCACTCAGAAAAACTCTCTGCCCAAACTTCCATCCAGGAGCTCACACCGAGTGGCTCTTTGCTTAAGCAGGACGTCGATGTGAGGTCCAAGCTGAGCAAAGAGCACAATTCCTCCTTTACCCTGCTAGACCACGGAAGAGGTAGAGCCAACTAGGCCTCGCTCAGGCCAGCCCTCCTTCAGGGATCTTGCCACACTTCGAAGCCTGCCCAGTTTAAGAACTTAGAGAAGTTCCCAGGGTTTCGCCTTGCTCTCCCTCGGCAGCTCCACTACTGCAGGGACTCATGTTTGCTATGAACTAGGATAGGTGGCCCTGCTTCGAAAAGCAGTCTTTTCCCCTTTGGAAACCTGGATTCTTGTAGCCTCGGAGCTGTTTGCGAAACCCTAGGAAGGCCCAGCTTTTACTCACTGCAGGCACGCCCGGGGAGGAAACGAGTATGTTCCCCCAGAGAAACAGGCTGCTTGCAAGTGTCGAGGGGAGCTTCTCAGGTGCCCAGTGTGTCCCGTTTGTTTCCCTTCGCAGCTCCCATCCTACAGGTACTTATTCTGGGTGCTAACAAGGGTAGGTGGCTCTGCGGACAAAAGCAGCCTTTTCCCTTTGGAAGTTTGGATTCTAGTGTGTCAGGGGCTGCTTGCCAAACCTTGATGTTGCCCAGCTTCTAGCCTCCGCAGGTACACTTGCGTAGTAAAGGAGCACTTTCTCCCGAGAAACCGTGTTCCTGCCACGCTGGAAGAGAGTTAAGCCCGCAGTACTCTTTCATCCTGGGAAAGCGCAAGGCCACCCTGAGCCTCAGGGTAGTGCCTAAGTTTCCACCGGGCAAGCTCTGCGTGCCTCGGTTTCCATGAGGTCTCCACCGTTGTTGTGCTTCAATGGAACGCGAGGATAGCTTTCAGGACTCCAAGCACTCTGGCCTCCGCACCGTTTCCCATGCTACCACACGGATTCCCCCCACGTCTCCTCTCTGCCTGCTGAGCAAAAAGCAGCCGTGTAGGTTCTTCGGAACACTTCTTCATGCACAGCCCAAGGGGGCACACTGCTCTCTCTCTTCCTTTGGAAACCTAGGTGGCCGCAGCTCCCAACTCACGAAGACAGTCAGAGCCGGTCTCATGTGCTGGGTAACGTGGACTCAGTGAGGACAAGGGCCCTACCTGCACTCAGAAAAACTCTCTGCTCAGCCTTCCATCCAGGAGCTCACACCGAGTGGCTCTTTGCTTAAGCAGGACGTCAATGTGAGGTTCAAGCTGAGCAAAGAGCACAATTCCTCCTTTACCCTGCTAGGCCCCGGAAGAGGTAGAGCCAACTAGGCCTCGCTCAGGCCAGCCCTCCTTCAGGGATCTTGCAACACTTCGAAGCCTACACAGTAAAAGGTACTTAGCGAAGTTCTCAGGGTTTCGCCATGCTCTCCCTCGGCAGCTCCACTACTGCAGGGACTCATGTTTGCTATGAACTAGGATAGGTGGCCCTGCTTCGAAAAGCAGTCTTTTCCCCTTTGGAAACCTGGATTCTTGTAGCCTCGGAGCTGTTTGCGAAACCCTAGGAAGGCCCAGCTTTTACTCACTGCAGGCACGCCCGGGGAGGAAACGAGTATGTTCCCCCAGAGAAACAGGCTGCTTGCAAGTGTCAAGGGGAGCTTCTCAGGTGCCCAGTGTGTCCCGTTTGTTTCCCTTCGCAGCTCCCATCCTACAGGTACTTATTCTGGGTGCTAACAAGGGTAGGTGGCTCTGCGGACAAAAGCAGCCTTTTCCCTTTGGAAGTTTGGATTCTAGTGTCTCAGGGGCTGCTTGCCAAACCTTGATGTTGCCCAGCTTCTAGCCTCCGCAGGTACACTTGCGTAGTAAAGGAGCACTTTCTCCCGAGAAACCGTGTTCCTGCCACGCTGGAAGAGAGTTAAGCCCGCAGTACTCTTTTATCCTGGGAAAGCGCAAGGCCACCCTGAGCCTCAGGGTAGTGCCTAAGTTTCCACCGGGCAAGCTCTGCGTGCCTCGGTTTCCATGAGGTCTCCACCGTTGTTGTGCTTCAATGGAACGCGAGGATAGCTTTCAGGACTCCAAGCACTCTGGCCTCCGCACCGTTTCCCATGCTACCACACGGATTCCCCCCACGTCTCCTCTCTGCCTGCTGAGCAAAAAGCAGCCGTGTAGGTTCTTCGGAACACTTCTTCATGCACAGCCCAAGGGGGCACACTGCTCTCTCTCTTCCTTTGGAAACCTAGGTGGCCGCAGCTTGTCCCAACTCACGAAGACAGTCAGAGCCGGTCTCATGTGCTGGGTAACGTGGACTCAGTGAGGACAAGGGCCCTACCTGCACTCAGAAAAACACTCTGCTCAACCTTCCATCCAGGAGCTCACACCAACTGGCGCGTGTGTTTAGCAGGACGTCAATGTGAGGTTCAAGCTGAGCAAAGAGCACAATTCCTCCTTTACCCTGCTAGGCCCCGGAAGAGGTAGAGCCAACTAGGCCTCGCTCAGGCCAGCCCTCCTTCAGGGATCTTGCAACACTTCGAAGCCTACACAGTAAAAGGTACTTAGCGAAGTTCTCAGGGTTTCGCCATGCTCTCCCTCGGCAGCTCCACTACTCCAGGGACTCATGTTTGCTATGAACTAGGATAGGTGGCCCTGCTTCGAAAAGCAGTCTTTTCCCCTTTGGAAACCTGGATTCTTGTAGCCTCGGAGCTGTTTGCGAAACCCTAGGAAGGCCCAGCTTTTACTCACTGCAGGCACGCCCGGGGAGGAAACGAGTATGTTCCCCCAGAGAAACAGGCTGCTTGCAAGTGTCAAGGGGAGCTTCTCAGGTGCCCAGTGTGTCCCGTTTGTTTCCCTTCGCAGCTCCCATCCTACAGGTACTTATTCTGGGTGCTAACAAGGGTAGGTGGCTCTGCGGACAAAAGCAGCCTTTTCCCTTTGGAAGTTTGGATTCTAGTGTCTCAGGGGCTGCTTGCCAAACCTTGATGTTGCCCAGCTTCTAGCCTCCGCAGGTACACTTGCGTAGTAAAGGAGCACTTTCTCCCGAGAAACCGTGTTCCTGCCACGCTGGAAGAGAGTTAAGCCCGCAGTACTCTTTCATCCTGGGAAAGCGCAAGGCCACCCTGAGCCTCAGGGTAGTGCCTAAGTTTCCACCGGGCAAGCTCTGCGTGCCTCGGTTTCCATGAGGTCTGCACCGTTGTTGTGCTTCAATGGAACGCGAGGATAGCTTTCAGGACTCCAAGCACTCTGGCCTCCGCACCGTTTCCCATGCTACCACACGGATTCCCCCCACGTCTCCTCTCTGCCTGCTGAGCAAAAAGCAGCCGTGTAGGTTCTTCGGAACACTTCTTCATGCACAGCCCAAGGGGGCACACTGCTCTCTCTCTTCCTTTGGAAACCTAGGTGGCCGCAGCTTGTCCCAACTCACGAAGACAGTCAGAGCCGGTCTCATGTGCTGGGTAACGTGGACTCAGTGAGGACAAGGGCCCTACCTGCACTCAGAAAAACACTCTGCTCAACCTTCCATCCAGGAGCTCACAGCAACTGGCGCGTGTGTTTAGCAGGACGTCAATGTGAGGTTCAAGCTGAGCAAAGAGCACAATTCCTCCTTTACCCTGCTAGGCCCCGGAAGAGGTAGAGCCAACTAGGCCTCGCTCAGGCCAGCCCTCCTTCAGGGATCTTGCAACACTTCGAAGCCTACACAGTAAAAGGTACTTAGCGAAGTTCTCAGGGTTTCGCCATGCTCTCCCTCGGCAGCTCCACTACTGCAGGGACTCATGTTTGCTATGAACTAGGATAGGTGGCCCTGCTTCGAAAAGCAGTCTTTTCCCCTTTGGAAACCTGGATTCTTGTAGCCTCGGAGCTGTTTGCGAAACCCTAGGGAGGCCCAGCTTTTACTCACTGCAGGCACGCCCGGGGAGGAAACGAGTATGTTCCCCCAGAGAAACAGGCTGCTTGCAAGTGTCGAGGGGAGCTTCTCAGGTGCCCAGTGTGTCCCGTTTGTTTCCCTTCGCAGCTCCCATCCTACAGGTACTTATTCTGGGTGCTAACAAGGGTAGGTGGCTCTGCGGACAAAAGCAGCCTTTTCCCTTTGGAATTTTGGATTCTAGTGTCTCAGGGGCTGCTTGCCAAACCTTGATGTTGCCCAGCTTCTAGCCTCCGCAGGTACACTTGCGTAGTAAAGGAGCACTTTCTCCCGAGAAACCGTGTTCCTGCCACGCTGGAAGAGAGTTAAGCCCGCAGTACTCTTTCATCCTGGGAAAGCGCAAGGCCACCCTGAGCCACAGGGTAGTGCCTAAGTTTCCACCGGGCAAGCTCTGCGTGCCTCGGTTTCCATGAGGTCTCCACCGTTGTTGTGCTTCAATGGAACGCGAGGATAGCTTTCAGGACTCCAAGCACTCTGGCCTCCTCACCGTTTCCCATGCTACCACACGGATTCCCCCCACGTCTCCTCTCTGCGTGCTGAGCAAAAAGCAGCCGTGTAGGTTCTTCGGAACACTTCTTCATGCACAGCCCAAGGGGGCACACTGCTCTCTCTCTTCCTTTGGAAACCTAGGTTGCCGCAGCTTGTCCCAACTCACGAAGACAGTCAGAGCCGGTCTCATGTGCTGGGTAACGTGGACTCAGTGAGGACAAGGGCCCTACCTGCACTCAGAAAAACTCTCTGCTCAGCCTTCCATCCAGGAGCTCACACCGAGTGGCTCTTTGCTTAAGCAGGACGTCGATGTGAGGTCCAAGCTGAGCAAAGAGCACAATTCCTCCTTTACCCTGCTAGACCACGGAAGAGGTAGAGCCAACTAGGCCTCGCTCAGGCCAGCCCTCCTTCAGGGATCTTGCCACACTACGAAGCCGTCACAGTAAAAGGTACTTAGCGAAGTTCCCAGGGTTTCGCCATCCTCTCCCTCGGCAGCTCCACTACTGCAGGGACTCATGTTTGCTATGAACTAGGATAGGTGGCCCTGCTTCGAAAAGCAGTCTTTTCCCCTTTGGAAACCTGGATTCTTGTACCCTCGGAGCTGTTTGCGAAACCCTAGGAAGGCCCAGCTTTTATTCACTGCAGGCACGCCCGGGGAGGAAACGAGTATGTTCCCCCAGAGAAACAGGCTGCTTGCAAGTGTCGAGGGGAGCTTCTCAGGTGCCTAGTGTGTCCCGTTTGTTTCCCTTCGCAGCTCCCATCCTACAGGTACTTATTCTGGGTGCTAACAAGGGTAGGTGGCTCTGTGGACAAAAGCAGCCTTTTCCCTTTGGAAGTTTGGATTCTAGTGTCTCAGGGGCTGCTTGCCAAACCTTGATGTTGCCCAGCTTCTAGCCTCCGCAGGTACACTTGCGTAGTAAAGGAGCACTTTCTCCCGAGAAACCGTGTTCCTGCCACGCTGGAAGAGAGTTAAGCCCGCAGTACTCTTTCATCCTGGGAAAGCGCAAGGCCACCCTGAGCCTCAGGGTAGTGCCTAAGTTTCCACCGGGCAAGCTCTGCGTGCCTCGGTTTCCATGAGGTCTCCACCGTTGTTGTGCTTCAATGGAACGCGAGGATAGCTTTCAGGACTCCAAGCACTCTGGCCTCCGCACCGTTTCCCATGCTACCACACGGATTCCCCCCACGTCTCCTCTCTGCCTGCTGAGCAAAAAGCAGCCGTGTAGGTTCTTCGGAACACTTCTTCATGCACAGCCCAAGGGGGCACACTGCTCTCTCTCTTCCTTTGGAAACCTAGGTTGCCGCAGCTTGTCCCAACTCACGAAGACAGTCAGAGCCGGTCTCATGTGCTGGGTAACGTGGACTCAGTGAGGACAAGGGCCCTACCTGCACTCAGAAAAACTCTCTGCTCAGCCTTCCATCCAGGAGCTCACACCGAGTGGCTCTTTGCTTAAGCAGGACGTCGATGTGAGGTCCAAGCTGAGCAAAGAGCACAATTCCTCCTTTACCCTGCTAGACCACGGAAGAGGTAGAGCCAACTAGGCCTCGCTCAGGCCAGCCCTCCTTCAGGGATCTTGCCACACTTCGAAGCCTGCCCAGTTTAAGAACTTAGAGAAGTTCCCAGGGATTCGCCTTGCTCTCCCTCGGCAGCTCCACTACTGCAGGGACTCATGTTTGCTGTGAACTAGGATAGGTGGCCCTGTTTCCAAAAGCAGTCTTTTCCCCTTTGGAATTCAGGATTGTTGTAGCCTCGGAGCTGTTTGTGAAACCCTAAGAAGGCCCAGCTTATACTAACTGCAGGCACGCTCGGGGAGGAAACGAGTATGTTCCCCCAGAGAAACAGGCTGCTTGCAAGTGTCGAGGGGAGCTTCTCAGGTGCCCAGGGTGTCCTGTTTGTATCCCTTCGCAGCTCCCATCCTGCAGGTACTTATGTTGGGTGCGAAGAAGTGTAGGTGGCTCTGCGGACAAAAGCAGCCTTTTCCCTTTGGAAGTTTGGATTCTAGTGTCTCAGGGGCTGCTTGCCAAACCTTGATGTTGCCCAGCTTCTAGCCTCCGCAGGTACACTTGCGTAGTAAAGGAGCACTTTCCCCCGAGAAACCGTGTTCCTGCCACGCTGGAAGAGAGTTAAGCCCGCAGTACTCTTTCATCCTGGGAAAGCGCAAGGCCACCCTGAGCCTCAGGGTAGTGCCTAAGTTTCTACCGGGCAAGCTCTGCGTGCCTCGGTTTCCATGAGGTCTCCACCGTTGTTGTGCTTCAATGGAACGCGAGGATAGCTTTCAGGACTCCAAGCACTCTGGCCTCCTCACCGTTTCCCATGCTACCACACGGATTCCCCCCACGTCTCCTCTCTGCGTGCTGAGCAAAAAGCAGCCGTGTAGGTTCTTCGGAACACTTCTTCATGCACAGCCCAAGGGGGCACACTGCTCTCTCTCTTCCTTTGGAAACCTAGGTTGCCGCAGCTTGTCCCAACTCACGAAGACAGTCAGAGCCGGTCTCATGTGCTGGGTAACGTGGACTCAGTGAGGACAAGGGCCCTACCTGCACTCAGAAAAACTCTCTGCTCAGCCTTCCATCCAGGAGCTCACACCGAGTGGCTCTTTGCTTAAGCAGGACGTCGATGTGAGGTCCAAGCTGAGCAAAGAGCACAATTCCTCCTTTACCCTGCTAGACCACGGAAGAGGTAGAGCCAACTAGGCCTCGCTCAGGCCAGCCCTCCTTCAGGGATCTTGCCACACTACGAAGCCGTCACAGTAAAAGGTACTTAGCGAAGTTCCCAGGGTTTCGCCATCCTCTCCCTCGGCAGCTCCACTACTGCAGGGACTCATGTTTGCTATGAACTAGGATAGGTGGCCCTGCTTCGAAAAGCAGTCTTTTCCCCTTTGGAAACCTGGATTCTTGTACCCTCGGAGCTGTTTGCGAAACCCTAGGAAGGCCCAGCTTTTATTCACTGCAGGCACGCCCGGGGAGGAAACGAGTATGTTCCCCCAGAGAAACAGGCTGCTTGCAAGTGTCGAGGGGAGCTTCTCAGGTGCCTAGTGTGTCCCGTTTGTTTCCCTTCGCAGCTCCCATCCTACAGGTACTTATTCTGGGTGCTAACAAGGGTAGGTGGCTCTGTGGACAAAAGCAGCCTTTTCCCTTTGGAAGTTTGGATTCTAGTGTCTCAGGGGCTGCTTGCCAAACCTTGATGTTGCCCAGCTTCTAGCCTCCGCAGGTACACTTGCGTAGTAAAGGAGCACTTTCTCCCGAGAAACCGTGTTCCTGCCACGCTGGAAGAGAGTTAAGCCAGCAGTACTCTTTCATCCTGGGAAAGCGCAAGGCCACCCTGAGCCTCAGGGTAGTGCCTAAGTTTCCACCGGGCAAGCTCTGCGTGCCTCGGTTTCCATGAGGTCTCCACCGTTGTTGTGCTTCAATGGAACGCGAGGATAGCTTTCAGGACTCCAAGCACTCTGGCCTCCGCACCGTTTCCCATGCTACCACACGGATTCCCCCCACGTCTCCTCTCTGCCTGCTGAGCAAAAAGCAGCCGTGTAGGTACTTCGGAACACTTCTTCATGCACAGCCCAAGGGGGCACACTGCTCTCTCTCTTCCTTTGGAAACCTAGGTGGCCGCAGCTTCTCCCAACTCACGAAGACAGTCAGAGCCGGTCTCATGTGCTGGGTAACGTGGACTCAGTGAGGACAAGGGCCCTACCTGCACTCAGAAAAACTCTCTGCTCAGCCTTCCATCCAGGAGCTCACACCGAGTGGCTCTTTGCTTAAGCAGGACGTCGATGTGAGGTCCAAGCTGAGCAAAGAGCACAATTCCTCCTTTACCCTGCTAGACCACGGAAGAGGTAGAGCCAACTAGGCCTCGCTCAGGCCAGCCCTCCTTCAGGGATCTTGCCACACTTCGAAGCCTGCCCAGTTTAAGAACTTAGAGAAGTTCCCAGGGTTTCGCCTTGCTCTCCCTCGGCAGCTCCACTACTGCAGGGACTCATGTTTGCTGTGAACTAGGATAGGTGGCCCTGCTTCGGAAAGCACTCTTTTCCCCTTTGGAAATCTGGATTCTTTTAGCCTCGGAGCTGTTTGCGAAACCCTAGGAAGGCCCAGCTTCTACTCACTGCAGGCACGCCCGGGGAGGAAACGAGTATGTTCCCCCAGAGAAACAGGCTGCTTGCAAGTGTCGAGGGGAGCTTTTCAGGTGCCCAGTGTGTCCTGTTTGTATCCCTTCGCAGCTCCCATCCTGCAGGGACTTATGTTGGGTGCGAAGAAGTGTAGGTGGCTCTGCGGACAAGAGCAGCCTTTTTCCTTTGGAAGTTTGGATTCTAGTGTCTCCGGGGCTGCTTGCCAAACCTTGAAGTTGCCCAGGTTCTAGCCTCCGCAGGTACGCTTGCGTAACAAACCAGCACTTTCCCCCATGCAAGCGGGTTCCTGCCACGCTGGAAGAGAGTTAAGCCCGCAGACCTCGTTCCTCCTGGGAAAGTGCAAGGCCACCCTGAGCCCCAGGGTAGTGCCTAATTTTCCACCAGGCAAGCTCTGCGTGCCTCGGTTTCCATGAGGTCTCCACCGTTGTTGTGCTTCAATGGAACGCGAGGATAGCTTTCAGGACTCCAAGCACTCTGGCCTCCCCACCGTTTCCCATGCTACCACACGTATTCCCCCCACGTCTCCTCTCTGCCTGCTGAGCAAAAAGCAGCCGTGTAGGTTCTTCGAAACACTTCTTGCATGCACAGCCCAAGGCGGCACACTGCTCTCTCTCTTCCTTTGGAAACCTAGGTTGCCGCAGCTTGTCCCAACTCACGAAGACAGTCAGAGCCGGTCTCATGTGCTGGGTAACGTGGACTCAGTGAAGACAAGGGCCCTACCTGCACCCAGAAAAACTCTCTGCTCAGCCTTCCATCCAGGAGCTCACACCGAGTGGCTCTTTGCTTAAGCAGGACATCAATGTGAGGTTCAAGCTGAGCAAAGAGCACAATTCCTCCTTTACCCTGCTAGGCCCCGGAAGAGGTAGAGCCAACTAGGCCTCGCTCAGGCCAGCCCTCCTTCAGGGATCTTGCAACACTTCGAAGCCTACACAGTAAAAGGTACTTAGCGAAGTTCTCAGGGTTTCGCCATGCTCTCCCTCGGCAGCTCCACTACTGCAGGGACTCATGTTTGCTATGAACTAGGATAGGTGGCCCTGCTTCGAAAAGCAGTCTTTTCCCCTTTGGAAACCTGGATTCTTGTAGCCTCGGAGCTGTTTGCGAAACCCTAGGAAGGCCCAGCTTTTACTCACTGCAGGCACGCCCGGGGAGGAAACGAGTATGTTCCCCCAGAGAAACAGGCTGCTTGCAAGTGTCGAGGGGAGCTTCTCAGGTGCCCAGTGTGTCCCGTTTGTTTCCCTTCGCAGCTCCCATCCTACAGGTACTTATTCTGGGTGCTAACAAGGGTAGGTGGCTCTGCGGACAAAAGCAGCCTTTTCCCTTTGGAAGTTTGGATTCTAGTGTCTCAGGGGCTGCTTGCCAAACCTTGATGTTGCCCAGCTTCTAGCCTCCGCAGGTACACTTGCGTAGTAAAGGAGCACTTTCTCCCGAGAAACCGTGTTCCTGCCACGCTGGAAGAGAGTTAAGCCCGCAGTCCTCTTTCATCCTGGGAAAGCGCAAGGCCACCCTGAGCCTCAGGGTAGTGCCTAAGTTTCCACCGGGCAAGCTCTGCGTGCCTCGGTTTCCATGAGGTCTCCACCGTTGTTGTGCTTCAATGGAACGCGAGGATAGCTTTCAGGACTCCAAGCACTCTGGCCTCCGCACCGTTTCCCATGCTACCACACGGATTCCCCCCACGTCTCCTCTCTGCCTGCTGAGCAAAAAGCAGCCGTGTAGGTTCTTCGGAACACTTCTTCATGCACAGCCCAAGGGGGCACACTGCTCTCTCTCTTCCTTTGGAAACCTAGGTTGCCGCAGCTTGTCCCAACTCACGAAGACAGTCAGAGCCGGTCTCATGTGCTGGGTAACGTGGACTCAGTGAGGACAAGGGCCCTACCTGCACTCAGAAAAACGCTCTGCTCAACCTTCCATCCAGGAGCTCACACCAACTGGCGCGTGTGTTTAGCAGGACGTCAATGTGAGGTTCAAGCTGAGCAAAGAGCACAATTCCTCCTTTACCCTGCCAGTCCCCGGAAGACGTAGAGCTAACTAGGCCTCGCTCAGGCCAGCTCTCCTTCAGGGTTCTTGCCACACTACGAACCCGGCACAGTAAAAGGTACTTAGCGAAGTTCCCCGGATTTCGCCATGCTCTCCCTCGGCAGTTCCACTACTGCAGGGACTCATGTTTGCTGTGAACTAGGATAGGTGGCCGTGCTTCGGAAAGCACTCTTTTCCACTTTGGAAATGTGGATTCTTGTAGCCCAGGAGCTGTTTGCGAAACCGTAGGAAAACCCAGCTTATACTCACTGCAGGCACGCCCGGGGAGGAAACGAGTATGTTCCCCCAGAGAAACAGGCTGCTTGCAAGTGTCGAGGGGAGCTTTTCAGGTGCCCAGTGTGTCCTGTTTGTATGCCTTCGCAGCTCCCATCCTGCAGGTACTTATTCTGGGTGCTAACATGGGTAGGTGGCTCTGCGGACAAAAGCAGCCTTTTCCCTTTGGAAGCTTGGATTCTAGTGTCTCAGGGGCTGCTTTCCAAACCTTGAAGTTGCCCAGGTTTTACCCTCCGCAGGTGCGCTTGCGTTGCAAACGAGCACTTTCCCCCGAGAAACCGTGTTCCTGCCACGCTGGAAGAGAGTTAAGCCCGCAGACCTCTTTCATCCTGGGAAAGCACAAGGCCACCCTGAGCCTCAGGGTAGTGCCTTAGTTTCCACCGGGCAAGCTCTGCGTGCCTCGTTTTCCATGAGGTCTCCACCGTTGTGTTTGAATGGAACGCGAGGATAGCTTTCAGGACTCTAAGCACTCTGGCCTCGGAACCGTTTCCCATAGTACCACACGGATTCCCCCCACGTCTCCTCTCTGCCTGCTGAGCAAAAAGCAGCCGTGTAGGCCCTTCGGAACACTTCTTCATGCACAGCCCAAGGGGGCACACTGCTCTCTCTCTTCCTTTGGAAACCTAGGTTGCCGCAGCTTGTCCCAACTCACGAAGATAGTCAGAGCCGGTCTCATGTGCTGGGTAACGTGGACTCAGTGAGGACAAGGGCCCTACCTGCACTCAGAAAAACTCTCTGCTCAAACTTCCATCCAGGAGCTCACACCGAGTGGCTCTTTGCTTAAGCAGGACGTCGATGTGAGGTCCAAGCTGAGCAAAGAGCACAATTCCTCCTTTACCCTGCTAGACCACGGAAGAGGTAGAGCCAACTAGGCCTCGCTCAGGCCAGCCCTCCTTCAGGGATCTTGCCACACTACGAAGCCGTCACAGTAAAAGGTACTTAGCGAAGTTCCCAGGGTTTCGCCTTGCTCTCCCTCGGCAGCTCCACTACTGCAGGGACTCATGTTTGCTATGAACTAGGATAGGTGGCCCTGCTTCGAAAAGCAGTCTTTTCCCCTTTGGAAACCTGGATTCTTGTACCCTCGGAGCTGTTTGCGAAACCCTAGGAAGGCCCAGCTTTTATTCACTGCAGGCACGCCCGGGGAGGAAACGAGTATGTTCCCCCAGAGAAACAGGCTGCTTGCAAGTGTCGAGGGGAGCTTCTCAGGTGCCTAGTGTGTCCCGTTTGTTTCCCTTCGCAGCTCCCATCCTACAGGTACTTATTCTGGGTGCTAACAAGGGTAGGTGGCTCTGTGGACAAAAGCAGCCTTTTCCCTTTGGAAGTTTGGATTCTAGTGTCTCAGGGGCTGCTTGCCAAACCTTGATGTTGCCCAGCTTCTAGCCTCCGCAGGTACACTTGCGTAGTAAAGGAGCACTTTCTCCCGAGAAACCGTGTTCCTGCCACGCTGGAAGAGAGTTAAGCCAGCAGTACTCTTTCATCCTGGGAAAGCGCAAGGCCACCCTGAGCCTCAGGGTAGTGCCTAAGTTTCCACCGGGCAAGCTCTGCGTGCCTCGGTTTCCATGAGGTCTCCACCGTTGTTGTGCTTCAATGGAACGCGAGGATAGCTTTCAGGACTCCAAGCACTCTGGCCTCCGCACCGTTTCCCATGCTACCACACGGATTCCCCCCACGTCTCCTCTCTGCCTGCTGAGCAAAAAGCAGCCGTGTAGGTTCTTCGGAACACTTCTTCATGCACAGCCCAAGGGGGCACACTGCTCTCTCTCTTCCTTTGGAAACCTAGGTTGCCGCAGCTTGTCCCAACTCACGAAGACAGTCAGAGCCGGTCTCATGTGCTGGGTAACGTGGACTCAGTGAGGACAAGGGCCCTACCTGCACTCAGAAAAACTCTCTGCTCAGCCTTCCATCCAGGAGCTCACACCGAGTGGCTCTTTGCTTAAGCAGGACGTCGATGTGAGGTCCAAGCTGAGCAAAGAGCACAATTCCTCCTTTACCCTGCTAGACCACGGAAGAGGTAGAGCCAACTAGGCCTCGCTCAGGCCAGCCCTCCTTCAGGGATCTTGCCACACTTCGAAGCCTGCCCAGTTTAAGAACTTAGAGAAGTTCCCAGGGATTCGCCTTGCTCTCCCTCGGCAGCTCCACTACTGCAGGGACTCATGTTTGCTGTGAACTAGGATAGGTGGCCCTGTTTCCAAAAGCAGTCTTTTCCCCTTTGGAATTCAGGATTGTTGTAGCCTCGGAGCTGTTTGTGAAACCCTAAGAAGGCCCAGCTTATACTAACTGCAGGCACGCTCGGGGAGGAAACGAGTATGTTCCCCCAGAGAAACAGGCTGCTTGCAAGTGTCGAGGGGAGCTTCTCAGGTGCCCAGGGTGTCCTGTTTGTATCCCTTCGCAGCTCCCATCCTGCAGGTACTTATGTTGGGTGCGAAGAAGTGTAGGTGGCTCTGCGGACAAAAGCAGCCTTTTCCCTTTGGAAGTTTGGATTCTAGTGTCTCAGGGGCTGCTTGCCAAACCTTGATGTTGCCCAGCTTCTAGCCTCCGCAGGTACACTTGCGTAGTAAAGGAGCACTTTCCCCCGAGAAACCGTGTTCCTGCCACGCTGGAAGAGAGTTAAGCCCGCAGTACTCTTTCATCCTGGGAAAGCGCAAGGCCACCCTGAGCCTCAGGGTAGTGCCTAAGTTTCTACCGGGCAAGCTCTGCGTGCCTCGGTTTCCATGAGGTCTCCACCGTTGTTGTGCTTCAATGGAACGCGAGGATAGCTTTCAGGACTCCAAGCACTCTGGCCTCCTCACCGTTTCCCATGCTACCACACGGATTCCCCCCACGTCTCCTCTCTGCGTGCTGAGCAAAAAGCAGCCGTGTAGGTTCTTCGGAACACTTCTTCATGCACAGCCCAAGGGGGCACACTGCTCTCTCTCTTCCTTTGGAAACCTAGGTTGCCGCAGCTTGTCCCAACTCACGAAGACAGTCAGAGCCGGTCTCATGTGCTGGGTAACGTGGACTCAGTGAGGACAAGGGCCCTACCTGCACTCAGAAAAACTCTCTGCTCAGCCTTCCATCCAGGAGCTCACACCGAGTGGCTCTTTGCTTAAGCAGGACGTCGATGTGAGGTCCAAGCTGAGCAAAGAGCACAATTCCTCCTTTACCCTGCTAGACCACGGAAGAGGTAGAGCCAACTAGGCCTCGCTCAGGCCAGCCCTCCTTCAGGGATCTTGCCACACTACGAAGCCGTCACAGTAAAAGGTACTTAGCGAAGTTCCCAGGGTTTCGCCATCCTCTCCCTCGGCAGCTCCACTACTGCAGGGACTCATGTTTGCTATGAACTAGGATAGGTGGCCCTGCTTCGAAAAGCAGTCTTTTCCCCTTTGGAAACCTGGATTCTTGTACCCTCGGAGCTGTTTGCGAAACCCTAGGAAGGCCCAGCTTTTATTCACTGCAGGCACGCCCGGGGAGGAAACGAGTATGTTCCCCCAGAGAAACAGGCTGCTTGCAAGTGTCGAGGGGAGCTTCTCAGGTGCCTAGTGTGTCCCGTTTGTTTCCCTTCGCAGCTCCCATCCTACAGGTACTTATTCTGGGTGCTAACAAGGGTAGGTGGCTCTGTGGACAAAAGCAGCCTTTTCCCTTTGGAAGTTTGGATTCTAGTGTCTCAGGGGCTGCTTGCCAAACCTTGATGTTGCCCAGCTTCTAGCCTCCGCAGGTACACTTGCGTAGTAAAGGAGCACTTTCTCCCGAGAAACCGTGTTCCTGCCACGCTGGAAGAGAGTTAAGCCAGCAGTACTCTTTCATCCTGGGAAAGCGCAAGGCCACCCTGAGCCTCAGGGTAGTGCCTAAGTTTCCACCGGGCAAGCTCTGCGTGCCTCGGTTTCCATGAGGTCTCCACCGTTGTTGTGCTTCAATGGAACGCGAGGATAGCTTTCAGGACTCCAACCACTCTGGCCTCCGCACCGTTTCCCATGCTACCACACGGATTCCCCCCACGTCTCCTCTCTGCCTGCTGAGCAAAAAGCAGCCGTGTAGGTTCTTCGGAACACTTCTTCATGCACAGCCCAAGGGGGCACACTGCTCTCTCTCTTCCTTTGGAAACCTAGGTGGCCGCAGCTTCTCCCAACTCACGAAGACAGTCAGAGCCGGTCTCATGTGCTGGGTAACGTGGACTCAGTGAGGACAAGGGCCCTACCTGCACTCAGAAAAACTCTCTGCTCAGCCTTCCATCCAGGAGCTCACACCGAGTGGCTCTTTGCTTAAGCAGGACGTCGATGTGAGGTCCAAGCTGAGCAAAGAGCACAATTCCTCCTTTACCCTGCTAGACCACGGAAGAGGTAGAGCCAACTAGGCCTCGCTCAGGCCAGCCCTCCTTCAGGGATCTTGCCACACTTCGAAGCCTGCCCAGTTTAAGAACTTAGAGAAGTTCCCAGGGTTTCGCCTTGCTCTCCCTCGGCAGCTCCACTACTGCAGGGACTCATGTTTGCTGTGAACTAGGATAGGTGGCCCTGCTTCGGAAAGCACTCTTTTCCCCTTTGGAAATCTGGATTCTTTTAGCCTCGGAGCTGTTTGCGAAACCCTAGGAAGGCCCAGCTTCTACTCACTGCAGGCACGCCCGGGGAGGAAACGAGTATGTTCCCCCAGAGAAACAGGCTGCTTGCAAGTGTCGAGGGGAGCTTTTCAGGTGCCCAGTGTGTCCTGTTTGTATCCCTTCGCAGCTCCCATCCTGCAGGGACTTATGTTGGGTGCGAAGAAGTGTAGGTGGCTCTGCGGACAAGAGCAGCCTTTTTCCTTTGGAAGTTTGGATTCTAGTGTCTCCGGGGCTGCTTGCCAAACCTTGAAGTTGCCCAGGTTCTAGCCTCCGCAGGTACGCTTGCGTAACAAACCAGCACTTTCCCCCATGCAAGCGGGTTCCTGCCACGCTGGAAGAGAGTTAAGCCCGCAGACCTCGTTCCTCCTGGGAAAGTGCAAGGCCACCCTGAGCCCCAGGGTAGTGCCTAATTTTCCACCAGGCAAGCTCTGCGTGCCTCGGTTTCCATGAGGTCTCCACCGTTGTTGTGCTTCAATGGAACGCGAGGATAGCTTTCAGGACTCCAAGCACTCTGGCCTCCCCACCGTTTCCCATGCTACCACACGTATTCCCCCCACGTCTCCTCTCTGCCTGCTGAGCAAAAAGCAGCCGTGTAGGTTCTTCGAAACACTTCTTGCATGCACAGCCCAAGGCGGCACACTGCTCTCTCTCTTCCTTTGGAAACCTAGGTTGCCGCAGCTTGTCCCAACTCACGAAGACAGTCAGAGCCGGTCTCATGTGCTGGGTAACGTGGACTCAGTGAAGACAAGGGCCCTACCTGCACCCAGAAAAACTCTCTGCTCAGCCTTCCATCCAGGAGCTCACACCGAGTGGCTCTTTGCTTAAGCAGGACATCAATGTGAGGTTCAAGCTGAGCAAAGAGCACAATTCCTCCTTTACCCTGCTAGGCCCCGGAAGAGGTAGAGCCAACTAGGCCTCGCTCAGGCCAGCCCTCCTTCAGGGATCTTGCAACACTTCGAAGCCTACACAGTAAAAGGTACTTAGCGAAGTTCTCAGGGTTTCGCCATGCTCTCCCTCGGCAGCTCCACTACTGCAGGGACTCATGTTTGCTATGAACTAGGATAGGTGGCCCTGCTTCGAAAAGCAGTCTTTTCCCCTTTGGAAACCTGGATTCTTGTAGCCTCGGAGCTGTTTGCGAAACCCTAGGAAGGCCCAGCTTTTACTCACTGCAGGCACGCCCGGGGAGGAAACGAGTATGTTCCCCCAGAGAAACAGGCTGCTTGCAAGTGTCGAGGGGAGCTTCTCAGGTGCCCAGTGTGTCCCGTTTGTTTCCCTTCGCAGCTCCCATCCTACAGGTACTTATTCTGGGTGCTAACAAGGGTAGGTGGCTCTGCGGACAAAAGCAGCCTTTTCCCTTTGGAAGTTTGGATTCTAGTGTCTCAGGGGCTGCTTGCCAAACCTTGATGTTGCCCAGCTTCTAGCCTCCGCAGGTACACTTGCGTAGTAAAGGAGCACTTTCTCCCGAGAAACCGTGTTCCTGCCACGCTGGAAGAGAGTTAAGCCCGCAGTCCTCTTTCATCCTGGGAAAGCGCAAGGCCACCCTGAGCCTCAGGGTAGTGCCTAAGTTTCCACCGGGCAAGCTCTGCGTGCCTCGGTTTCCATGAGGTCTCCACCGTTGTTGTGCTTCAATGGAACGCGAGGATAGCTTTCAGGACTCCAAGCACTCTGGCCTCCGCACCGTTTCCCATGCTACCACACGGATTCCCCCCACGTCTCCTCTCTGCCTGCTGAGCAAAAAGCAGCCGTGTAGGTTCTTCGGAACACTTCTTCATGCACAGCCCAAGGGGGCACACTGCTCTCTCTCTTCCTTTGGAAACCTAGGTTGCCGCAGCTTGTCCCAACTCACGAAGACAGTCAGAGCCGGTCTCATGTGCTGGGTAACGTGGACTCAGTGAGGACAAGGGCCCTACCTGCACTCAGAAAAACGCTCTGCTCAACCTTCCATCCAGGAGCTCACACCAACTGGCGCGTGTGTTTAGCAGGACGTCAATGTGAGGTTCAAGCTGAGCAAAGAGCACAATTCCTCCTTTACCCTGCCAGTCCCCGGAAGACGTAGAGCTAACTAGGCCTCGCTCAGGCCAGCTCTCCTTCAGGGTTCTTGCCACACTACGAACCCGGCACAGTAAAAGGTACTTAGCGAAGTTCCCCGGATTTCGCCATGCTCTCCCTCGGCAGTTCCACTACTGCAGGGACTCATGTTTGCTGTGAACTAGGATAGGTGGCCGTGCTTCGGAAAGCACTCTTTTCCACTTTGGAAATGTGGATTCTTGTAGCCCAGGAGCTGTTTGCGAAACCGTAGGAAAACCCAGCTTATACTCACTGCAGGCACGCCCGGGGAGGAAACGAGTATGTTCCCCCAGAGAAACAGGCTGCTTGCAAGTGTCGAGGGGAGCTTTTCAGGTGCCCAGTGTGTCCTGTTTGTATGCCTTCGCAGCTCCCATCCTGCAGGTACTTATTCTGGGTGCTAACATGGGTAGGTGGCTCTGCGGACAAAAGCAGCCTTTTCCCTTTGGAAGCTTGGATTCTAGTGTCTCAGGGGCTGCTTTCCAAACCTTGAAGTTGCCCAGGTTTTACCCTCCGCAGGTGCGCTTGCGTTGCAAACGAGCACTTTCCCCCGAGAAACCGTGTTCCTGCCACGCTGGAAGAGAGTTAAGCCCGCAGACCTCTTTCATCCTGGGAAAGCACAAGGCCACCCTGAGCCTCAGGGTAGTGCCTTAGTTTCCACCGGGCAAGCTCTGCGTGCCTCGTTTTCCATGAGGTCTCCACCGTTGTGTTTGAATGGAACGCGAGGATAGCTTTCAGGACTCTAAGCACTCTGGCCTCGGAACCGTTTCCCATAGTACCACACGGATTCCCCCCACGTCTCCTCTCTGCCTGCTGAGCAAAAAGCAGCCGTGTAGGCCCTTCGGAACACTTCTTCATGCACAGCCCAAGGGGGCACACTGCTCTCTCTCTTCCTTTGGAAACCTAGGTTGCCGCAGCTTGTCCCAACTCACGAAGATAGTCAGAGCCGGTCTCATGTGCTGGGTAACGTGGACTCAGTGAGGACAAGGGCCCTACCTGCACTCAGAAAAACTCTCTGCTCAAACTTCCATCCAGGAGCTCACACCGAGTGGCTCTTTGCTTAAGCAGGACGTCGATGTGAGGTCCAAGCTGAGCAAAGAGCACAATTCCTCCTTTACCCTGCTAGACCACGGAAGAGGTAGAGCCAACTAGGCCTCGCTCAGGCCAGCCCTCCTTCAGGGATCTTGCCACACTTCGAAGCCTGCCCAGTTTAAGAACTTAGAGAAGTTCCCAGGGTTTCGCCTTGCTCTCCCTCGGCAGCTCCACTACTGCAGGGACTCATGTTTGCTATGAACTAGGATAGGTGGCCCTGTTTCCAAAAGCAGTCTTTTCCCCTTTGGAAACCTGGATTCTTGTAGCCTCGGAGCTGTTTGCGAAACCCTAGGAAGGCCCAGCTTTTACTCACTGCAGGCACGCCCGGGGAGGAAACGAGTATGTTCCCCCAGAGAAACAGGCTGCTTGCAAGTGTCGAGGGGAGCTTCTCAGGTGCCCAGTGTGTCCCGTTTGTTTCCCTTCGCAGCTCCCATCCTACAGGTACTTATTCTGGGTGCTAACAAGGGTAGGTGGCTCTGTGGACAAAAGTAGCCTTTTCCCTTTGGAAGTTTGGATTCTAGTGTCTCAGGGGCTGCTTGCCAAACCTTGATGTTGCCCAGCTTCTAGCCTCCGCAGGTACACTTGCGTAGTAAAGGAGCACTTTCTCCCGAGAAACCGTGTTCCTGCCACGCTGGAAGAGAGTTAAGCCCGCAGTACTCTTTCATCCTGGGAAAGCGCAAGGCCACCCTGAGCCTCAGGGTAGTGCCTAAGTTTCCACCGGGCAAGCTCTGCGTGCCTCGGTTTCCATGAGGTCTCCACCGTTGTTGTGCTTCAATGGAACGCGAGGATAGCTTTCAGGACTCCAAGCACTCTGGCCTCCGCACCGTTTCCCATGCTACCACACGGATTCCCCCCACGTCTCCTCTCTGCCTGCTGAGCAAAAAGCAGCCGTGTAGGTTCTTCGGAACACTTCTTCATGCACAGCCCAAGGGGGCACACTGCTCTCTCTCTTCCTTTGGAAACCTAGGTGGCCGCAGCTTGTCCCAACTCACGAAGACAGTCAGAGCCGGTCTCATGTGCTGGGTAACGTGGACTCAGTGAGGACAAGGGCCCTACCTGCACTCAGAAAAACTCTCTGCTCAGCCTTCCATCCAGGAGCTCACACCGAGTGGCTCTTTGCTTAAGCAGGACGTCAATGTGAGGTTCAAGCTGAGCAAAGAGCACAATTCCTCCTTTACCCTGCTAGGCCCCGGAAGAGGTAGAGCCAACTAGGCCTCGCTCAGGCCAGCCCTCCTTCAGGGATCTTGCAACACTTCGAAGCCTACACAGTAAAAGGTACTTAGCGAAGTTCTCAGGGTTTCGCCATGCTCTCCCTCGGCAGCTCCACTACTGCAGGGACTCATGTTTGCTATGAACTAGGATAGGTGGCCCTGCTTCGAAAAGCAGTCTTTTCCCCTTTGGAAACCTGGATTCTTGTAGCCTCGGAGCTGTTTGCGAAACCCTAGGAAGGCCCAGCTTTTACTCACTGCAGGCACGCCCGGGGAGGAAACGAGTATGTTCCCCCAGAGAAACAGGCTGCTTGCAAGTGTCAAGGGGAGCTTCTCAGGTGCCCAGTGTGTCCCGTTTGTTTCCCTTCGCAGCTCCCATCCTACAGGTACTTATTCTGGGTGCTAACAAGGGTAGGTGGCTCTGCGGAGAAAAGCAGCCTTTTCCCTTTGGAAGTTTGGATTCTAGTGTCTCAGGGGCTGCTTGCCAAACCTTGATGTTGCCCAGCTTCTAGCCTCCGCAGGTACACTTGCGTAGTAAAGGAGCACTTTCTCCCGAGAAACCGTGTTCCTGCCACGCTGGAAGAGAGTTAAGCCCGCAGTACTCTTTCATCCTGGGAAAGCGCAAGGCCACCCTGAGCCTCAGGGTAGTGCCTAAGTTTCCACCGGGCAAGCTCTGCGTGCCTCGGTTTCCATGAGGTCTCCACCGTTGTTGTGCTTCAATGGAACGCGAGGATAGCTTTCAGGACTCCAAGCACTCTGGCCTCCTCACCGTTTCCCATGCTACCACACGGATTCCCCCCACGTCTCCTCTCTGCGTGCTGAGCAAAAAGCAGCCGTGTAGGTTCTTCGGAACACTTCTTCATGCACAGCCCAAGGGGGCACACTGCTCTCTCTCTTCCTTTGGAAACCTAGGTTGCCGCAGCTTGTCCCAACTCACGAAGACAGTCAGAGCCGGTCTCATGTGCTGGGTAACGTGGACTCAGTGAGGACAAGGGCCCTACCTGCACTCAGAAAAACTCTCTGCTCAGCCTTCCATCCAGGAGCTCACACCGAGTGGCTCTTTGCTTAAGCAGGACGTCGATGTGAGGTCCAAGCTGAGCAAAGAGCACAATTCCTCCTTTACCCTGCTAGACCACGGAAGAGGTAGAGCCAACTAGGCCTCGCTCAGGCCAGCCCTCCTTCAGGGATCTTGCCACACTACGAAGCCGTCACAGTAAAAGGTACTTAGCGAAGTTCCCAGGGTTTCGCCATCCTCTCCCTCGGCAGCTCCACTACTGCAGGGACTCATGTTTGCTATGAACTAGGATAGGTGGCCCTGCTTCGAAAAGCAGTCTTTTCCCCTTTGGAAACCTGGATTCTTGTACCCTCGGAGCTGTTTGCGAAACCCTAGGAAGGCCCAGCTTTTATTCACTGCAGGCACGCCCGGGGAGGAAACGAGTATGTTCCCCCAGAGAAACAGGCTGCTTGCAAGTGTCGAGGGGAGCTTCTCAGGTGCCTAGTGTGTCCCGTTTGTTTCCCTTCGCAGCTCCCATCCTACAGGTACTTATTCTGGGTGCTAACAAGGGTAGGTGGCTCTGTGGACAAAAGCAGCCTTTTCCCTTTGGAAGTTTGGATTCTAGTGTCTCAGGGGCTGCTTGCCAAACCTTGATGTTGCCCAGCTTCTAGCCTCCGCAGGTACACTTGCGTAGTAAAGGAGCACTTTCTCCCGAGAAACCGTGTTCCTGCCACGCTGGAAGAGAGTTAAGCCAGCAGTACTCTTTCATCCTGGGAAAGCGCAAGGCCACCCTGAGCCTCAGGGTAGTGCCTAAGTTTCCACCGGGCAAGCTCTGCGTGCCTCGGTTTCCATGAGGTCTCCACCGTTGTTGTGCTTCAATGGAACGCGAGGATAGCTTTCAGGACTCCAAGCACTCTGGCCTCCGCACCGTTTCCCATGCTACCACACGGAATCCCCCCACGTCTCCTCTCTGCCTGCTGAGCAAAAAGCAGCCGTGTAGGTTCTTCGGAACACTTCTTCATGCACAGCCCAAGGGGGCACACTGCTCTCTCTCTTCCTTTGGAAACCTAGGTGGCCGCAGCTTCTCCCAACTCACGAAGACAGTCAGAGCCGGTCTCATGTGCTGGGTAACGTGGACTCAGTGAGGACAAGGGCCCTACCTGCACTCAGAAAAACTCTCTGCTCAGCCTTCCATCCAGGAGCTCACACCGAGTGGCTCTTTGCTTAAGCAGGACGTCGATGTGAGGTCCAAGCTGAGCAAAGAGCACAATTCCTCCTTTACCCTGCTAGACCACGGAAGAGGTAGAGCCAACTAGGCCTCGCTCAGGCCAGCCCTCCTTCAGGGATCTTGCCACACTTCGAAGCCTGCCCAGTTTAAGAACTTAGAGAAGTTCCCAGGGATTCGCCTTGCTCTCCCTCGGCAGCTCCACTACTGCAGGGACTCATGTTTGCTGTGAACTAGGATAGGTGGCCCTGCTTCGGAAAGCACTCTTTTCCCCTTTGGAAATCTGGATTCTTTTAGCCTCGGAGCTGTTTGCGAAACCCTAGGAAGGCCCAGCTTCTACTCACTGCAGGCACGCCCGGGGAGGAAACGAGTATGTTCCCCCAGAGAAACAGGCTGCTTGCAAGTGTCGAGGGGAGCTTTTCAGGTGCCCAGTGTGTCCTGTTTGTATCCCTTCGCAGCTCCCATCCTGCAGGGACTTATGTTGGGTGCGAAGAAGTGTAGGTGGCTCTGCGGACAAGAGCAGCCTTTTTCCTTTGGAAGTTTGGATTCTAGTGTCTCCGGGGCTGCTTGCCAAACCTTGAAGTTGCCCAGGTTCTAGCCTCCGCAGGTACGCTTGCGTAACAAACCAGCACTTTCCCCCATGCAAGCGGGTTCCTGCCACGCTGGAAGAGAGTTAAGCCCGCAGACCTCGTTCCTCCTGGGAAAGTGCAAGGCCACCCTGAGCCCCAGGGTAGTGCCTAATTTTCCACCAGGCAAGCTCTGCGTGCCTCGGTTTCCATGAGGTCTCCACCGTTGTTGTGCTTCAATGGAACGCGAGGATAGCTTTCAGGACTCCAAGCACTCTGGCCTCCCCACCGTTTCCCATGCTACCACACGTATTCCCCCCACGTCTCCTCTCTGCCTGCTGAGCAAAAAGCAGCCGTGTAGGTTCTTCGAAACACTTCTTGCATGCACAGCCCAAGGCGGCACACTGCTCTCTCTCTTCCTTTGGAAACCTAGGTTGCCGCAGCTTGTCCCAACTCACGAAGACAGTCAGAGCCGGTCTCATGTGCTGGGTAACGTGGACTCAGTGAGGACAAGGGCCCTACCTGCACTCAGAAAAACTCTCTGCTCAGCCTTCCATCCAGGAGCTCACACCGAGTGGCTCTTTGCTTAAGCAGGACATCAATGTGAGGTTCAAGCTGAGCAAAGAGCACAATTCCTCCTTTACCCTGCTAGGCCCCGGAAGAGGTAGAGCCAACTAGGCCTCGCTCAGGCCAGCCCTCCTTCAGGGATCTTGCAACACTTCGAAGCCTACACAGTAAAAGGTACTTAGCGAAGTTCTCAGGGTTTCGCCATGCTCTCCCTCGGCAGCTCCACTACTGCAGGGACTCATGTTTGCTATGAACTAGGATAGGTGGCCCTGCTTCGAAAAGCAGTCTTTTCCCCTTTGGAAACCTGGATTCTTGTAGCCTCGGAGCTGTTTGCGAAACCCTAGGAAGGCCCAGCTTTTACTCACTGCAGGCACGCCCGGGGAGGAAACGAGTATGTTCCCCCAGAGAAACAGGCTGCTTGCAAGTGTCGAGGGGAGCTTCTCAGGTGCCTAGTGTGAGTGTGTCCCGTTTGTTTCCCTTCGCAGCTCCCATCCTACAGGTACTTATTCTGGGTGCTAACAAGGGTAGGTGGCTCTGCGGACAAAAGCAGCCTTTTCCCTTTGGAAGTTTGGATTCTAGTGTCTCAGGGGCTGCTTGCCAAACCTTGATGTTGCCCAGCTTCTAGCCTCCGCAGGTACACTTGCGTAGTAAAGGAGCACTTTCTCCCGAGAAACCGTGTTCCTGCCACGCTGGAAGAGAGTTAAGCCCGCAGTCCTCTTTCATCCTGGGAAAGCGCAAGGCCACCCTGAGCCTCAGGGTAGTGCCTAAGTTTCCACCGGGCAAGCTCTGCGTGCCTCGGTTTCCATGAGGTCTCCACCGTTGTTGTGCTTCAATGGAACGCGAGGATAGCTTTCAGGACTCCAAGCACTCTGGCCTCCGCACCGTTTCCCATGCTACCACACGGATTCCCCCCACGTCTCCTCTCTGCCTGCTGAGCAAAAAGCAGCCGTGTAGGTTCTTCGGAACACTTCTTCATGCACAGCCCAAGGGGGCACACTGCTCTCTCTCTTCCTTTGGAAACCTAGGTTGCCGCAGCTTGTCCCAACTCACGAAGACAGTCAGAGCCGGTCTCATGTGCTGGGTAACGTGGACTCAGTGAGGACAAGGGCCCTACCTGCACTCAGAAAAACGCTCTGCTCAACCTTCCATCCAGGAGCTCACACCAACTGGCGCGTGTGTTTAGCAGGACGTCAATGTGAGGTTCAAGCTGAGCAAAGAGCACAATTCCTCCTTTACCCTGCCAGTCCCCGGAAGACGTAGAGCTAACTAGGCCTCGCTCAGGCCAGCTCTCCTTCAGGGTTCTTGCCACACTACGAACCCGGCACAGTAAAAGGTACTTAGCGAAGTTCCCCGGATTTCGCCATGCTCTCCCTCGGCAGTTCCACTACTGCAGGGACTCATGTTTGCTGTGAACTAGGATAGGTGGCCGTGCTTCGGAAAGCACTCTTTTCCACTTTGGAAATGTGGATTCTTGTAGCCCAGGAGCTGTTTGCGAAACCGTAGGAAAACCCAGCTTATACTCACTGCAGGCACGCCCGGGGAGGAAACGCGTATGTTCCCCCAGAGAAACAGGCTGCTTGCAAGTGTCGAGGGGAGCTTTTCAGGTGCCCAGTGTGTCCTGTTTGTATGCCTTCGCAGCTCCCATCCTGCAGGTACTTATTCTGGGTGCTAACATGGGTAGGTGGCTCTGCGGACAAAAGCAGCCTTTTCCCTTTGGAAGCTTGGATTCTAGTGTCTCAGGGGCTGCTTTCCAAACCTTGAAGTTGCCCAGGTTTTACCCTCCGCAGGTGCGCTTGCGTTGCAAACGAGCACTTTCCCCCGAGAAACCGTGTTCCTGCCACGCTGGAAGAGAGTTAAGCCCGCAGACCTCTTTCATCCTGGGAAAGCACAAGGCCACCCTGAGCCTCAGGGTAGTGCCTTAGTTTCCACCAGGCAAGCTCTGCGTGCCTCGTTTTCCATGAGGTCTCCACCGTTGTGTTTGAATGGAACGCGAGGATAGCTTTCAGGACTCTAAGCACTCTGGCCTCGGAACCGTTTCCCATAGTACCACACGGATTCCCCCCACGTCTCCTCTCTGCCTGCTGAGCAAAAAGCAGCCGTGTAGGCCCTTCGGAACACTTCTTCATGCACAGCCCAAGGGGGCACACTGCTCTCTCTCTTCCTTTGGAAACCTAGGTTGCCGCAGCTTGTCCCAACTCACGAAGATAGTCAGAGCCGGTCTCATGTGCTGGGTAACGTGGACTCAGTGAGGACAAGGGCCCTACCTGCACTCAGAAAAACTCTCTGCTCAAACTTCCATCCAGGAGCTCACACCGAGTGGCTCTTTGCTTAAGCAGGACGTCGATGTGAGGTCCAAGCTGAGCAAAGAGCACAATTCCTCCTTTACCCTGCTAGACCACGGAAGAGGTAGAGCCAACTAGGCCTCGCTCAGGCCAGCCCTCCTTCAGGGATCTTGCCACACTTCGAAGCCTGCCCAGTTTAAGAACTTAGAGAAGTTCCCAGGGTTTCGCCTTGCTCTCCCTCGGCAGCTCCACTACTGCAGGGACTCATGTTTGCTATGAACTAGGATAGGTGGCCCTGCTTCGAAAAGCAGTCTTTTCCCCTTTGGAAACCTGGATTCTTGTAGCCTCGGAGCTGTTTGCGAAACCCTAGGAAGGCCCAGCTTTTACTCACTGCAGGCACGCCCGGGGAGGAAACGAGTATGTTCCCCCAGAGAAACAGGCTGCTTGCAAGTGTCAAGGGGAGCTTCTCAGGTGCCCAGTGTGTCCCGTTTGTTTCCCTTCGCAGCTCCCATCCTACAGGTACTTATTCTGGGTGCTAACAAGGGTAGGTGGCTCTGCGGACAAAAGCAGCCTTTTCCCTTTGGAAGTTTGGATTCTAGTGTCTCAGGGGCTGCTTGCCAAACCTTGATGTTGCCCAGCTTCTAGCCTCCGCAGGTACACTTGCGTAGTAAAGGAGCACTTTCTCCCGAGAAACCGTGTTCCTGCCACGCTGGAAGAGAGTTAAGCCCGCAGTACTCTTTTATCCTGGGAAAGCGCAAGGCCACCCTGAGCCTCAGGGTAGTGCCTAAGTTTCCACCGGGCAAGCTCTGCGTGCCTCGGTTTCCATGAGGTCTCCACCGTTGTTGTGCTTCAATGGAACGCGAGGATAGCTTTCAGGACTCCAAGCACTCTGGCCTCCGCACCGTTTCCCATGCTACCACACGGATTCCCCCCACGTCTCCTCTCTGCCTGCTGAGCAAAAAGCAGCCGTGTAGGTTCTTCGGAACACTTCTTCATGCACAGCCCAAGGGGGCACACTGCTCTCTATCTTCCTTTGGAAACCTAGGTGGCCGCAGCTTGTCCCAACTCACGAAGACAGTCAGAGCCGGTCTCATGTGCTGGGTAACGTGGACTCAGTGAGGACAAGGGCCCTACCTGCACTCAGAAAAACACTCTGCTCAACCTTCCATCCAGGAGCTCACACCAACTGGCGCGTGTGTTTAGCAGGACGTCAATGTGAGGTTCAAGCTGAGCAAAGAGCACAATTCCTCCTTTACCCTGCTAGGCCCCGGAAGAGGTAGAGCCAACTAGGCCTCGCTCAGGCCAGCCCTCCTTCAGGGATCTTGCAACACTTCGAAGCCTACACAGTAAAAGGTACTTAGCGAAGTTCTCAGGGTTTCGCCATGCTCTCCCTCGGCAGCTCCACTACTCCAGGGACTCATGTTTGCTATGAACTAGGATAGGTGGCCCTGCTTCGAAAAGCAGTCTTTTCCCCTTTGGAAACCTGGATTCTTGTAGCCTCGGAGCTGTTTGCGAAACCCTAGGAAGGCCCAGCTTTTACTCACTGCAGGCACGCCCGGGGAGGAAACGAGTATGTTCCCCCAGAGAAACAGGCTGCTTGCAAGTGTCAAGGGGAGCTTCTCAGGTGCCCAGTGTGTCCCGTTTGTTTCCCTTCGCAGCTCCCATCCTACAGGTACTTATTCTGGGTGCTAACAAGGGTAGGTGGCTCTGCGGACAAAAGCAGCCTTTTCCCTTTGGAAGTTTGGATTCTAGTGTCTCAGGGGCTGCTTGCCAAACCTTGATGTTGCCCAGCTTCTAGCCTCCGCAGGTACACTTGCGTAGTAAAGGAGCACTTTCTCCCGAGAAACCGTGTTCCTGCCACGCTGGAAGAGAGTTAAGCCCGCAGTACTCTTTCATCCTGGGAAAGCGCAAGGCCACCCTGAGCCTCAGGGTAGTGCCTAAGTTTCCACCGGGCAAGCTCTGCGTGCCTCGGTTTCCATGAGGTCTCCACCGTTGTTGTGCTTCAATGGAACGCGAGGATAGCTTTCAGGACTCCAAGCACTCTGGCCTCCGCACCGTTTCCCATGCTACCACACGGATTCCCCCCATGTCTCCTCTCTGCCTGCTGAGCAAAAAGCAGCCGTGTAGGTTCTTCGGAACACTTCTTCATGCACAGCCCAAGGGGGCACACTGCTCTCTCTCTTCCTTTGGAAACCTAGGTGGCCGCAGCTTGTCCCAACTCACGAAGACAGTCAGAGCCGGTCTCATGTGCTGGGTAACGTGGACTCAGTGAGGACAAGGGCCCTACCTGCACTCAGAAAAACACTCTGCTCAACCTTCCATCCAGGAGCTCACACCAACTGGCGCGTGTGTTTAGCAGGACGTCAATGTGAGGTTCAAGCTGAGCAAAGAGCACAATTCCTCCTTTACCCTGCTAGGCCCCGGAAGAGGTAGAGCCAACTAGGCTTCGCTCAGGCCAGCCCTCCTTCAGGGATCTTGCAACACTTCGAAGCCTACACAGTAAAAGGTACTTAGCGAAGTTCTCAGGGTTTCGCCATGCTCTCCCTCGGCAGCTCCACTACTGCAGGGACTCATGTTTGCTATGAACTAGGATAGGTGGCCCTGCTTCGAAAAGCAGTCTTTTCCCCTTTGGAAACCTGGATTCTTGTAGCCTCGGAGCTGTTTGCGAAACCCTAGGGAGGCCCAGCTTTTACTCACTGCAGGCACGCCCGGGGAGGAAACGAGTATGTTCCCCCAGAGAAACAGGCTGCTTGCAAGTGTCGAGGGGAGCTTCTCAGGTGCCCAGTGTGTCCCGTTTGTTTCCCTTCGCAGCTCCCATCCTACAGGTACTTATTCTGGGTGCTAACAAGGGTAGGTGGCTCTGCGGACAAAAGCAGCCTTTTCCCTTTGGAATTTTGGATTCTAGTGTCTCAGGGGCTGCTTGCCAAACCTTGATGTTGCCCAGCTTCTAGCCTCCGCAGGTACACTTGCGTAGTAAAGGAGCACTTTCTCCCGAGAAACCGTGTTCCTGCCACGCTGGAAGAGAGTTAAGCCCGCAGTACTCTTTCATCCTGGGAAAGCGCAAGGCCACCCTGAGCCACAGGGTAGTGCCTAAGTTTCCACCGGGCAAGCTCTGCGTGCCTCGGTTTCCATGAGGTCTCCACCGTTGTTGTGCTTCAATGGAACGCGAGGATAGCTTTCAGGACTCCAAGCACTCTGGCCTCCTCACCGTTTCCCATGCTACCACACGGATTCCCCCCACGTCTCCTCTCTGCGTGCTGAGCAAAAAGCAGCCGTGTAGGTTCTTCGGAACACTTCTTCATGCACAGCCCAAGGGGGCACACTGCTCTCTCTCTTCCTTTGGAAACCTAGGTTGCCGCAGCTTGTCCCAACTCACGAAGACAGTCAGAGCCGGTCTCATGTGCTGGGTAACGTGGACTCAGTGAGGACAAGGGCCCTACCTGCACTCAGAAAAACTCTCTGCTCAGCCTTCCATCCAGGAGCTCACACCGAGTGGCTCTTTGCTTAAGCAGGACGTCGATGTGAGGTCCAAGCTGAGCAAAGAGCACAATTCCTCCTTTACCCTGCTAGACCACGGAAGAGGTAGAGCCAACTAGGCCTCGCTCAGGCCAGCCCTCCTTCAGGGATCTTGCCACACTACGAAGCCGTCACAGTAAAAGGTACTTAGCGAAGTTCCCAGGGTTTCGCCATCCTCTCCCTCGGCAGCTCCACTACTGCAGGGACTCATGTTTGCTATGAACTAGGATAGGTGGCCCTGCTTCGAAAAGCAGTCTTTTCCCCTTTGGAAACCTGGATTCTTGTACCCTCGGAGCTGTTTGCGAAACCCTAGGAAGGCCCAGCTTTTATTCACTGCAGGCACGCCCGGGGAGGAAACGAGTATGTTCCCCCAGAGAAACAGGCTGCTTGCAAGTGTCGAGGGGAGCTTCTCAGGTGCCTAGTGTGTCCCGTTTGTTTCCCTTCGCAGCTCCCATCCTACAGGTACTTATTCTGGGTGCTAACAAGGGTAGGTGGCTCTGTGGACAAAAGCAGCCTTTTCCCTTTGGAAGTTTGGATTCTAGTGTCTCAGGGGCTGCTTGCCAAACCTTGATGTTGCCCAGCTTCTAGCCTCCGCAGGTACACTTGCGTAGTAAAGGAGCACTTTCTCCCGAGAAACCGTGTTCCTGCCACGCTGGAAGAGAGTTAAGCCCGCAGTCCTCTTTCATCCTGGGAAAGCGCAAGGCCACCCTGAGCCTCAGGGTAGTGCCTAAGTTTCCACCGGGCAAGCTCTGCGTGCCTCGGTTTCCATGAGGTCTCCACCGTTGTTGTGCTTCAATGGAACGCGAGGATAGCTTTCAGGACTCCAAGCACTCTGGCCTCCGCACCGTTTCCCATGCTACCACACGGATTCCCCCCACGTCTCCTCTCTGCCTGCTGAGCAAAAAGCAGCCGTGTAGGTTCTTCGGAACACTTCTTCATGCACAGCCCAAGGGGGCACACTGCTCTCTCTCTTCCTTTGGAAACCTAGGTTGCCGCAGCTTGTCCCAACTCACGAAGACAGTCAGAGCCGGTCTCATGTGCTGGGTAACGTGGACTCAGTGAGGACAAGGGCCCTACCTGCACTCAGAAAAACTCTCTGCTCAGCCTTCCATCCAGGAGCTCACACCGAGTGGCTCTTTGCTTAAGCAGGACGTCGATGTGAGGTCCAAGCTGAGCAAAGAGCACAATTCCTCCTTTACCCTGCTAGACCACGGAAGAGGTAGAGCCAACTAGGCCTCGCTCAGGCCAGCCCTCCTTCAGGGATCTTGCCACACTTCGAAGCCTGCCCAGTTTAAGAACTTAGAGAAGTTCCCAGGGATTCGCCTTGCTCTCCCTCGGCAGCTCCACTACTGCAGGGACTCATGTTTGCTGTGAACTAGGATAGGTGGCCCTGTTTCCAAAAGCAGTCTTTTCCCCTTTGGAATTCAGGATTGTTGTAGCCTCGGAGCTGTTTGTGAAACCCTAAGAAGGCCCAGCTTATACTAACTGCAGGCACGCTCGGGGAGGAAACGAGTATGTTCCCCCAGAGAAACAGGCTGCTTGCAAGTGTCGAGGGGAGCTTCTCAGGTGCCCAGGGTGTCCTGTTTGTATCCCTTCGCAGCTCCCATCCTGCAGGTACTTATGTTGGGTGCGAAGAAGTGTAGGTGGCTCTGCGGACAAAAGCAGCCTTTTCCCTTTGGAAGTTTGGATTCTAGTGTCTCAGGGGCTGCTTGCCAAACCTTGATGTTGCCCAGCTTCTAGCCTCCGCAGGTACACTTGCGTAGTAAAGGAGCACTTTCCCCCGAGAAACCGTGTTCCTGCCACGCTGGAAGAGAGTTAAGCCCGCAGTACTCTTTCATCCTGGGAAAGCGCAAGGCCACCCTGAGCCTCAGGGTAGTGCCTAAGTTTCTACCGGGCAAGCTCTGCGTGCCTCGGTTTCCATGAGGTCTCCACCGTTGTTGTGCTTCAATGGAACGCGAGGATAGCTTTCAGGACTCCAAGCACTCTGGCCTCCTCACCGTTTCCCATGCTACCACACGGATTCCCCCCACGTCTCCTCTCTGCGTGCTGAGCAAAAAGCAGCCGTGTAGGTTCTTCGGAACACTTCTTCATGCACAGCCCAAGGGGGCACACTGCTCTCTCTCTTCCTTTGGAAACCTAGGTTGCCGCAGCTTGTCCCAACTCACGAAGACAGTCAGAGCCGGTCTCATGTGCTGGGTAACGTGGACTCAGTGAGGACAAGGGCCCTACCTGCACTCAGAAAAACTCTCTGCTCAGCCTTCCATCCAGGAGCTCACACCGAGTGGCTCTTTGCTTAAGCAGGACGTCGATGTGAGGTCCAAGCTGAGCAAAGAGCACAATTCCTCCTTTACCCTGCTAGACCACGGAAGAGGTAGAGCCAACTAGGCCTCGCTCAGGCCAGCCCTCCTTCAGGGATCTTGCCACACTACGAAGCCGTCACAGTAAAAGGTACTTAGCGAAGTTCCCAGGGTTTCGCCATCCTCTCCCTCGGCAGCTCCACTACTGCAGGGACTCATGTTTGCTATGAACTAGGATAGGTGGCCCTGCTTCGAAAAGCAGTCTTTTCCCCTTTGGAAACCTGGATTCTTGTACCCTCGGAGCTGTTTGCGAAACCCTAGGAAGGCCCAGCTTTTATTCACTGCAGGCACGCCCGGGGAGGAAACGAGTATGTTCCCCCAGAGAAACAGGCTGCTTGCAAGTGTCGAGGGGAGCTTCTCAGGTGCCTAGTGTGTCCCGTTTGTTTCCCTTCGCAGCTCCCATCCTACAGGTACTTATTCTGGGTGCTAACAAGGGTAGGTGGCTCTGTGGACAAAAGCAGCCTTTTCCCTTTGGAAGTTTGGATTCTAGTGTCTCAGGGGCTGCTTGCCAAACCTTGATGTTGCCCAGCTTCTAGCCTCCGCAGGTACACTTGCGTAGTAAAGGAGCACTTTCTCCCGAGAAACCGTGTTCCTGCCACGCTGGAAGAGAGTTAAGCCAGCAGTACTCTTTCATCCTGGGAAAGCGCAAGGCCACCCTGAGCCTCAGGGTAGTGCCTAAGTTTCCACCGGGCAAGCTCTGCGTGCCTCGGTTTCCATGAGGTCTCCACCGTTGTTGTGCTTCAATGGAACGCGAGGATAGCTTTCAGGACTCCAAGCACTCTGGCCTCCGCACCGTTTCCCATGCTACCACACGGATTCCCCCCACGTCTCCTCTCTGCCTGCTGAGCAAAAAGCAGCCGTGTAGGTTCTTCGGAACACTTCTTCATGCACAGCCCAAGGGGGCACACTGCTCTCTCTCTTCCTTTGGAAACCTAGGTTGCCGCAGCTTGTCCCAACTCACGAAGACAGTCAGAGCCGGTCTCATGTGCTGGGTAACGTGGACTCAGTGAGGACAAGGGCCCTACCTGCACTCAGAAAAACTCTCTGCTCAGCCTTCCATCCAGGAGCTCACACCGAGTGGCTCTTTGCTTAAGCAGGACGTCGATGTGAGGTCCAAGCTGAGCAAAGAGCACAATTCCTCCTTTACCCTGCTAGACCACGGAAGAGGTAGAGCCAACTAGGCCTCGCTCAGGCCAGCCCTCCTTCAGGGATCTTGCCACACTTCGAAGCCTGCCCAGTTTAAGAACTTAGAGAAGTTCCCAGGGATTCGCCTTGCTCTCCCTCGGCAGCTCCACTACTGCAGGGACTCATGTTTGCTGTGAACTAGGATAGGTGGCCCTGCTTCGGAAAGCACTCTTTTCCCCTTTGGAAATCTGGATTCTTTTAGCCTCGGAGCTGTTTGCGAAACCCTAGGAAGGCCCAGCTTCTACTCACTGCAGGCACGCCCGGGGAGGAAACGAGTATGTTCCCCCAGAGAAACAGGCTGCTTGCAAGTGTCGAGGGGAGCTTTTCAGGTGCCCAGTGTGTCCTGTTTGTATCCCTTCGCAGCTCCCATCCTGCAGGGACTTATGTTGGGTGCGAAGAAGTGTAGGTGGCTCTGCGGACAAGAGCAGCCTTTTTCCTTTGGAAGTTTGGATTCTAGTGTCTCCGGGGCTGCTTGCCAAACCTTGAAGTTGCCCAGGTTCTAGCCTCCGCAGGTACGCTTGCGTAACAAACCAGCACTTTCCCCCATGCAAGCGGGTTCCTGCCACGCTGGAAGAGAGTTAAGCCCGCAGACCTCGTTCCTCCTGGGAAAGTGCAAGGCCACCCTGAGCCCCAGGGTAGTGCCTAATTTTCCACCAGGCAAGCTCTGCGTGCCTCGGTTTCCATGAGGTCTCCACCGTTGTTGTGCTTCAATGGAACGCGAGGATAGCTTTCAGGACTCCAAGCACTCTGGCCTCCCCACCGTTTCCCATGCTACCACACGTATTCCCCCCACGTCTCCTCTCTGCCTGCTGAGCAAAAAGCAGCCGTGTAGGTTCTTCGAAACACTTCTTGCATGCACAGCCCAAGGCGGCACACTGCTCTCTCTCTTCCTTTGGAAACCTAGGTTGCCGCAGCTTGTCCCAACTCACGAAGACAGTCAGAGCCGGTCTCATGTGCTGGGTAACGTGGACTCAGTGAGGACAAGGGCCCTACCTGCACTCAGAAAAACTCTCTGCTCAGCCTTCCATCCAGGAGCTCACACCGAGTGGCTCTTTGCTTAAGCAGGACATCAATGTGAGGTTCAAGCTGAGCAAAGAGCACAATTCCTCCTTTACCCTGCTAGGCCCCGGAAGAGGTAGAGCCAACTAGGCCTCGCTCAGGCCAGCCCTCCTTCAGGGATCTTGCAACACTTCGAAGCCTACACAGTAAAAGGTACTTAGCGAAGTTCTCAGGGTTTCGCCATGCTCTCCCTCGGCAGCTCCACTACTGCAGGGACTCATGTTTGCTATGAACTAGGATAGGTGGCCCTGCTTCGAAAAGCAGTCTTTTCCCCTTTGGAAACCTGGATTCTTGTAGCCTCGGAGCTGTTTGCGAAACCCTAGGAAGGCCCAGCTTTTACTCACTGCAGGCACGCCCGGGGAGGAAACGAGTATGTTCCCCCAGAGAAACAGGCTGCTTGCAAGTGTCGAGGGGAGCTTCTCAGGTGCCTAGTGTGAGTGTGTCCCGTTTGTTTCCCTTCGCAGCTCCCATCCTACAGGTACTTATTCTGGGTGCTAACAAGGGTAGGTGGCTCTGCGGACAAAAGCAGCCTTTTCCCTTTGGAAGTTTGGATTCTAGTGTCTCAGGGGCTGCTTGCCAAACCTTGATGTTGCCCAGCTTCTAGCCTCCGCAGGTACACTTGCGTAGTAAAGGAGCACTTTCTCCCGAGAAACCGTGTTCCTGCCACGCTGGAAGAGAGTTAAGCCCGCAGTCCTCTTTCATCCTGGGAAAGCGCAAGGCCACCCTGAGCCTCAGGGTAGTGCCTAAGTTTCCACCGGGCAAGCTCTGCGTGCCTCGGTTTCCATGAGGTCTCCACCGTTGTTGTGCTTCAATGGAACGCGAGGATAGCTTTCAGGACTCCAAGCACTCTGGCCTCCGCACCGTTTCCCATGCTACCACACGGATTCCCCCCACGTCTCCTCTCTGCCTGCTGAGCAAAAAGCAGCCGTGTAGGTTCTTCGGAACACTTCTTCATGCACAGCCCAAGGGGGCACACTGCTCTCTCTCTTCCTTTAGAAACCTAGGTTGCCGCAGCTTGTCCCAACTCACGAAGACAGTCAGAGCCGGTCTCATGTGCTGGGTAACGTGGACTCAGTGAGGACAAGGGCCCTACCTGCACTCAGAAAAACGCTCTGCTCAACCTTCCATCCAGGAGCTCACACCAACTGGCGCGTGTGTTTAGCAGGACGTCAATGTGAGGTTCAAGCTGAGCAAAGAGCACAATTCCTCCTTTACCCTGCCAGTCCCCGGAAGACGTAGAGCTAACTAGGCCTCGCTCAGGCCAGCTCTCCTTCAGGGTTCTTGCCACACTACGAACCCGGCACAGTAAAAGGTACTTAGCGAAGTTCCCCGGATTTCGCCATGCTCTCCCTCGGCAGTTCCACTACTGCAGGGACTCATGTTTGCTGTGAACTAGGATAGGTGGCCGTGCTTCGGAAAGCACTCTTTTCCACTTTGGAAATGTGGATTCTTGTAGCCCAGGAGCTGTTTGCGAAACCGTAGGAAAACCCAGCTTATACTCACTGCAGGCACGCCCGGGGAGGAAACGCGTATGTTCCCCCAGAGAAACAGGCTGCTTGCAAGTGTCGAGGGGAGCTTTTCAGGTGCCCTGTGTGTCCTGTTTGTATGCCTTCGCAGCTCCCATCCTGCAGGTACTTATTCTGGGTGCTAACATGGGTAGGTGGCTCTGCGGACAAAAGCAGCCTTTTCCCTTTGGAAGCTTGGATTCTAGTGTCTCAGGGGCTGCTTTCCAAACCGTGAAGTTGCCCAGGTTTTACCCTCCGCAGGTGCGCTTGCGTTGCAAACGAGCACTTTCCCCCGAGAAACCGTGTTCCTGCCACGCTGGAAGAGAGTTAAGCCCGCAGACCTCTTTCATCCTGGGAAAGCACAAGGCCACCCTGAGCCTCAGGGTAGTGCCTTAGTTTCCACCGGGCAAGCTCTGCGTGCCTCGTTTTCCATGAGGTCTCCACCGTTGTGTTTGAATGGAACGCGAGGATAGCTTTCAGGACTCTAAGCACTCTGGCCTCGGAACCGTTTCCCATAGTACCACACGGATTCCCCCCACGTCTCCTCTCTGCCTGCTGAGCAAAAAGCAGCCGTGTAGGCCCTTCGGAACACTTCTTCATGCACAGCCCAAGGGGGCACACTGCTCTCTCTCTTCCTTTGGAAACCTAGGTTGCCGCAGCTTGTCCCAACTCACGAAGATAGTCAGAGCCGGTCTCATGTGCTGGGTAACGTGGACTCAGTGAGGACAAGGGCCCTACCTGCACTCAGAAAAACTCTCTGCTCAAACTTCCATCCAGGAGCTCACACCGAGTGGCTCTTTGCTTAAGCAGGACGTCGATGTGAGGTCCAAGCTGAGCAAAGAGCACAATTCCTCCTTTACCCTGCTAGACCACGGAAGAGGTAGAGCCAACTAGGCCTCGCTCAGGCCAGCCCTCCTTCAGGGATCTTGCCACACTTCGAAGCCTGCCCAGTTTAAGAACTTAGAGAAGTTCCCAGGGTTTCGCCTTGCTCTCCCTCGGCAGCTCCACTACTGCAGGGACTCATGTTTGCTATGAACTAGGATAGGTGGCCCTGTTTCCAAAAGCAGTCTTTTCCCCTTTGGAAACCTGGATTCTTGTAGCCTCGGAGCTGTTTGCGAAACCCTAGGAAGGCCCAGCTTTTACTCACTGCAGGCACGCCCGGGGAGGAAACGAGTATGTTCCCCCAGAGAAACAGGCTGCTTGCAAGTGTCGAGGGGAGCTTCTCAGGTGCCCAGTGTGTCCCGTTTGTTTCCCTTCGCAGCTCCCATCCTACAGGTACTTATTCTGGGTGCTAACAAGGGTAGGTGGCTCTGTGGACAAAAGTAGCCTTTTCCCTTTGGAAGTTTGGATTCTAGTGTCTCAGGGGCTGCTTGCCAAACCTTGATGTTGCCCAGCTTCTAGCCTCCGCAGGTACACTTGCGTAGTAAAGGAGCACTTTCTCCCGAGAAACCGTGTTCCTGCCACGCTGGAAGAGAGTTAAGCCCGCAGTACTCTTTCATCCTGGGAAAGCGCAAGGCCACCCTGAGCCTCAGGGTAGTGCCTAAGTTTCCACCGGGCAAGCTCTGCGTGCCTCGGTTTCCATGAGGTCTCCACCGTTGTTGTGCTTCAATGGAACGCGAGGATAGCTTTCAGGACTCCAAGCACTCTGGCCTCCGCACCGTTTCCCATGCTACCACACGGATTCCCCCCACGTCTCCTCTCTGCCTGCTGAGCAAAAAGCAGCCGTGTAGGTTCTTCGGAACACTTCTTCATGCACAGCCCAAGGGGGCACACTGCTCTCTCTCTTCCTTTGGAAACCTAGGTGGCCGCAGCTTGTCCCAACTCACGAAGACAGTCAGAGCCGGTCTCATGTGCTGGGTAACGTGGACTCAGTGAGGACAAGGGCCCTACCTGCACTCAGAAAAACTCTCTGCTCAGCCTTCCATCCAGGAGCTCACACCGAGTGGCTCTTTGCTTAAGCAGGACGTCAATGTGAGGTTCAAGCTGAGCAAAGAGCACAATTCCTCCTTTACCCTGCTAGGCCCCGGAAGAGGTAGAGCCAACTAGGCCTCGCTCAGGCCAGCCCTCCTTCAGGGATCTTGCCACACTTCGAAGCCTGCCCAGTTTAAGAACTTAGAGAAGTTCCCAGGGTTTCGCCTTGCTCTCCCTCGGCAGCTCCACTACTGCAGGGACTCATGTTTGCTGTGAACTAGGATAGGTGGCCCTGCTTCGGAAAGCACTCTTTTCCCCTTTGGAAATCTGGATTCTTTTAGCCTCGGAGCTGTTTGCGAAACCCTAGGAAGGCCCAGCTTCTACTCACTGCAGGCACGCCCGGGGAGGAAACGAGTATGTTCCCCCAGAGAAACAGGCTGCTTGCAAGTGTCGAGGGGAGCTTTTCAGGTGCCCAGTGTGTCCTGTTTGTATCCCTTCGCAGCTCCCATCCTGCAGGGACTTATGTTGGGTGCGAAGAAGTGTAGGTGGCTCTGCGGACAAGAGCAGCCTTTTTCCTTTGGAAGTTTGGATTCTAGTGTCTCCGGGGCTGCTTGCCAAACCTTGAAGTTGCCCAGGTTCTAGCCTCCGCAGGTACGCTTGCGTAACAAACCAGCACTTTCCCCCATGCAAGCGGGTTCCTGCCACGCTGGAAGAGAGTTAAGCCCGCAGACCTCGTTCCTCCTGGGAAAGTGCAAGGCCACCCTGAGCCCCAGGGTAGTGCCTAATTTTCCACCAGGCAAGCTCTGCGTGCCTCGGTTTCCATGAGGTCTCCACCGTTGTTGTGCTTCAATGGAACGCGAGGATAGCTTTCAGGACTCCAAGCACTCTGGCCTCCCCACCGTTTCCCATGCTACCACACGGATTCCCCCCAGGTCTCCTCTCTGCCTGCTGAGCAAAAAGCAGCCGTGTAGGTTCTTCGAAACACTTCTTGCATGCACAGCCCAAGGCGGCACACTGCTCTCTCTCTTCCTTTGGAAACCTAGGTTGCCGCAGCTTGTCCCAACTCACGAAGACAGTCAGAGCTGGTCTCATGTGCTGGGTAACGTGGACTCAGTGAGGACAAGGGCCCTACCTGCACTCAGAAAAACTCTCTGCTCAGCCTTCCATCCAGGAGCTCACACCGAGTGGCTCTTTGCTTAAGCAGGACATCAATGTGAGGTTCAAGCTGAGCAAAGAGCACAATTCCTCCTTTACCCTGCTAGGCCCCGGAAGAGGTAGAGCCAACTAGGCCTCGCTCAGGCCAGCCCTCCTTCAGGGATCTTGCAACACTTCGAAGCCTACACAGTAAAAGGTACTTAGCGAAGTTCTCAGGGTTTCGCCATGCTCTCCCTCGGCAGCTCCACTACTGCAGGGACTCATGTTTGCTATGAACTAGGATAGGTGGCCCTGCTTCGAAAAGCAGTCTTTTCCCCTTTGGAAACCTGGATTCTTGTAGCCTCGGAGCTGTTTGCGAAACCCTAGGAAGGCCCAGCTTTTACTCACTGCAGGCACGCCCGGGGAGGAAACGAGTATGTTCCCCCAGAGAAACAGGCTGCTTGCAAGTGTCGAGGGGAGCTTCTCAGGTGCCCAGTGTGTCCCGTTTGTTTCCCTTCGCAGCTCCCATCCTACAGGTACTTATTCTGGGTGCTAACAAGGGTAGGTGGCTCTGCGGACAAAAGCAGCCTTTTCCCTTTGGAAGTTTGGATTCTAGTGTCTCAGGGGCTGCTTGCCAAACCTTGATGTTGCCCAGCTTCTAGCCTCCGCAGGTACACTTGCGTAGTAAAGGAGCACTTTCTCCCGAGAAACCGTGTTCCTGCCACGCTGGAAGAGAGTTAAGCCCGCAGTCCTCTTTCATCCTGGGAAAGCGCAAGGCCACCCTGAGCCTCAGGGTAGTGCCTAAGTTTCCACCGGGCAAGCTCTGCGTGCCTCGGTTTCCATGAGGTCTCCACCGTTGTTGTGCTTCAATGGAACGCGAGGATAGCTTTCAGGACTCCAAGCACTCTGGCCTCCGCACCGTTTCCCATGCTACCACACGGATTCCCCCCACGTCTCCTCTCTGCCTGCTGAGCAAAAAGCAGCCGTGTAGGTTCTTCGGAACACTTCTTCATGCACAGCCCAAGGGGGCACACTGCTCTCTCTCTTCCTTTGGAAACCTAGGTTGCCGCAGCTTGTCCCAACTCACGAAGACAGTCAGAGCCGGTCTCATGTGCTGGGTAACGTGGACTCAGTGAGGACAAGGGCCCTACCTGCACTCAGAAAAACGCTCTGCTCAACCTTCCATCCAGGAGCTCACACCAACTGGCGCGTGTGTTTAGCAGGACGTCAATGTGAGGTTCAAGCTGAGCAAAGAGCACAATTCCTCCTTTACCCTGCCAGTCCCCGGAAGACGTAGAGCTAACTAGGCCTCGCTCAGGCCAGCTCTCCTTCAGGGTTCTTGCCACACTACGAACCCGGCACAGTAAAAGGTACTTAGCGAAGTTCCCCGGATTTCGCCATGCTCTCCCTCGGCAGTTCCACTACTGCAGGGACTCATGTTTGCTGTGAACTAGGATAGGTGGCCGTGCTTCGGAAAGCACTCTTTTCCACTTTGGAAATGTGGATTCTTGTAGCCCAGGAGCTGTTTGCGAAACCGTAGGAAAACCCAGCTTATACTCACTGCAGGCACGCCCGGGGAGGAAACGCGTATGTTCCCCCAGAGAAACAGGCTGCTTGCAAGTGTCGAGGGGAGCTTTTCAGGTGCCCAGTGTGTCCTGTTTGTATGCCTTCGCAGCTCCCATCCTGCAGGTACTTATTCTGGGTGCTAACATGGGTAGGTGGCTCTGCGGACAAAAGCAGCCTTTTCCCTTTGGAAGCTTGGATTCTAGTGTCTCAGGGGCTGCTTTCCAAACCTTGAAGTTGCCCAGGTTTTACCCTCCGCAGGTGCGCTTGCGTTGCAAACGAGCACTTTCCCCCGAGAAACCGTGTTCCTGCCACGCTGGAAGAGAGTTAAGCCCGCAGACCTCTTTCATCCTGGGAAAGCACAAGGCCACCCTGAGCCTCAGGGTAGTGCCTTAGTTTCCACCAGGCAAGCTCTGCGTGCCTCGTTTTCCATGAGGTTTCCACCGTTGTGTTTGAATGGAACGCGAGGATAGCTTTCAGGACTCTAAGCACTCTGGCCTCGGAACCGTTTCCCATAGTACCACACGGATTCCCCCCACGTCTCCTCTCTGCCTGCTGAGCAAAAAGCAGCCGTGTAGGCCCTTCGGAACACTTCTTCATGCACAGCCCAAGGGGGCACACTGCTCTCTCTCTTCCTTTGGAAACCTAGGTTGCCGCAGCTTGTCCCAACTCACGAAGATAGTCAGAGCCGGTCTCATGTGCTGGGTAACGTGGACTCAGTGAGGACAAGGGCCCTACCTGCACTCAGAAAAACTCTCTGCTCAAACTTCCATCCAGGAGCTCACACCGAGTGGCTCTTTGCTTAAGCAGGACGTCGATGTGAGGTCCAAGCTGAGCAAAGAGCACAATTCCTCCTTTACCCTGCTAGACCACGGAAGAGGTAGAGCCAACTAGGCCTCGCTCAGGCCAGCCCTCCTTCAGGGATCTTGCCACACTTCGAAGCCTGCCCAGTTTAAGAACTTAGAGAAGTTCCCAGGGTTTCGCCTTGCTCTCCCTCGGCAGCTCCACTACTGCAGGGACTCATGTTTGCTATGAACTAGGATAGGTGGCCCTGCTTCGAAAAGCAGTCTTTTCCCCTTTGGAAACCTGGATTCTTGTAGCCTCGGAGCTGTTTGCGAAACCCTAGGAAGGCCCAGCTTTTACTCACTGCAGGCACGCCCGGGGAGGAAACGAGTATGTTCCCCCAGAGAAACAGGCTGCTTGCAAGTGTCGAGGGGAGCTTCTCAGGTGCCCAGTGTGTCCCGTTTGTTTCCCTTCGCAGCTCCCATCCTACAGGTACTTATTCTGGGTGCTAACAAGGGTAGGTGGCTCTGTGGACAAAAGTAGCCTTTTCCCTTTGGAAGTTTGGATTCTAGTGTCTCAGGGGCTGCTTGCCAAACCTTGATGTTGCCCAGCTTCTAGCCTCCGCAGGTACACTTGCGTAGTAAAGGAGCACTTTCTCCCGAGAAACCGTGTTCCTGCCACGCTGGAAGAGAGTTAAGCCCGCAGTACTCTTTCATCCTGGGAAAGCGCAAGGCCACCCTGAGCCACAGGGTAGTGCCTAAGTTTCCACCGGGCAAGCTCTGCGTGCCTCGGTTTCCATGAGGTCTCCACCGTTGTTGTGCTTCAATGGAACGCGAGGATAGCTTTCAGGACTCCAAGCACTCTGGCCTCCGCACCGTTTCCCATGCTACCACACGGATTCCCCCCACGTCTCCTCTCTGCCTGCTGAGCAAAAAGCAGCCGTGTAGGTTCTTCGGAACACTTCTTCATGCACAGCCCAAGGGGGCACACTGCTCTCTCTCTTCCTTTGGAAACCTAGGTGGCCGCAGCTTGTCCCAACTCACGAAGACAGTCAGAGCCGGTCTCATGTGCTGGGTAACGTGGACTCAGTGAGGACAAGGGCCCTACCTGCACTCAGAAAAACTCTCTGCTCAGCCTTCCATCCAGGAGCTCACACCGAGTGGCTCTTTGCTTAAGCAGGACGTCAATGTGAGGTTCAAGCTGAGCAAAGAGCACAATTCCTCCTTTACCCTGCTAGTCCCCGGAAGAGGTAGAGCCAACTAGGCCTCGCTCAGGCCAGCCCTCCTTCAGGGATCTTGCAACACTTCGAAGCCTACACAGTAAAAGGTACTTAGCGAAGTTCTCAGGGTTTCGCCATGCTCTCCCTCGGCAGCTCCACTACTGCAGGGACTCATGTTTGCTATGAACTAGGATAGGTGGCCCTGCTTCGAAAAGCAGTCTTTTCCCCTTTGGAAACCTGGATTCTTGTAGCCTCGGAGCTGTTTGCGAAACCCTAGGAAGGCCCAGCTTTTACTCACTGCAGGCACGCCCGGGGAGGAAACGAGTATGTTCCCCCAGAGAAACAGGCTGCTTGCATGTGTCAAGGGGAGCTTCTCAGGTGCCCAGTGTGTCCCGTTTGTTTCCCTTCGCAGCTCCCATCCTACAGGTACTTATTCTGGGTGCTAACAAGGGTAGGTGGCTCTGCGGACAAAAGCAGCCTTTTCCCTTTGGAAGTTTGGATTCTAGTGTCTCAGGGGCTGCTTGCCAAACCTTGATGTTGCCCAGCTTCTAGCCTCCGCAGGTACACTTGCGTAGTAAAGGAGCACTTTCTCCCGAGAAACCGTGTTCCTGCCACGCTGGAAGAGAGTTAAGCCCGCAGTACTCTTTTATCCTGGGAAAGCGCAAGGCCACCCTGAGCCTCAGGGTAGTGCCTAAGTTTCCACCGGGCAAGCTCTGCGTGCCTCGGTTTCCATGAGGTCTCCACCGTTGTTGTGCTTCAATGGAACGCGAGGATAGCTTTCAGGACTCCAAGCACTCTGGCCTCCGCACCGTTTCCCATGCTACCACACGGATTCCCCCCACGTCTCCTCTCTGCCTGCTGAGCAAAAAGCAGCCGTGTAGGTTCTTCGGAACACTTCTTCATGCACAGCCCAAGGGGGCACACTGCTCTCTCTCTTCCTTTGGAAACCTAGGTGGCCGCAGCTTGTCCCAACTCACGAAGACAGTCAGAGCCGGTCTCATGTGCTGGGTAACGTGGACTCAGTGAGGACAAGGGCCCTACCTGCACTCAGAAAAACACTCTGCTCAACCTTCCATCCAGGAGCTCACACCAACTGGCGCGTGTGTTTAGCAGGACGTCAATGTGAGGTTCAAGCTGAGCAAAGAGCACAATTCCTCCTTTACCCTGCTAGGCCCCGGAAGAGGTAGAGCCAACTAGGCCTCGCTCAGGCCAGCCCTCCTTCAGGGATCTTGCAACACTTCGAAGCCTACACAGTAAAAGGTACTTAGCGAAGTTCTCAGGTTTTCGCCATGCTCTCCCTCGGCAGCTCCACTACTCCAGGGACTCATGTTTGCTATGAACTAGGATAGGTGGCCCTGCTTCGAAAAGCAGTCTTTTCCCCTTTGGAAACCTGGATTCTTGTAGCCTCGGAGCTGTTTGCGAAACCCTAGGAAGGCCCAGCTTTTACTCACTGCAGGCACGCCCGGGGAGGAAACGAGTATGTTCCCCCAGAGAAACAGGCTGCTTGCAAGTGTCAAGGGGAGCTTCTCAGGTGCCTAGTGTGTCCCGTTTGTTTCCCTTCGCAGCTCCCATCCTACAGGTACTTATTCTGGGTGCTAACAAGGGTAGGTGGCTCTGCGGACAAAAGCAGCCTTTTCCCTTTGGAAGTTTGGATTCTAGTGTCTCAGGGGCTGCTTGCCAAACCTTGATGTTGCCCAGCTTCTAGCCTCCGCAGGTACACTTGCGTAGTAAAGGAGCACTTTCTCCCGAGAAACCGTGTTCCTGCCACGCTGGAAGAGAGTTAAGCCCGCAGTACTCTTTCATCCTGGGAAAGCGCAAGGCCACCCTGAGCCTCAGGGTAGTGCCTAAGTTTCCACCGGGCAAGCTCTGCGTGCCTCGGTTTCCATGAGGTCTCCACCGTTGTTGTGCTTCAATGGAACGCGAGGATAGCTTTCAGGACTCCAAGCACTCTGGCCTCCGCACCGTTTCCCATGCTACCACACGGATTCCCCCCACGTCTCCTCTCTGCCTGCTGAGCAAAAAGCAGCCGTGTAGGTTCTTCGGAACACTTCTTCATGCACAGCCCAAGGGGGCACACTGCTCTCTCTCTTCCTTTGGAAACCTAGGTGGCCGCAGCTTGTCCCAACTCACGAAGACAGTCAGAGCCGGTCTCATGTGCTGGGTAACGTGGACTCAGTGAGGACAAGGGCCCTACCTGCACTCAGAAAAACACTCTGCTCAACCTTCCATCCAGGAGCTCACACCAACTGGCGCGTGTGTTTAGCAGGACGTCAATGTGAGGTTCAAGCTGAGCAAAGAGCACAATTCCTCCTTTACCCTGCTAGGCCCCGGAAGAGGTAGAGCCAACTAGGCCTCGCTCAGGCCAGCCCTCCTTCAGGGATCTTGCAACACTTCGAAGCCTACACAGTAAAAGGTACTTAGCGAAGTTCTCAGGGTTTCGCCATGCTCTCCCTCGGCAGCTCCACTACTGCAGGGACTCATGTTTGCTATGAACTAGGATAGGTGGCCCTGCTTCGAAAAGCAGTCTTTTCCCCTTTGGAAACCTGGATTCTTGTAGCCTCGGAGCTGTTTGCGAAACCCTAGGGAGGCCCAGCTTTTACTCACTGCAGGCACGCCCGGGGAGGAAACGAGTATGTTCCCCCAGAGAAACAGGCTGCTTGCAAGTGTCGAGGGGAGCTTCTCAGGTGCCCAGTGTGTCCCGTTTGTTTCCCTTCGCAGCTCCCATCCTACAGGTACTTATTCTGGGTGCTAACAAGGGTAGGTGGCTCTGCGGACAAAAGCAGCCTTTTCCCTTTGGAAGTTTGGATTCTAGTGTCTCAGGGGCTGCTTGCCAAACCTTGATGTTGCCCAGCTTCTAGCCTCCGCAGGTACACTTGCGTAGTAAAGGAGCACTTTCTCCCGAGAAACCGTGTTCCTGCCACGCTGGAAGAGAGTTAAGCCCGCAGTACTCTTTCATCCTGGGAAAGCGCAAGGCCACCCTGAGCCTCAGGGTAGTGCCTAAGTTTCCACCGGGCAAGCTCTGCGTGCCTCGGTTTCCATGAGGTCTCCACCGTTGTTGTGCTTCAATGGAACGCGAGGATAGCTTTCAGGACTCCAAGCACTCTGGCCTCCACACCGTTTCCCATGCTACCACACGGATTCCCCCCACGTCTCCTCTCTGCCTGCTGAGCAAAAAGCAGCCGTGTAGGTTCTTCGGAACACTTCTTCATGCACAGCCCAAGGGGGCACACTGCTCTCTCTCTTCCTTTGGAAACCTAGGTTGCCGCAGCTTGTCCCAACTCACGAAGACAGTCAGAGCCGGTCTCATGTGCTGGGTAACGTGGACTCAGTGAGGACAAGGGCCCTACCTGCACTCAGAAAAACTCTCTGCTCAGCCTTCCATCCAGGAGCTCACACCGAGTGGCTCTTTGCTTAAGCAGGACGTCGATGTGAGGTCCAAGCTGAGCAAAGAGCACAATTCCTCCTTTACCCTGCTAGACCACGGAAGAGGTAGAGCCAACTAGGCCTCGCTCAGGCCAGCCCTCCTTCAGGGATCTTGCCACACTTCGAAGCCTGCCCAGTTTAAGAACTTAGAGAAGTTCCCAGGGATTCGCCTTGCTCTCCCTCGGCAGCTCCACTACTGCAGGGACTCATGTTTGCTGTGAACTAGGATAGGTGGCCCTGTTTCCAAAAGCAGTCTTTTCCCCTTTGGAATTCAGGATTGTTGTAGCCTCGGAGCTGTTTGTGAAACCCTAAGAAGGCCCAGCTTATACTTACTGCAGGCACGCTCGGGGAGGAAACGAGTATGTTCCCCCAGAGAAACAGGCTGCTTGCAAGTGTCGAGGGGAGCTTCTCAGGTGCCCAGGGTGTCCTGTTTGTATCCCTTCGCAGATCCCATCCTGCAGGTACTTATGTTGGGTGCGAAGAAGTGTAGGTGGCTCTGCGGACAAAAGCAGCCTTTTCCCTTTGGAAGTTTGGATTCTAGTGTCTCAGGGGCTGCTTGCCAAACCTTGATGTTGCCCAGCTTCTAGCCTCCGCAGGTACACTTGCGTAGTAAAGGAGCACTTTCCCCCGAGAAACCGTGTTCCTGCCACGCTGGAAGAGAGTTAAGCCCGCAGTACTCTTTCATCCTGGGAAAGCGCAAGGCCACCCTGAGCCTCAGGGTAGTGCCTAAGTTTCCACCGGGCAAGCTCTGCGTGCCTCGGTTTCCATGAGGTCTCCACCGTTGTTGTGCTTCAATGGAACGCGAGGATAGCTTTCAGGACTCCAAGCACTCTGGCCTCCGCACCGTTTCCCATGCTACCACACGGATTCCCCCCACGTCTCCTCTCTGCCGCTGAGCAAAAAGCAGCCGTGTAGGTTCTTCGGAACACTTCTTCATGCACAGCCCAAGGGGGCACACTGCTCTCTCTCTTCCTTTGGAAACCTAGGTTGCCGCAGCTTGTCCCAACTCACGAAGACAGTCAGAGCCGGTCTCATGTGCTGGGTAACGTGGACTCAGTGAGGACAAGGGCCCTACCTGCACTCAGAAAAACTCTCTGCTCAGCCTTCCATCCAGGAGCTCACACCGAGTGGCTCTTTGCTTAAGCAGGACGTCAATGTGAGGTTCAAGCTGAGCAAAGAGCACAATTCCTCCTTTACCCTGCTAGGCCCCGGAAGAGGTAGAGCCAACTAAGCCTCGCTCAGGCCAGCCCTCCTTCAGGGATCTTGCCACACTACGAAGCCGTCACAGTAAAAGGTACTTAGCGAAGTTCCCAGGGTTTCGCCATGCTCTCCCTCGGCAGCTCCACTACTGCAGGGACTCATGTTTGCTATGAACTAGGATAGGTGGCCCTGCTTCGAAAAGCAGTCTTTTCCCCTTTGGAAACCTGGATTCTTGTAGCCTCGGAGCTGTTTGCGAAACCCTAGGAAGGCCCAGCTTTTACTAACTGCAGGCACGCCCGGGGAGGAAACGAGTATGTTCCCCCAGAGAAACAGGCTGCTTGCAAGTGTCGAGGGGAGCTTCTCAGGTGCCCAGGGTGTCCTGTTTGTATCCCTTCGCAGCTCCCATCCTGCAGGTACTTATGTTGGGTGCGAAGAAGTGTAGGTGGCTCTGCGGACAAAAGCAGCCTTTTCCCTTTGGAAGTTTGGATTCTAGTGTCTCAGGGGCTGCTTGCCAAACCTTGATGTTGCCCAGCTTCTAGCCTCCGCAGGTACACTTGCGTAGTAAAGGAGCACTTTCCCCCGAGAAACCGTGTTCCTGCCACGCTGGAAGAGAGTTAAGCCCGCAGTACTCTTTCATCCTGGGAAAGCGCAAGGCCACCCTGAGCCTCAGGGTAGTGCCTAAGTTTCCACCGGGCAAGCTCTGCGTGCCTCGGTTTCCATGAGGTCTCCACCGTTGTTGTGCTTCAATGGAACGCGAGGATAGCTTTCAGGACTCCAAGCACTCTGGCCTCCGCACCGTTTCCCATGCTACCACACGGATTCCCCCCACGTCTCCTCTCTGCCTGCTGAGCAAAAAGCAGCCGTGTAGGTTCTTCGGAACACTTCTTCATGCACAGCCCAAGGGGGCACACTGCTCTCTCTCTTCCTTTGGAAACCTAGGTTGCCGCAGCTTGTCCCAACTCACGAAGACAGTCAGAGCCGGTCTCATGTGCTGGGTAACGTGGACTCAGTGAGGACAAGGGCCCTACCTGCACTCAGAAAAACTCTCTGCTCAGCCTTCCATCCAGGAGCTCACACCGAGTGGCTCTTTGCTTAAGCAGGACGTCAATGTGAGGTTCAAGCTGAGCAAAGAGCACAATTCCTCCTTTACCCTGCTAGGCCCCGGAAGAGGTAGAGCCAACTAAGCCTCGCTCAGGCCAGCCCTCCTTCAGGGATCTTGCCACACTACGAAGCCGTCACAGTAAAAGGTACTTAGCGAAGTTCCCAGGGTTTCGCCATGCTCTCCCTCGGCAGCTCCACTACTGCAGGGACTCATGTTTGCTATGAACTAGGATAGGTGGCCCTGCTTCGAAAAGCAGTCTTTTCCCCTTTGGAAACCTGGATTCTTGTAGCCTCGGAGCTGTTTGCGAAACCCTAGGGAGACCCAGCTTTTACTCACTGCAGGCACGCCCGGGGAGGAAACGAGTATGTTCCCCCAGAGAAACAGGCTGCTTGCAAGTGTCGAGGGGAGCTTCTCAGGTGCCCAGTGTGTCCCGTTTGTTTCCCTTCGCAGCTCCCATCCTACAGGTACTTATTCTGGGTGCTAACAAGGGTAGGTGGCTCTGCGGACAAAAGCAGCCTTTTCCCTTTGGAAGTTTGGATTCTAGTGTCTCAGGGGCTGCTTGCCAAACCTTGATGTTGCCCAGCTTCTAGCCTCCGCAGGTACACTTGCGTAGTAAAGGAGCACTTTCTCCCGAGAAACCGTGTTCCTGCCACGCTGGAAGAGAGTTAAGCCCGCAGTACTCTTTCATCCTGGGAAAGCGCAAGGCCACCCTGAGCCACAGGGTAGTGCCTAAGTTTCCACCGGGCAAGCTCTGCGTGCCTCGGTTTCCATGAGGTCTCCACCGTTGTTGTGCTTCAATGGAACGCGAGGATAGCTTTCAGGACTCCAAGCACTCTGGCCTCCTCACCGTTTCCCATGCTACCACACGGATTCCCCCCACGTCTCCTCTCTGCGTGCTGAGCAAAAAGCAGCCGTGTAGGTTCTTCGGAACACTTCTTCATGCACAGCCCAAGGGGGCACACTGCTCTCTCTCTTCCTTTGGAAACCTAGGTTGCCGCAGCTTGTCCCAACTCACGAAGACAGTCAGAGCCGGTCTCATGTGCTGGGTAACGTGGACTCAGTGAGGACAAGGGCCCTACCTGCACTCAGAAAAACTCTCTGCTCAGCCTTCCATCCAGGAGCTCACACCGAGTGGCTCTTTGCTTAAGCAGGACGTCGATGTGAGGTCCAAGCTGAGCAAAGAGCACAATTCCTCCTTTACCCTGCTAGACCACGGAAGAGGTAGAGCCAACTAGGCCTCGCTCAGGCCAGCCCTCCTTCAGGGATCTTGCCACACTTCGAAGCCTGCCCAGTTTAAGAACTTAGAGAAGTTCCCAGGGTTTCGCCTTGCTCTCCCTCGGCAGCTCCACTACTGCAGGGACTCATGTTTGCTGTGAACTAGGATAGGTGGCCCTGCTTCGGAAAGCACTCTTTTCCCCTTTGGAAATCTGGATTCTTTTAGCCTCGGAGCTGTTTGCGAAACCCTAGGAAGGCCCAGCTTCTACTCACTGCAGGCACGCCCGGGGAGGAAACGAGTATGTTCCCCCAGAGAAACAGGCTGCTTGCAAGTGTCGAGGGGAGCTTTTCAGGTGCCCAGTGTGTCCTGTTTGTATCCCTTCGCAGCTCCCATCCTGCAGGGACTTATGTTGGGTGCGAAGAAGTGTAGGTGGCTCTGCGGACAAGAGCAGCCTTTTTCCTTTGGAAGTTTGGATTCTAGTGTCTCCGGGGCTGCTTGCCAAACCTTGAAGTTGCCCAGGTTCTAGCCTCCGCAGGTACGCTTGCGTAACAAACCAGGACTTTCCCCCATGCAAGCGGGTTCCTGCCACGCTGGAAGAGAGTTAAGCCCGCAGACCTCGTTCCTCCTGGGAAAGTGCAAGGCCACCCTGAGCCCCAGGGTAGTGCCTAATTTTCCACCAGGCAAGCTCTGCGTGCCTCGGTTTCCATGAGGTCTCCACCGTTGTTGTGCTTCAATGGAACGCGAGGATAGCTTTCAGGACTCCAAGCACTCTGGCCTCCCCACCGTTTCCCATGCTACCACACGTATTCCCCCCACGTCTCCTCTCTGCCTGCTGAGCAAAAAGCAGCCGTGTAGGTTCTTCGAAACACTTCTTGCATGCACAGCCCAAGGCGGCACACTGCTCTCTCTCTTCCTTTGGAAACCTAGGTTGCCGCAGCTTGTCCCAACTCACGAAGACAGTCAGAGCCGGTCTCATGTGCTGGGTAACGTGGACTCAGTGAGGACAAGGGCCCTACCTGCACTCAGAAAAACTCTCTGCTCAGCCTTCCATCCAGGAGCTCACACCGAGTGGCTCTTTGCTTAAGCAGGACATCAATGTGAGGTTCAAGCTGAGCAAAGAGCACAATTCCTCCTTTACCCTGCTAGGCCCCGGAAGAGGTAGAGCCAACTAGGCCTCGCTCAGGCCAGCCCTCCTTCAGGGATCTTGCAACACTTCGAAGCCTACACAGTAAAAGGTACTTAGCGAAGTTCTCAGGGTTTCGCCATGCTCTCCCTCGGCAGCTCCACTACTGCAGGGACTCATGTTTGCTATGAACTAGGATAGGTGGCCCTGCTTCGAAAAGCAGTCTTTTCCCCTTTGGAAACCTGGATTCTTGTAGCCTCGGAGCTGTTTGCGAAACCCTAGGAAGGCCCAGCTTTTACTCACTGCAGGCACGCCCGGGGAGGAAACGAGTATGTTCCCCCAGAGAAACAGGCTGCTTGCAAGTGTCGAGGGGAGCTTCTCAGGTGCCCAGTGTGTCCCGTTTGTTTCGCTTCGCAGCTCCCATCCTACAGGTACTTATTCTGGGTGCTAACAAGGGTAGGTGGCTCTGCGGACAAAAGCAGCCTTTTCCCTTTGGAAGTTTGGATTCTAGTGTCTCAGGGGCTGCTTGCCAAACCTTGATGTTGCCCAGCTTCTAGCCTCCGCAGGTACACTTGCGTAGTAAAGGAGCACTTTCTCCCGAGAAACCGTGTTCCTGCCACGCTGGAAGAGAGTTAAGCCCGCAGTCCTCTTTCATCCTGGGAAAGCGCAAGGCCACCCTGAGCCTCAGGGTAGTGCCTAAGTTTCCACCGGGCAAGCTCTGCGTGCCTCGGTTTCCATGAGGTCTCCACCGTTGTTGTGCTTCAATGGAACGCGAGGATAGCTTTCAGGACTCCAAGCACTCTGGCCTCCGCACCGTTTCCCATGCTACCACACGGATTCCCCTCACGTCTCCTCTCTGCCTGCTGAGCAAAAAGCAGCCGTGTAGGTTCTTCGGAACACTTCTTCATGCACAGCCCAAGGGGGCACACTGCTCTCTCTCTTCCTTTGGAAACCTAGGTTGCCGCAGCTTGTCCCAACTCACGAAGACAGTCAGAGCCGGTCTCATGTGCTGGGTAACGTGGACTCAGTGAGGACAAGGGCCCTACCTGCACTCAGAAAAACGCTCTGCTCAACCTTCCATCCAGGAGCTCACACCAACTGGCGCGTGTGTTTAGCAGGACGTCAATGTGAGGTTCAAGCTGAGCAAAGAGCACAATTCCTCCTTTACCCTGCCAGTCCCCGGAAGACGTAGAGCTAACTAGGCCTCGCTCAGGCCAGCTCTCCTTCAGGGTTCTTGCCACACTACGAACCCGGCACAGTAAAAGGTACTTAGCGAAGTTCCCCGGATTTCGCCATGCTCTCCCTCGGCAGTTCCACTACTGCAGGGACTCATGTTTGCTGTGAACTAGGATAGGTGGCCGTGCTTCGGAAAGCACTCTTTTCCACTTTGGAAATGTGGATTCTTGTAGCCCAGGAGCTGTTTGCGAAACCGTAGGAAAACCCAGCTTATACTCACTGCAGGCACGCCCGGGGAGGAAACGCGTATGTTCCCCCAGAGAAACAGGCTGCTTGCAAGTGTCGAGGGGAGCTTTTCAGGTGCCCTGTGTGTCCTGTTTGTATGCCTTCGCAGCTCCCATCCTGCAGGTACTTATTCTGGGTGCTAACATGGGTAGGTGGCTCTGCGGACAAAAGCAGCCTTTTCCCTTTGGAAGCTTGGATTCTAGTGTCTCAGGGGCTGCTTTCCAAACCTTGAAGTTGCCCAGGTTTTACCCTCCGCAGGTGCGCTTGCGTTGCAAACGAGCACTTTCCCCCGAGAAACCGTGTTCCTGCCACGCTGGAAGAGAGTTAAGCCCGCAGACCTCTTTCATCCTGGGAAAGCACAAGGCCACCCTGAGCCTCAGGGTAGTGCCTTAGTTTCCACCGGGCAAGCTCTGCGTGCCTCGTTTTCCATGAGGTCTCCACCGTTGTGTTTGAATGGAACGCGAGGATAGCTTTCAGGACTCTAAGCACTCTGGCCTCGGAACCGTTTCCCATAGTACCACACGGATTCCCCCCACGTCTCCTCTCTGCCTGCTGAGCAAAAAGCAGCCGTGTAGGCCCTTCGGAACACTTCTTCATGCACAGCCCAAGGGGGCACACTGCTCTCTCTCTTCCTTTGGAAACCTAGGTTGCCGCAGCTTGTCCCAACTCACGAAGATAGTCAGAGCCGGTCTCATGTGCTGGGTAACGTGGACTCAGTGAGGACAAGGGCCCTACCTGCACTCAGAAAAACTCTCTGCTCAAACTTCCATCCAGGAGCTCACACCGAGTGGCTCTTTGCTTAAGCAGGACGTCGATGTGAGGTCCAAGCTGAGCAAAGAGCACAATTCCTCCTTTACCCTGCTAGACCACGGAAGAGGTAGAGCCAACTAGGCCTCGCTCAGGCCAGCCCTCCTTCAGGGATCTTGCCACACTTCGAAGCCTGCCCAGTTTAAGAACTTAGAGAAGTTCCCAGGGTTTCGCCTTGCTCTCCCTCGGCAGCTCCACTACTGCAGGGACTCATGTTTGCTATGAACTAGGATAGGTGGCCCTGTTTCCAAAAGCAGTCTTTTCCCCTTTGGAAACCTGGATTCTTGTAGCCTCGGAGCTGTTTGCGAAACCCTAGGAAGGCCCAGCTTTTACTCACTGCAGGCACGCCCGGGGAGGAAACGAGTATGTTCCCCCAGAGAAACAGGCTGCTTGCAAGTGTCGAGGGGAGCTTCTCAGGTGCCCAGTGTGTCCCGTTTGTTTCCCTTCGCAGCTCCCATCCTACAGGTACTTATTCTGGGTGCTAACAAGGGTAGGTGGCTCTGTGGACAAAAGTAGCCTTTTCCCTTTGGAAGTTTGGATTCTAGTGTCTCAGGGGCTGCTTGCCAAACCTTGATGTTGCCCAGCTTCTAGCCTCCGCAGGTACACTTGCGTAGTAAAGGAGCACTTTCTCCCGAGAAACCGTGTTCCTGCCACGCTGGAAGAGAGTTAAGCCCGCAGTACTCTTTCATCCTGGGAAAGCGCAAGGCCACCCTGAGCCTCAGGGTAGTGCCTAAGTTTCCACCGGGCAAGCTCTGCGTGCCTCGGTTTCCATGAGGTCTCCACCGTTGTTGTGCTTCAATGGAACGCGAGGATAGCTTTCAGGACTCCAAGCACTCTGGCCTCCGCACCGTTTCCCATGCTACCACACGGATTCCCCCCACGTCTCCTCTCTGCCTGCTGAGCAAAAAGCAGCCGTGTAGGTTCTTCGGAACACTTCTTCATGCACAGCCCAAGGGGGCACACTGCTCTCTCTCTTCCTTTGGAAACCTAGGTGGCCGCAGCTTGTCCCAACTCACGAAGACAGTCAGAGCCGGTCTCATGTGCTGGGTAACGTGGACTCAGTGAGGACAAGGGCCCTACCTGCACTCAGAAAAACTCTCTGCTCAGCCTTCCATCCAGGAGCTCACACCGAGTGGCTCTTTGCTTAAGCAGGACGTCAATGTGAGGTTCAAGCTGAGCAAAGAGCACAATTCCTCCTTTACCCTGCTAGGCCCCGGAAGAGGTAGAGCCAACTAGGCCTCGCTCAGGCCAGCCCTCCTTCAGGGATCTTGCAACACTTCGAAGCCTACACAGTAAAAGGTACTTAGCGAAGTTCTCAGGGTTTCGCCATGCTCTCCCTCGGCAGCTCCACTACTGCAGGGACTCATGTTTGCTATGAACTAGGATAGGTGGCCCTGCTTCGAAAAGCAGTCTTTTCCCCTTTGGAAACCTGGATTCTTGTAGCCTCGGAGCTGTTTGCGAAACCCTAGGAAGGCCCAGCTTTTACTCACTGCAGGCACGCCCGGGGAGGAAACGAGTATGTTCCCCCAGAGAAACAGGCTGCTTGCAAGTGTCAAGGGGAGCTTCTCAGGTGCCCAGTGTGTCCCGTTTGTTTCCCTTCGCAGCTCCCATCCTACAGGTACTTATTCTGGGTGCTAACAAGGGTAGGTGGCTCTGCGGACAAAAGCAGCCTTTTCCCTTTGGAAGTTTGGATTCTAGTGTCTCAGGGGCTGCTTGCCAAACCTTGATGTTGCCCAGCTTCTAGCCTCCGCAGGTACACTTGCGTAGTAAAGGAGCACTTTCTCCCGAGAAACCGTGTTCCTGCCACGCTGGAAGAGAGTTAAGCCCGCAGTACTCTTTCATCCTGGGAAAGCGCAAGGCCACCCTGAGCCACAGGGTAGTGCCTAAGTTTCCACCGGGCAAGCTCTGCGTGCCTCGGTTTCCATGAGGTCTCCACCGTTGTTGTGCTTCAATGGAACGCGAGGATAGCTTTCAGGACTCCAAGCACTCTGGCCTCCTCACCGTTTCCCATGCTACCACACGGATTCCCCCCACGTCTCCTCTCTGCGTGCTGAGCAAAAAGCAGCCGTGTAGGTTCTTCGGAACACTTCTTCATGCACAGCCCAAGGGGGCACACTGCTCTCTCTCTTCCTTTGGAAACCTAGGTTGCCGCAGCTTGTCCCAACTCACGAAGACAGTCAGAGCCGGTCTCATGTGCTGGGTAACGTGGACTCAGTGAGGACAAGGGCCCTACCTGCACTCAGAAAAACTCTCTGCTCAGCCTTCCATCCAGGAGCTCACACCGAGTGGCTCTTTGCTTAAGCAGGACGTCGATGTGAGGTCCAAGCTGAGCAAAGAGCACAATTCCTCCTTTACCCTGCTAGACCACGGAAGAGGTAGAGCCAACTAGGCCTCGCTCAGGCCAGCCCTCCTTCAGGGATCTTGCCACACTACGAAGCCGTCACAGTAAAAGGTACTTAGCGAAGTTCCCAGGGTTTCGCCATCCTCTCCCTCGGCAGCTCCACTACTGCAGGGACTCATGTTTGCTATGAACTAGGATAGGTGGCCCTGCTTCGAAAAGCAGTCTTTTCCCCTTTGGAAACCTGGATTCTTGTAGCCTCGGAGCTGTTTGCGAAACCCTAGGAAGGCCCAGCTTTTACTCACTGCAGGCACGCCCGGGGAGGAAACGAGTATGTTCCCCCAGAGAAACAGGCTGCTTGCAAGTGTCAAGGGGAGCTTCTCAGGTGCCTAGTGTGTCCCGTTTGTTTCCCTTCGCAGCTCCCATCCTACAGGTACTTATTCTGGGTGCTAACAAGGGTAGGTGGCTCTGCGGACAAAAGCAGCCTTTTCCCTTTGGAAGTTTGGATTCTAGTGTCTCAGGGGCTGCTTGCCAAACCTTGATGTTGCCCAGCTTCTAGCCTCCGCAGGTACACTTGCGTAGTAAAGGAGCACTTTCTCCCGAGAAACCGTGTTCCTGCCACGCTGGAAGAGAGTTAAGCCCGCAGTACTCTTTCATCCTGGGAAAGCGCAAGGCCACCCTGAGCCTCAGGGTAGTGCCTAAGTTTCCACCGGGCAAGCTCTGCGTGCCTCGGTTTCCATGAGGTCTCCACCGTTGTTGTGCTTCAATGGAACGCGAGGATAGCTTTCAGGACTCCAAGCACTCTGGCCTCCGCACCGTTTCCCATGCTACCACACGGATTCCCCCCACGTCTCCTCTCTGCCTGCTGAGCAAAAAGCAGCCGTGTAGGTTCTTCGGAACACTTCTTCATGCACAGCCCAAGGGGGCACACTGCTCTCTCTCTTCCTTTGGAAACCTAGGTGGCCGCAGCTTGTCCCAACTCACGAAGACAGTCAGAGCCGGTCTCATGTGCTGGGTAACGTGGACTCAGTGAGGACAAGGGCCCTACCTGCACTCAGAAAAACACTCTGCTCAACCTTCCATCCAGGAGCTCACACCAACTGGCGCGTGTGTTTAGCAGGACGTCAATGTGAGGTTCAAGCTGAGCAAAGAGCACAATTCCTCCTTTACCCTGCTAGGCCCCGGAAGAGGTAGAGCCAACTAGGCCTCGCTCAGGCCAGCCCTCCTTCAGGGATCTTGCAACACTTCGAAGCCTACACAGTAAAAGGTACTTAGCGAAGTTCTCAGGGTTTCGCCATGCTCTCCCTCGGCAGCTCCACTACTGCAGGGACTCATGTTTGCTATGAACTAGGATAGGTGGCCCTGCTTCGAAAAGCAGTCTTTTCCCCTTTGGAAACCTGGATTCTTGTAGCCTCGGAGCTGTTTGCGAAACCCTAGGGAGGCCCAGCTTTTACTCACTGCAGGCACGCCCGGGGAGGAAACGAGTATGTTCCCCCAGAGAAACAGGCTGCTTGCAAGTGTCGAGGGGAGCTTCTCAGGTGCCCAGTGTGTCCCGTTTGTTTCCCTTCGCAGCTCCCATCCTACAGGTACTTATTCTGGGTGCTAACAAGGGTAGGTGGCTCTGCGGACAAAAGCAGCCTTTTCCCTTTGGAAGTTTGGATTCTAGTGTCTCAGGGGCTGCTTGCCAAACCTTGATGTTGCCCAGCTTCTAGCCTCCGCAGGTACACTTGCGTAGTAAAGGAGCACTTTCTCCCGAGAAACCGTGTTCCTGCCACGCTGGAAGAGAGTTAAGCCCGCAGTACTCTTTCATCCTGGGAAAGCGCAAGGCCACCCTGAGCCTCAGGGTAGTGCCTAAGTTTCCACCGGGCAAGCTCTGCGTGCCTCGGTTTCCATGAGGTCTCCACCGTTGTTGTGCTTCAATGGAACGCGAGGATAGCTTTCAGGACTCCAAGCACTCTGGCCTCCGCACCGTTTCCCATGCTACCACACGGATTCCCCCCACGTCTCCTCTCTGCCTGCTGAGCAAAAAGCAGCCGTGTAGGTTCTTCGGAACACTTCTTCATGCACAGCCCAAGGGGGCACACTGCTCTCTCTCTTCCTTTGGAAACCTAGGTTGCCGCAGCTTGTCCCAACTCACGAAGACAGTCAGAGCCGGTCTCATGTGCTGGGTAACGTGGACTCAGTGAGGACAAGGGCCCTACCTGCACTCAGAAAAACTCTCTGCTCAGCCTTCCATCCAGGAGCTCACACCGAGTGGCTCTTTGCTTAAGCAGGACGTCGATGTGAGGTCCAAGCTGAGCAAAGAGCACAATTCCTCCTTTACCCTGCTAGACCACGGAAGAGGTAGAGCCAACTAGGCCTCGCTCAGGCCAGCCCTCCTTCAGGGATCTTGCCACACTTCGAAGCCTGCCCAGTTTAAGAACTTAGAGAAGTTCCCAGGGATTCGCCTTGCTCTCCCTCGGCAGCTCCACTACTGCAGGGACTCATGTTTGCTGTGAACTAGGATAGGTGGCCCTGCTTCGGAAAGCACTCTTTTCCCCTTTGGAAATCTGGATTCTTTTAGCCTCGGAGCTGTTTGCGAAACCCTAGGAAGGCCCAGCTTCTACTCACTGCAGGCACGCCCGGGGAGGAAACGAGTATGTTCCCCCAGAGAAACAGGCTGCTTGCAAGTGTCGAGGGGAGCTTTTCAGGTGCCCAGTGTGTCCTGTTTGTATCCCTTCGCAGCTCCCATCCTGCAGGGACTTATGTTGGGTGCGAAGAAGTGTAGGTGGCTCTGCGGACAAGAGCAGCCTTTTTCCTTTGGAAGTTTGGATTCTAGTGTCTCCGGGGCTGCTTGCCAAACCTTGAAGTTGCCCAGGTTCTAGCCTCCGCAGGTACGCTTGCGTAACAAACCAGCACTTTCCCCCATGCAAGCGGGTTCCTGCCACGCTGGAAGAGAGTTAAGCCCGCAGACCTCGTTCCTCCTGGGAAAGTGCAAGGCCACCCTGAGCCCCAGGGTAGTGCCTAATTTTCCACCAGGCAAGCTCTGCGTGCCTCGGTTTCCATGAGGTCTCCACCGTTGTTGTGCTTCAATGGAACGCGAGGATAGCTTTCAGGACTCCAAGCACTCTGGCCTCCCCACCGTTTCCCATGCTACCACACGTATTCCCCCCACGTCTCCTCTCTGCCTGCTGAGCAAAAAGCAGCCGTGTAGGTTCTTCGAAACACTTCTTGCATGCACAGCCCAAGGCGGCACACTGCTCTCTCTCTTCCTTTGGAAACCTAGGTTGCCGCAGCTTGTCCCAACTCACGAAGACAGTCAGAGCCGGTCTCATGTGCTGGGTAACGTGGACTCAGTGAGGACAAGGGCCCTACCTGCACTCAGAAAAACTCTCTGCTCAGCCTTCCATCCAGGAGCTCACACCGAGTGGCTCTTTGCTTAAGCAGGACATCAATGTGAGGTTCAAGCTGAGCAAAGAGCACAATTCCTCCTTTACCCTGCTAGGCCCCAGAAGAGGTAGAGCCAACTAGGCCTCGCTCAGGCCAGCCCTCCTTCAGGGATCTTGCAACACTTCGAAGCCTACACAGTAAAAGGTACTTAGCGAAGTTCTCAGGGTTTCGCCATGCTCTCCCTCGGCAGCTCCACTACTGCAGGGACTCATGTTTGCTATGAACTAGGATAGGTGGCCCTGCTTCGAAAAGCAGTCTTTTCCCCTTTGGAAACCTGGATTCTTGTAGCCTCGGAGCTGTTTGCGAAACCCTAGGAAGGCCCAGCTTTTACTCACTGCAGGCACGCCCGGGGAGGAAACGAGTATGTTCCCCCAGAGAAACAGGCTGCTTGCAAGTGTCGAGGGGAGCTTCTCAGGTGCCCAGTGTGTCCCGTTTGTTTCCCTTCGCAGCTCCCATCCTACAGGTACTTATTCTGGGTGCTAACAAGGGTAGGTGGCTCTGCGGACAAAAGCAGCCTTTTCCCTTTGGAAGTTTGGATTCTAGTGTCTCAGGGGCTGCTTGCCAAACCTTGATGTTGCCCAGCTTCTAGCCTCCGCAGGTACACTTGCGTAGTAAAGGAGCACTTTCTCCCGAGAAACCGTGTTCCTGCCACGCTGGAAGAGAGTTAAGCCCGCAGTCCTCTTTCATCCTGGGAAAGCGCAAGGCCACCCTGAGCCTCAGGGTAGTGCCTAAGTTTCCACCGGGCAAGCTCTGCGTGCCTCGGTTTCCATGAGGTCTCCACCGTTGTTGTGCTTCAATGGAACGCGAGGATAGCTTTCAGGACTCCAAGCACTCTGGCCTCCGCACCGTTTCCCATGCTACCACACGGATTCCCCCCACGTCTCCTCTCTGCCTGCTGAGCAAAAAGCAGCCGTGTAGGTTCTTCGGAACACTTCTTCATGCACAGCCCAAGGGGGCACACTGCTCTCTCTCTTCCTTTGGAAACCTAGGTTGCCGCAGCTTGTCCCAACTCACGAAGACAGTCAGAGCCGGTCTCATGTGCTGGGTAACGTGGACTCAGTGAGGACAAGGGCCCTACCTGCACTCAGAAAAACGCTCTGCTCAACCTTCCATCCAGGAGCTCACACCAACTGGCGCGTGTGTTTAGCAGGACGTCAATGTGAGGTTCAAGCTGAGCAAAGAGCACAATTCCTCCTTTACCCTGCCAGTCCCCGGAAGACGTAGAGCTAACTAGGCCTCGCTCAGGCCAGCTCTCCTTCAGGGTTCTTGCCACACTACGAACCCGGCACAGTAAAAGGTACTTAGCGAAGTTCCCCGGATTTCGCCATGCTCTCCCTCGGCAGTTCCACTACTGCAGGGACTCATGTTTGCTGTGAACTAGGATAGGTGGCCGTGCTTCGGAAAGCACTCTTTTCCACTTTGGAAATGTGGATTCTTGTAGCCCAGGAGCTGTTTGCGAAACCGTAGGAAAACCCAGCTTATACTCACTGCAGGCACGCCCGGGGAGGAAACGCGTATGTTCCCCCAGAGAAACAGGCTGCTTGCAAGTGTCGAGGGGAGCTTTTCAGGTGCCCTGTGTGTCCTGTTTGTATGCCTTCGCAGCTCCCATCCTGCAGGTACTTATTCTGGGTGCTAACATGGGTAGGTGGCTCTGCGGACAAAAGCAGCCTTTTCCCTTTGGAAGCTTGGATTCTAGTGTCTCAGGGGCTGCTTTCCAAACCGTGAAGTTGCCCAGGTTTTACCCTCCGCAGGTGCGCTTGCGTTGCAAACGAGCACTTTCCCCCGAGAAACCGTGTTCCTGCCACGCTGGAAGAGAGTTAAGCCCGCAGACCTCTTTCATCCTGGGAAAGCACAAGGCCACCCTGAGCCTCAGGGTAGTGCCTTAGTTTCCACCGGGCAAGCTCTGCGTGCCTCGTTTTCCATGAGGTCTCCACCGTTGTGTTTGAATGGAACGCGAGGATAGCTTTCAGGACTCTAAGCACTCTGGCCTCGGAACCGTTTCCCATAGTACCACACGGATTCCCCCCACGTCTCCTCTCTGCCTGCTGAGCAAAAAGCAGCCGTGTAGGCCCTTCGGAACACTTCTTCATGCACAGCCCAAGGGGGCACACTGCTCTCTCTCTTCCTTTGGAAACCTAGGTTGCCGCAGCTTGTCCCAACTCACGAAGATAGTCAGAGCCGGTCTCATGTGCTGGGTAACGTGGACTCAGTGAGGACAAGGGCCCTACCTGCACTCAGAAAAACTCTCTGCTCAAACTTCCATCCAGGAGCTCACACCGAGTGGCTCTTTGCTTAAGCAGGACGTCGATGTGAGGTCCAAGCTGAGCAAAGAGCACAATTCCTCCTTTACCCTGCTAGACCACGGAAGAGGTAGAGCCAACTAGGCCTCGCTCAGGCCAGCCCTCCTTCAGGGATCTTGCCACACTTCGAAGCCTGCCCAGTTTAAGAACTTAGAGAAGTTCCCAGGGTTTCGCCTTGCTCTCCCTCGGCAGCTCCACTACTGCAGGGACTCATGTTTGCTATGAACTAGGATAGGTGGCCCTGTTTCCAAAAGCAGTCTTTTCCCCTTTGGAAACCTGGATTCTTGTAGCCTCGGAGCTGTTTGCGAAACCCTAGGAAGGCCCAGCTTTTACTCACTGCAGGCACGCCCGGGGAGGAAACGAGTATGTTCCCCCAGAGAAACAGGCTGCTTGCAAGTGTCGAGGGGAGCTTCTCAGGTGCCCAGTGTGTCCCGTTTGTTTCCCTTCGCAGCTCCCATCCTACAGGTACTTATTCTGGGTGCTAACAAGGGTAGGTGGCTCTGTGGACAAAAGTAGCCTTTTCCCTTTGGAAGTTTGGATTCTAGTGTCTCAGGGGCTGCTTGCCAAACCTTGATGTTGCCCAGCTTCTAGCCTCCGCAGGTACACTTGCGTAGTAAAGGAGCACTTTCTCCCGAGAAACCGTGTTCCTGCCACGCTGGAAGAGAGTTAAGCCCGCAGTACTCTTTCATCCTGGGAAAGCGCAAGGCCACCCTGAGCCTCAGGGTAGTGCCTAAGTTTCCACCGGGCAAGCTCTGCGTGCCTCGGTTTCCATGAGGTCTCCACCGTTGTTGTGCTTCAATGGAACGCGAGGATAGCTTTCAGGACTCCAAGCACTCTGGCCTCCGCACCGTTTCCCATGCTACCACACGGATTCCCCCCACGTCTCCTCTCTGCCTGCTGAGCAAAAAGCAGCCGTGTAGGTTCTTCGGAACACTTCTTCATGCACAGCCCAAGGGGGCACACTGCTCTCTCTCTTCCTTTGGAAACCTAGGTGGCCGCAGCTTGTCCCAACTCACGAAGACAGTCAGAGCCGGTCTCATGTGCTGGGTAACGTGGACTCAGTGAGGACAAGGGCCCTACCTGCACTCAGAAAAACTCTCTGCTCAGCCTTCCATCCAGGAGCTCACACCGAGTGGCTCTTTGCTTAAGCAGGACGTCAATGTGAGGTTCAAGCTGAGCAAAGAGCACAATTCCTCCTTTACCCTGCTAGGCCCCGGAAGAGGTAGAGCCAACTAGGCCTCGCTCAGGCCAGCCCTCCTTCAGGGATCTTGCAACACTTCGAAGCCTACACAGTAAAAGGTACTTAGCGAAGTTCTCAGGGTTTCGCCATGCTCTCCCTCGGCAGCTCCACTACTGCAGGGACTCATGTTTGCTATGAACTAGGATAGGTGGCCCTGCTTCGAAAAGCAGTCTTTTCCCCTTTGGAAACCTGGATTCTTGTAGCCTCGGAGCTGTTTGCGAAACCCTAGGAAGGCCCAGCTTTTACTCACTGCAGGCACGCCCGGGGAGGAAACGAGTATGTTCCCCCAGAGAAACAGGCTGCTTGCAAGTGTCAAGGGGAGCTTCTCAGGTGCCCAGTGTGTCCCGTTTGTTTCCCTTCGCAGCTCCCATCCTACAGGTACTTATTCTGGGTGCTAACAAGGGTAGGTGGCTCTGCGGACAAAAGCAGCCTTTTCCCTTTGGAAGTTTGGATTCTAGTGTCTCAGGGGCTGCTTGCCAAACCTTGATGTTGCCCAGCTTCTAGCCTCCGCAGGTACACTTGCGTAGTAAAGGAGCACTTTCTCCCGAGAAACCGTGTTCCTGCCACGCTGGAAGAGAGTTAAGCCCGCAGTACTCTTTCATCCTGGGAAAGCGCAAGGCCACCCTGAGCCACAGGGTAGTGCCTAAGTTTCCACCGGGCAAGCTCTGCGTGCCTCGGTTTCCATGAGGTCTCCACCGTTGTTGTGCTTCAATGGAACGCGAGGATAGCTTTCAGGACTCCAAGCACTCTGGCCTCCTCACCGTTTCCCATGCTACCACACGGATTCCCCCCACGTCTCCTCTCTGCGTGCTGAGCAAAAAGCAGCCGTGTAGGTTCTTCGGAACACTTCTTCATGCACAGCCCAAGGGGGCACACTGCTCTCTCTCTTCCTTTGGAAACCTAGGTTGCCGCAGCTTGTCCCAACTCACGAAGACAGTCAGAGCCGGTCTCATGTGCTGGGTAACGTGGACTCAGTGAGGACAAGGGCCCTACCTGCACTCAGAAAAACTCTCTGCTCAGCCTTCCATCCAGGAGCTCACACCGAGTGGCTCTTTGCTTAAGCAGGACGTCGATGTGAGGTCCAAGCTGAGCAAAGAGCACAATTCCTCCTTTACCCTGCTAGACCACGGAAGAGGTAGAGCCAACTAGGCCTCGCTCAGGCCAGCCCTCCTTCAGGGATCTTGCCACACTACGAAGCCGTCACAGTAAAAGGTACTTAGCGAAGTTCCCAGGGTTTCGCCATCCTCTCCCTCGGCAGCTCCACTACTGCAGGGACTCATGTTTGCTATGAACTAGGATAGGTGGCCCTGCTTCGAAAAGCAGTCTTTTCCCCTTTGGAAACCTGGATTCTTGTAGCCTCGGAGCTGTTTGCGAAACCCTAGGAAGGCCCAGCTTTTACTCACTGCAGGCACGCCCGGGGAGGAAACGAGTATGTTCCCCCAGAGAAACAGGCTGCTTGCAAGTGTCAAGGGGAGCTTCTCAGGTGCCTAGTGTGTCCCGTTTGTTTCCCTTCGCAGCTCCCATCCTACAGGTACTTATTCTGGGTGCTAACAAGGGTAGGTGGCTCTGCGGATAAAAGCAGCCTTTTCCCTTTGGAAGTTTGGATTCTAGTGTCTCAGGGGCTGCTTGCCAAACCTTGATGTTGCCCAGCTTCTAGCCTCCGCAGGTACACTTGCGTAGTAAAGGAGCACTTTCTCCCGAGAAACCGTGTTCCTGCCACGCTGGAAGAGAGTTAAGCCCGCAGTACTCTTTCATCCTGGGAAAGCGCAAGGCCACCCTGAGCCTCAGGGTAGTGCCTAAGTTTCCACCGGGCAAGCTCTGCGTGCCTCGGTTTCCATGAGGTCTCCACCGTTGTTGTGCTTCAATGGAACGCGAGGATAGCTTTCAGGACTCCAAGCACTCTGGCCTCCGCACCGTTTCCCATGCTACCACACGGATTCCCCCCACGTCTCCTCTCTGCCTGCTGAGCAAAAAGCAGCCGTGTAGGTTCTTCGGAACACTTCTTCATGCACAGCCCAAGGGGGCACACTGCTCTCTCTCTTCCTTTGGAAACCTAGGTGGCCGCAGCTTGTCCCAACTCACGAAGACAGTCAGAGCCGGTCTCATGTGCTGGGTAACGTGGACTCAGTGAGGACAAGGGCCCTACCTGCACTCAGAAAAACACTCTGCTCAACCTTCCATCCAGGAGCTCACAGCAACTGGCGCGTGTGTTTAGCAGGACGTCAATGTGAGGTTCAAGCTGAGCAAAGAGCACAATTCCTCCTTTACCCTGCTAGGCCCCGGAAGAGGTAGAGCCAACTAGGCCTCGCTCAGGCCAGCCCTCCTTCAGGGATCTTGCAACACTTCGAAGCCTACACAGTAAAAGGTACTTAGCGAAGTTCTCAGGGTTTCGCCATGCTCTCCCTCGGCAGCTCCACTACTGCAGGGACTCATGTTTGCTATGAACTAGGATAGGTGGCCCTGCTTCGAAAAGCAGTCTTTTCCCCTTTGGAAACCTGGATTCTTGTAGCCTCGGAGCTGTTTGCGAAACCCTAGGGAGGCCCAGCTTTTACTCACTGCAGGCACGCCCGGGGAGGAAACGAGTATGTTCCCCCAGAGAAACAGGCTGCTTGCAAGTGTCGAGGGGAGCTTCTCAGGTGCCCAGTGTGTCCCGTTTGTTTCCCTTCGCAGCTCCCATCCTACAGGTACTTATTCTGGGTGCTAACAAGGGTAGGTGGCTCTGCGGACAAAAGCAGCCTTTTCCCTTTGGAAGTTTGGATTCTAGTGTCTCAGGGGCTGCTTGCCAAACCTTGATGTTGCCCAGCTTCTAGCCTCCGCAGGTACACTTGCGTAGTAAAGGAGCACTTTCTCCCGAGAAACCGTGTTCCTGCCACGCTGGAAGAGAGTTAAGCCCGCAGTACTCTTTCATCCTGGGAAAGCGCAAGGCCACCCTGAGCCTCAGGGTAGTGCCTAAGTTTCCACCGGGCAAGCTCTGCGTGCCTCGGTTTCCATGAGGTCTCCACCGTTGTTGTGCTTCAATGGAACGCGAGGATAGCTTTCAGGACTCCAAGCACTCTGGCCTCCGCACCGTTTCCCATGCTACCACACGGATTCCCCCCACGTCTCCTCTCTGCCTGCTGAGCAAAAAGCAGCCGTGTAGGTTCTTCGGAACACTTCTTCATGCACAGCCCAAGGGGGCACACTGCTCTCTCTCTTCCTTTGGAAACCTAGGTTGCCGCAGCTTGTCCCAACTCACGAAGACAGTCAGAGCCGGTCTCATGTGCTGGGTAACGTGGACTCAGTGAGGACAAGGGCCCTACCTGCACTCAGAAAAACTCTCTGCTCAGCCTTCCATCCAGGAGCTCACACCGAGTGGCTCTTTGCTTAAGCAGGACGTCGATGTGAGGTCCAAGCTGAGCAAAGAGCACAATTCCTCCTTTACCCTGCTAGACCACGGAAGAGGTAGAGCCAACTAGGCCTCGCTCAGGCCAGCCCTCCTTCAGGGATCTTGCCACACTTCGAAGCCTGCCCAGTTTAAGAACTTAGAGAAGTTCCCAGGGATTCGCCTTGCTCTCCCTCGGCAGCTCCACTACTGCAGGGACTCATGTTTGCTGTGAACTAGGATAGGTGGCCCTGTTTCCAAAAGCAGTCTTTTCCCCTTTGGAATTCAGGATTGTTGTAGCCTCGGAGCTGTTTGTGAAACCCTAAGAAGGCCCAGCTTATACTAACTGCAGGCACGCTCGGGGAGGAAACGAGTATGTTCCCCCAGAGAAACAGGCTGCTTGCAAGTGTCGAGGGGAGCTTCTCAGGTGCCCAGGGTGTCCTCTTTGTATCCCTTCGCAGCTCCCATCCTGCAGGTACTTATGTTGGGTGCGAAGAAGTGTAGGTGGCTCTGCGGACAAAAGCAGCCTTTTCCCTTTGGAAGTTTGGATTCTAGTGTCTCAGGGGCTGCTTGCCAAACCTTGATGTTGCCCAGCTTCTAGCCTCCGCAGGTACACTTGCGTAGTAAAGGAGCACTTTCCCCCGAGAAACCGTGTTCCTGCCACGCTGGAAGAGAGTTAAGCCCGCAGTACTCTTTCATCCTGGGAAAGCGCAAGGCCACCCTGAGCCTCAGGGTAGTGCCTAAGTTTCCACCGGGCAAGCTCTGCGTGCCTCGGTTTCCATGAGGTCTCCACCGTTGTTGTGCTTCAATGGAACGCGAGGATAGCTTTCAGGACTCCAAGCACTCTGGCCTCCGCACCGTTTCCCATGCTACCACACGGATTCCCCCCACGTCTCCTCTCTGCCGCTGAGCAAAAAGCAGCCGTGTAGGTTCTTCGGAACACTTCTTCATGCACAGCCCAAGGGGGCACACTGCTCTCTCTCTTCCTTTGGAAACCTAGGTTGCCGCAGCTTGTCCCAACTCACGAAGACAGTCAGAGCCGGTCTCATGTGCTGGGTAACGTGGACTCAGTGAGGACAAGGGCCCTACCTGCACTCAGAAAAACTCTCTGCTCAGCCTTCCATCCAGGAGCTCACACCGAGTGGCTCTTTGCTTAAGCAGGACGTCGATGTGAGGTCCAAGCTGAGCAAAGAGCACAATTCCTCCTTTACCCTGCTAGACCACGGAAGAGGTAGAGCCAACTAGGCCTCGCTCAGGCCAGCCCTCCTTCAGGGATCTTGCCACACTTCGAAGCCTGCCCAGTTTAAGAACTTAGAGAAGTTCCCAGGGATTCGCCTTGCTCTCCCTCGGCAGCTCCACTACTGCAGGGACTCATGTTTGCTGTGAACTAGGATAGGTGGCCCTGCTTCGGAAAGCACTCTTTTCCCCTTTGGAAATCTGGATTCTTTTAGCCTCGGAGCTGTTTGCGAAACCCTAGGAAGGCCCAGCTTCTACTCACTGCAGGCACGCCCGGGGAGGAAACGAGTATGTTCCCCCAGAGAAACAGGCTGCTTGCAAGTGTCGAGGGGAGCTTTTCAGGTGCCCAGTGTGTCCTGTTTGTATCCCTTCGCAGCTCCCATCCTGCAGGGACTTATGTTGGGTGCGAAGAAGTGTAGGTGGCTCTGCGGACAAGAGCAGCCTTTTTCCTTTGGAAGTTTGGATTCTAGTGTCTCCGGGGCTGCTTGCCAAACCTTGAAGTTGCCCAGGTTCTAGCCTCCGCAGGTACGCTTGCGTAACAAACCAGCACTTTCCCCCATGCAAGCGGGTTCCTGCCACGCTGGAAGAGAGTTAAGCCCGCAGACCTCGTTCCTCCTGGGAAAGTGCAAGGCCACCCTGAGCCCCAGGGTAGTGCCTAATTTTCCACCAGGCAAGCTCTGCGTGCCTCGGTTTCCATGAGGTCTCCACCGTTGTTGTGCTTCAATGGAACGCGAGGATAGCTTTCAGGACTCCAAGCACTCTGGCCTCCCCACCGTTTCCCATGCTACCACACGTATTCCCCCCACGTCTCCTCTCTGCCTGCTGAGCAAAAAGCAGCCGTGTAGGTTCTTCGAAACACTTCTTGCATGCACAGCCCAAGGCGGCACACTGCTCTCTCTCTTCCTTTGGAAACCTAGGTTGCCGCAGCTTGTCCCAACTCACGAAGACAGTCAGAGCCGGTCTCATGTGCTGGGTAACGTGGACTCAGTGAGGACAAGGGCCCTACCTGCACTCAGAAAAACTCTCTGCTCAGCCTTCCATCCAGGAGCTCACACCGAGTGGCTCTTTGCTTAAGCAGGACATCAATGTGAGGTTCAAGCTGAGCAAAGAGCACAATTCCTCCTTTACCCTGCTAGGCCCCGGAAGAGGTAGAGCCAACTAGGCCTCGCTCAGGCCAGCCCTCCTTCAGGGATCTTGCAACACTTCGAAGCCTACACAGTAAAAGGTACTTAGCGAAGTTCTCAGGGTTTCGCCATGCTCTCCCTCGGCAGCTCCACTACTGCAGGGACTCATGTTTGCTATGAACTAGGATAGGTGGCCCTGCTTCGAAAAGCAGTCTTTTCCCCTTTGGAAACCTGGATTCTTGTAGCCTCGGAGCTGTTTGCGAAACCCTAGGAAGGCCCAGCTTTTACTCACTGCAGGCACGCCCGGGGAGGAAACGAGTATGTTCCCCCAGAGAAACAGGCTGCTTGCAAGTGTCGAGGGGAGCTTCTCAGGTGCCCAGTGTGTCCCGTTTGTTTCCCTTCGCAGCTCCCATCCTACAGGTACTTATTCTGGGTGCTAACAAGGGTAGGTGGCTCTGCGGACAAAAGCAGCCTTTTCCCTTTGGAAGTTTGGATTCTAGTGTCTCAGGGGCTGCTTGCCAAACCTTGATGTTGCCCAGCTTCTAGCCTCCGCAGGTACACTTGCGTAGTAAAGGAGCACTTTCTCCCGAGAAACCGTGTTCCTGCCACGCTGGAAGAGAGTTAAGCCCGCAGTCCTCTTTCATCCTGGGAAAGCGCAAGGCCACCCTGAGCCTCAGGGTAGTGCCTAAGTTTCCACCGGGCAAGCTCTGCGTGCCTCGGTTTCCATGAGGTCTCCACCGTTGTTGTGCTTCAATGGAACGCGAGGATAGCTTTCAGGACTCCAAGCACTCTGGCCTCCGCACCGTTTCCCATGCTACCACACGGATTCCCCCCACGTCTCCTCTCTGCCTGCTGAGCAAAAAGCAGCCGTGTAGGTTCTTCGGAACACTTCTTCATGCACAGCCCAAGGGGGCACACTGCTCTCTCTCTTCCTTTGGAAACCTAGGTTGCCGCAGCTTGTCCCAACTCACGAAGACAGTCAGAGCCGGTCTCATGTGCTGGGTAACGTGGACTCAGTGAGGACAAGGGCCCTACCTGCACTCAGAAAAACGCTCTGCTCAACCTTCCATCCAGGAGCTCACACCAACTGGCGCGTGTGTTTAGCAGGACGTCAATGTGAGGTTCAAGCTGAGCAAAGAGCACAATTCCTCCTTTACCCTGCCAGTCCCCGGAAGACGTAGAGCTAACTAGGCCTCGCTCAGGCCAGCTCTCCTTCAGGGTTCTTGCCACACTACGAACCCGGCACAGTAAAAGGTACTTAGCGAAGTTCCCCGGATTTCGCCATGCTCTCCCTCGGCAGTTCCACTACTGCAGGGACTCATGTTTGCTGTGAACTAGGATAGGTGGCCGTGCTTCGGAAAGCACTCTTTTCCACTTTGGAAATGTGGATTCTTGTAGCCCAGGAGCTGTTTGCGAAACCGTAGGAAAACCCAGCTTATACTCACTGCAGGCACGCCCGGGGAGGAAACGCGTATGTTCCCCCAGAGAAACAGGCTGCTTGCAAGTGTCGAGGGGAGCTTTTCAGGTGCCCTGTGTGTCCTGTTTGTATGCCTTCGCAGCTCCCATCCTGCAGGTACTTATTCTGGGTGCTAACATGGGTAGGTGGCTCTGCGGACAAAAGCAGCCTTTTCCCTTTGGAAGCTTGGATTCTAGTGTCTCAGGGGCTGCTTTCCAAACCGTGAAGTTGCCCAGGTTTTACCCTCCGCAGGTGCGCTTGCGTTGCAAACGAGCACTTTCCCCCGAGAAACCGTGTTCCTGCCACGCTGGAAGAGAGTTAAGCCCGCAGACCTCTTTCATCCTGGGAAAGCACAAGGCCACCCTGAGCCTCAGGGTAGTGCCTTAGTTTCCACCGGGCAAGCTCTGCGTGCCTCGTTTTCCATGAGGTCTCCACCGTTGTGTTTGAATGGAACGCGAGGATAGCTTTCAGGACTCTAAGCACTCTGGCCTCGGAACCGTTTCCCATAGTACCACACGGATTCCCCCCACGTCTCCTCTCTGCCTGCTGAGCAAAAAGCAGCCGTGTAGGCCCTTCGGAACACTTCTTCATGCACAGCCCAAGGGGGCACACTGCTCTCTCTCTTCCTTTGGAAACCTAGGTTGCCGCAGCTTGTCCCAACTCACGAAGATAGTCAGAGCCGGTCTCATGTGCTGGGTAACGTGGACTCAGTGAGGACAAGGGCCCTACCTGCACTCAGAAAAACTCTCTGCTCAAACTTCCATCCAGGAGCTCACACCGAGTGGCTCTTTGCTTAAGCAGGACGTCGATGTGAGGTCCAAGCTGAGCAAAGAGCACAATTCCTCCTTTACCCTGCTAGACCACGGAAGAGGTAGAGCCAACTAGGCCTCGCTCAGGCCAGCCCTCCTTCAGGGATCTTGCCACACTTCGAAGCCTGCCCAGTTTAAGAACTTAGAGAAGTTCCCAGGGTTTCGCCTTGCTCTCCCTCGGCAGCTCCACTACTGCAGGGACTCATGTTTGCTATGAACTAGGATAGGTGGCCCTGTTTCCAAAAGCAGTCTTTTCCCCTTTGGAAACCTGGATTCTTGTAGCCTCGGAGCTGTTTGCGAAACCCTAGGAAGGCCCAGCTTTTACTCACTGCAGGCACGCCCGGGGAGGAAACGAGTATGTTCCCCCAGAGAAACAGGCTGCTTGCAAGTGTCGAGGGGAGCTTCTCAGGTGCCCAGTGTGTCCCGTTTGTTTCCCTTCGCAGCTCCCATCCTACAGGTACTTATTCTGGGTGCTAACAAGGGTAGGTGGCTCTGTGGACAAAAGTAGCCTTTTCCCTTTCGAAGTTTGGATTCTAGTGTCTCAGGGGCTGCTTGCCAAACCTTGATGTTGCCCAGCTTCTAGCCTCCGCAGGTACACTTGCGTAGTAAAGGAGCACTTTCTCCCGAGAAACCGTGTTCCTGCCACGCTGGAAGAGAGTTAAGCCCGCAGTACTCTTTCATCCTGGGAAAGCGCAAGGCCACCCTGAGCCTCAGGGTAGTGCCTAAGTTTCCACCGGGCAAGCTCTGCGTGCCTCGGTTTCCATGAGGTCTCCACCGTTGTTGTGCTTCAATGGAACGCGAGGATAGCTTTCAGGACTCCAAGCACTCTGGCCTCCGCACCGTTTCCCATGCTACCACACGGATTCCCCCCACGTCTCCTCTCTGCCTGCTGAGCAAAAAGCAGCCGTGTAGGTTCTTCGGAACACTTCTTCATGCACAGCCCAAGGGGGCACACTGCTCTCTCTCTTCCTTTGGAAACCTAGGTGGCCGCAGCTTGTCCCAACTCACGAAGACAGTCAGAGCCGGTCTCATGTGCTGGGTAACGTGGACTCAGTGAGGACAAGGGCCCTACCTGCACTCAGAAAAACTCTCTGCTCAGCCTTCCATCCAGGAGCTCACACCGAGTGGCTCTTTGCTTAAGCAGGACGTCAATGTGAGGTTCAAGCTGAGCAAAGAGCACAATTCCTCCTTTACCCTGCTAGGCCCCGGAAGAGGTAGAGCCAACTAGGCCTCGCTCAGGCCAGCCCTCCTTCAGGGATCTTGCAACACTTCGAAGCCTACACAGTAAAAGGTACTTAGCGAAGTTCTCAGGGTTTCGCCATGCTCTCCCTCGGCAGCTCCACTACTGCAGGGACTCATGTTTGCTATGAACTAGGATAGGTGGCCCTGCTTCGAAAAGCAGTCTTTTCCCCTTTGGAAACCTGGATTCTTGTAGCCTCGGAGCTGTTTGCGAAACCCTAGGAAGGCCCAGCTTTTACTCACTGCAGGCACGCCCGGGGAGGAAACGAGTATGTTCCCCCAGAGAAACAGGCTGCTTGCAAGTGTCAAGGGGAGCTTCTCAGGTGCCCAGTGTGTCCCGTTTGTTTCCCTTCGCAGCTCCCATCCTACAGGTACTTATTCTGGGTGCTAACAAGGGTAGGTGGCTCTGCGGACAAAAGCAGCCTTTTCCCTTTGGAAGTTTGGATTCTAGTGTCTCAGGGGCTGCTTGCCAAACCTTGATGTTGCCCAGCTTCTAGCCTCCGCAGGTACACTTGCGTAGTAAAGGAGCACTTTCTCCCGAGAAACCGTGTTCCTGCCACGCTGGAAGAGAGTTAAGCCCGCAGTACTCTTTCATCCTGGGAAAGCGCAAGGCCACCCTGAGCCACAGGGTAGTGCCTAAGTTTCCACCGGGCAAGCTCTGCGTGCCTCGGTTTCCATGAGGTCTCCACCGTTGTTGTGCTTCAATGGAACGCGAGGATAGCTTTCAGGACTCCAAGCACTCTGGCCTCCTCACCGTTTCCCATGCTACCACACGGATTCCCCCCACGTCTCCTCTCTGCGTGCTGAGCAAAAAGCAGCCGTGTAGGTTCTTCGGAACACTTCTTCATGCACAGCCCAAGGGGGCACACTGCTCTCTCTCTTCCTTTGGAAACCTAGGTTGCCGCAGCTTGTCCCAACTCACGAAGACAGTCAGAGCCGGTCTCATGTGCTGGGTAACGTGGACTCAGTGAGGACAAGGGCCCTACCTGCACTCAGAAAAACTCTCTGCTCAGCCTTCCATCCAGGAGCTCACACCGAGTGGCTCCTTGCTTAAGCAGGACGTCGATGTGAGGTCCAAGCTGAGCAAAGAGCACAATTCCTCCTTTACCCTGCTAGACCACGGAAGAGGTAGAGCCAACTAGGCCTCGCTCAGGCCAGCCCTCCTTCAGGGATCTTGCCACACTACGAAGCCGTCACAGTAAAAGGTACTTAGCGAAGTTCCCAGGGTTTCGCCATCCTCTCCCTCGGCAGCTCCACTACTGCAGGGACTCATGTTTGCTATGAACTAGGATAGGTGGCCCTGCTTCGAAAAGCAGTCTTTTCCCCTTTGGAAACCTGGATTCTTGTAGCCTCGGAGCTGTTTGCGAAACCCTAGGAAGGCCCAGCTTTTACTCACTGCAGGCACGCCCGGGGAGGAAACGAGTATGTTCCCCCAGAGAAACAGGCTGCTTGCAAGTGTCGAGGGGAGCTTCTCAGGTGCCCAGTGTGTCCCGTTTGTTTCCCTTCGCAGCTCCCATCCTACAGGTACTTATTCTGGGTGCTAACAAGGGTAGGTGGCTCTGCGGACAAAAGCAGCCTTTTCCCTTTGGAAGTTTGGATTCTAGTGTCTCAGGGGCTGCTTGCCAAACCTTGATGTTGCCCAGCTTCTAGCCTCCGCAGGTACACTTGCGTAGTAAAGGAGCACTTTCTCCCGAGAAACCGTGTTCCTGCCACGCTGGAAGAGAGTTAAGCCCGCAGTCCTCTTTCATCCTGGGAAAGCGCAAGGCCACCCTGAGCCTCAGGGTAGTGCCTAAGTTTCCACCGGGCAAGCTCTGCGTGCCTCGGTTTCCATGAGGTCTCCACCGTTGTTGTGCTTCAATGGAACGCGAGGATAGCTTTCAGGACTCCAAGCACTCTGGCCTCCGCACCGTTTCCCATGCTACCACACGGATTCCCCCCACGTCTCCTCTCTGCCTGCTGAGCAAAAAGCAGCCGTGTAGGTTCTTCGGAACACTTCTTCATGCACAGCCCAAGGGGGCACACTGCTCTCTCTCTTCCTTTGGAAACCTAGGTTGCCGCAGCTTGTCCCAACTCACGAAGACAGTCAGAGCCGGTCTCATGTGCTGGGTAACGTGGACTCAGTGAGGACAAGGGCCCTACCTGCACTCAGAAAAACGCTCTGCTCAACCTTCCATCCAGGAGCTCACACCAACTGGCGCGTGTGTTTAGCAGGACGTCAATGTGAGGTTCAAGCTGAGCAAAGAGCACAATTCCTCCTTTACCCTGCCAGTCCCCGGAAGACGTAGAGCTAACTAGGCCTCGCTCAGGCCAGCTCTCCTTCAGGGTTCTTGCCACACTACGAACCCGGCACAGTAAAAGGTACTTAGCGAAGTTCCCCGGATTTCGCCATGCTCTCCCTCGGCAGTTCCACTACTGCAGGGACTCATGTTTGCTGTGAACTAGGATAGGTGGCCGTGCTTCGGAAAGCACTCTTTTCCACTTTGGAAATGTGGATTCTTGTAGCCCAGGAGCTGTTTGCGAAACCGTAGGAAAACCCAGCTTATACTCACTGCAGGCACGCCCGGGGAGGAAACGCGTATGTTCCCCCAGAGAAACAGGCTGCTTGCAAGTGTCGAGGGGAGCTTTTCAGGTGCCCTGTGTGTCCTGTTTGTATGCCTTCGCAGCTCCCATCCTGCAGGTACTTATTCTGGGTGCTAACATGGGTAGGTGGCTCTGCGGACAAAAGCAGCCTTTTCCCTTTGGAAGCTTGGATTCTAGTGTCTCAGGGGCTGCTTTCCAAACCGTGAAGTTGCCCAGGTTTTACCCTCCGCAGGTGCGCTTGCGTTGCAAACGAGCACTTTCCCCCGAGAAACCGTGTTCCTGCCACGCTGGAAGAGAGTTAAGCCCGCAGACCTCTTTCATCCTGGGAAAGCACAAGGCCACCCTGAGCCTCAGGGTAGTGCCTTAGTTTCCACCGGGCAAGCTCTGCGTGCCTCGTTTTCCATGAGGTCTCCACCGTTGTGTTTGAATGGAACGCGAGGATAGCTTTCAGGACTCTAAGCACTCTGGCCTCGGAACCGTTTCCCATAGTACCACACGGATTCCCCCCACGTCTCCTCTCTGCCTGCTGAGCAAAAAGCAGCCGTGTAGGCCCTTCGGAACACTTCTTCATGCACAGCCCAAGGGGGCACACTGCTCTCTCTCTTCCTTTGGAAACCTAGGTTGCCGCAGCTTGTCCCAACTCACGAAGATAGTCAGAGCCGGTCTCATGTGCTGGGTAACGTGGACTCAGTGAGGACAAGGGCCCTACCTGCACTCAGAAAAACTCTCTGCTCAAACTTCCATCCAGGAGCTCACACCGAGTGGCTCTTTGCTTAAGCAGGACGTCGATGTGAGGTCCAAGCTGAGCAAAGAGCACAATTCCTCCTTTACCCTGCTAGACCACGGAAGAGGTAGAGCCAACTAGGCCTCGCTCAGGCCAGCCCTCCTTCAGGGATCTTGCCACACTTCGAAGCCTGCCCAGTTTAAGAACTTAGAGAAGTTCCCAGGGTTTCGCCTTGCTCTCCCTCGGCAGCTCCACTACTGCAGGGACTCATGTTTGCTATGAACTAGGATAGGTGGCCCTGTTTCCAAAAGCAGTCTTTTCCCCTTTGGAAACCTGGATTCTTGTAGCCTCGGAGCTGTTTGCGAAACCCTAGGAAGGCCCAGCTTTTACTCACTGCAGGCACGCCCGGGGAGGAAACGAGTATGTTCCCCCAGAGAAACAGGCTGCTTGCAAGTGTCGAGGGGAGCTTCTCAGGTGCCCAGTGTGTCCCGTTTGTTTCCCTTCGCAGCTCCCATCCTACAGGTACTTATTCTGGGTGCTAACAAGGGTAGGTGGCTCTGTGGACAAAAGTAGCCTTTTCCCTTTCGAAGTTTGGATTCTAGTGTCTCAGGGGCTGCTTGCCAAACCTTGATGTTGCCCAGCTTCTAGCCTCCGCAGGTACACTTGCGTAGTAAAGGAGCACTTTCTCCCGAGAAACCGTGTTCCTGCCACGCTGGAAGAGAGTTAAGCCCGCAGTACTCTTTCATCCTGGGAAAGCGCAAGGCCACCCTGAGCCTCAGGGTAGTGCCTAAGTTTCCACCGGGCAAGCTCTGCGTGCCTCGGTTTCCATGAGGTCTCCACCGTTGTTGTGCTTCAATGGAACGCGAGGATAGCTTTCAGGACTCCAAGCACTCTGGCCTCCGCACCGTTTCCCATGCTACCACACGGATTCCCCCCACGTCTCCTCTCTGCCTGCTGAGCAAAAAGCAGCCGTGTAGGTTCTTCGGAACACTTCTTCATGCACAGCCCAAGGGGGCACACTGCTCTCTCTCTTCCTTTGGAAACCTAGGTGGCCGCAGCTTGTCCCAACTCACGAAGACAGTCAGAGCCGGTCTCATGTGCTGGGTAACGTGGACTCAGTGAGGACAAGGGCCCTACCTGCACTCAGAAAAACTCTCTGCTCAGCCTTCCATCCAGGAGCTCACACCGAGTGGCTCTTTGCTTAAGCAGGACGTCAATGTGAGGTTCAAGCTGAGCAAAGAGCACAATTCCTCCTTTACCCTGCTAGGCCCCGGAAGAGGTAGAGCCAACTAGGCCTCGCTCAGGCCAGCCCTCCTTCAGGGATCTTGCAACACTTCGAAGCCTACACAGTAAAAGGTACTTAGCGAAGTTCTCAGGGTTTCGCCATGCTCTCCCTCGGCAGCTCCACTACTGCAGGGACTCATGTTTGCTATGAACTAGGATAGGTGGCCCTGCTTCGAAAAGCAGTCTTTTCCCCTTTGGAAACCTGGATTCTTGTAGCCTCGGAGCTGTTTGCGAAACCCTAGGAAGGCCCAGCTTTTACTCACTGCAGGCACGCCCGGGGAGGAAACGAGTATGTTCCCCCAGAGAAACAGGCTGCTTGCAAGTGTCAAGGGGAGCTTCTCAGGTGCCCAGTGTGTCCCGTTTGTTTCCCTTCGCAGCTCCCATCCTACAGGTACTTATTCTGGGTGCTAACAAGGGTAGGTGGCTCTGCGGACAAAAGCAGCCTTTTCCCTTTGGAAGTTTGGATTCTAGTGTCTCAGGGGCTGCTTGCCAAACCTTGATGTTGCCCAGCTTCTAGCCTCCGCAGGTACACTTGCGTAGTAAAGGAGCACTTTCTCCCGAGAAACCGTGTTCCTGCCACGCTGGAAGAGAGTTAAGCCCGCAGTACTCTTTCATCCTGGGAAAGCGCAAGGCCACCCTGAGCCACAGGGTAGTGCCTAAGTTTCCACCGGGCAAGCTCTGCGTGCCTCGGTTTCCATGAGGTCTCCACCGTTGTTGTGCTTCAATGGAACGCGAGGATAGCTTTCAGGACTCCAAGCACTCTGGCCTCCTCACCGTTTCCCATGCTACCACACGGATTCCCCCCACGTCTCCTCTCTGCGTGCTGAGCAAAAAGCAGCCGTGTAGGTTCTTCGGAACACTTCTTCATGCACAGCCCAAGGGGGCACACTGCTCTCTCTCTTCCTTTGGAAACCTAGGTTGCCGCAGCTTGTCCCAACTCACGAAGACAGTCAGAGCCGGTCTCATGTGCTGGGTAACGTGGACTCAGTGAGGACAAGGGCCCTACCTGCACTCAGAAAAACTCTCTGCTCAGCCTTCCATCCAGGAGCTCACACCGAGTGGCTCCTTGCTTAAGCAGGACGTCGATGTGAGGTCCAAGCTGAGCAAAGAGCACAATTCCTCCTTTACCCTGCTAGACCACGGAAGAGGTAGAGCCAACTAGGCCTCGCTCAGGCCAGCCCTCCTTCAGGGATCTTGCCACACTACGAAGCCGTCACAGTAAAAGGTACTTAGCGAAGTTCCCAGGGTTTCGCCATCCTCTCCCTCGGCAGCTCCACTACTGCAGGGACTCATGTTTGCTATGAACTAGGATAGGTGGCCCTGCTTCGAAAAGCAGTCTTTTCCCCTTTGGAAACCTGGATTCTTGTAGCCTCGGAGCTGTTTGCGAAACCCTAGGAAGGCCCAGCTTTTACTCACTGCAGGCACGCCCGGGGAGGAAACGAGTATGTTCCCCCAGAGAAACAGGCTGCTTGCAAGTGTCAAGGGGAGCTTCTCAGGTGCCTAGTGTGTCCCGTTTGTTTCCCTTCGCAGCTCCCATCCTACAGGTACTTATTCTGGGTGCTAACAAGGGTAGGTGGCTCTGCGGATAAAAGCAGCCTTTTCCCTTTGGAAGTTTGGATTCTAGTGTCTCAGGGGCTGCTTGCCAAACCTTGATGTTGCCCAGCTTCTAGCCTCCGCAGGTACACTTGCGTAGTAAAGGAGCACTTTCTCCCGAGAAACCGTGTTCCTGCCACGCTGGAAGAGAGTTAAGCCCGCAGTACTCTTTCATCCTGGGAAAGCGCAAGGCCACCCTGAGCCTCAGGGTAGTGCCTAAGTTTCCACCGGGCAAGCTCTGCGTGCCTCGGTTTCCATGAGGTCTCCACCGTTGTTGTGCTTCAATGGAACGCGAGGATAGCTTTCAGGACTCCAAGCACTCTGGCCTCCGCACCGTTTCCCATGCTACCACACGGATTCCCCCCACGTCTCCTCTCTGCCTGCTGAGCAAAAAGCAGCCGTGTAGGTTCTTCGGAACACTTCTTCATGCACAGCCCAAGGGGGCACACTGCTCTCTCTCTTCCTTTGGAAACCTAGGTGGCCGCAGCTTGTCCCAACTCACGAAGACAGTCAGAGCCGGTCTCATGTGCTGGGTAACGTGGACTCAGTGAGGACAAGGGCCCTACCTGCACTCAGAAAAACACTCTGCTCAACCTTCCATCCAGGAGCTCACACCAACTGGCGCGTGTGTTTAGCAGGACGTCAATGTGAGGTTCAAGCTGAGCAAAGAGCACAATTCCTCCTTTACCCTGCTAGGCCCCGGAAGAGGTAGAGCCAACTAGGCCTCGCTCAGGCCAGCCCTCCTTCAGGGATCTTGCAACACTTCGAAGCCTACACAGTAAAAGGTACTTAGCGAAGTTCTCAGGGTTTCGCCATGCTCTCCCTCGGCAGCTCCACTACTGCAGGGACTCATGTTTGCTATGAACTAGGATAGGTGGCCCTGCTTCGAAAAGCAGTCTTTTCCCCTTTGGAAACCTGGATTCTTGTAGCCTCGGAGCTGTTTGCGAAACCCTAGGGAGGCCCAGCTTTTACTCACTGCAGGCACGCCCGGGGAGGAAACGAGTATGTTCCCCCAGAGAAACAGGCTGCTTGCAAGTGTCGAGGGGAGCTTCTCAGGTGCCCAGTGTGTCCCGTTTGTTTCCCTTCGCAGCTCCCATCCTACAGGTACTTATTCTGGGTGCTAACAAGGGTAGGTGGCTCTGCGGACAAAAGCAGCCTTTTCCCTTTGGAAGTTTGGATTCTAGTGTCTCAGGGGCTGCTTGCCAAACCTTGATGTTGCCCAGCTTCTAGCCTCCGCAGGTACACTTGCGTAGTAAAGGAGCACTTTCTCCCGAGAAACCGTGTTCCTGCCACGCTGGAAGAGAGTTAAGCCCGCAGTACTCTTTCATCCTGGGAAAGCGCAAGGCCACCCTGAGCCTCAGGGTAGTGCCTAAGTTTCCACCGGGCAAGCTCTGCGTGCCTCGGTTTCCATGAGGTCTCCACCGTTGTTGTGCTTCAATGGAACGCGAGGATAGCTTTCAGGACTCCAAGCACTCTGGCCTCCGCACCGTTTCCCATGCTACCACACGGATTCCCCCCACGTCTCCTCTCTGCCTGCTGAGCAAAAAGCAGCCGTGTAGGTTCTTCGGAACACTTCTTCATGCACAGCCCAAGGGGGCACACTGCTCTCTCTCTTCCTTTGGAAACCTAGGTTGCCGCAGCTTGTCCCAACTCACGAAGACAGTCAGAGCCGGTCTCATGTGCTGGGTAACGTGGACTCAGTGAGGACAAGGGCCCTACCTGCACTCAGAAAAACTCTCTGCTCAGCCTTCCATCCAGGAGCTCACACCGAGTGGCTCTTTGCTTAAGCAGGACGTCGATGTGAGGTCCAAGCTGAGCAAAGAGCACAATTCCTCCTTTACCCTGCTAGACCACGGAAGAGGTAGAGCCAACTAGGCCTCGCTCAGGCCAGCCCTCCTTCAGGGATCTTGCCACACTTCGAAGCCTGCCCAGTTTAAGAACTTAGAGAAGTTCCCAGGGATTCGCCTTGCTCTCCCTCGGCAGCTCCACTACTGCAGGGACTCATGTTTGCTGTGAACTAGGATAGGTGGCCCTGTTTCCAAAAGCAGTCTTTTCCCCTTTGGAATTCAGGATTGTTGTAGCCTCGGAGCTGTTTGTGAAACCCTAAGAAGGCCCAGCTTATACTAACTGCAGGCACGCTCGGGGAGGAAACGAGTATGTTCCCCCAGAGAAACAGGCTGCTTGCAAGTGTCGAGGGGAGCTTCTCAGGTGCCCAGGGTGTCCTCTTTGTATCCCTTCGCATCTCCCATCCTGCAGGTACTTATGTTGGGTGCGAAGAAGTGTAGGTGGCTCTGCGGACAAAAGCAGCCTTTTCCCTTTGGAAGTTTGGATTCTAGTGTCTCAGGGGCTGCTTGCCAAACCTTGATGTTGCCCAGCTTCTAGCCTCCGCAGGTACACTTGCGTAGTAAAGGAGCACTTTCCCCCGAGAAACCGTGTTCCTGCCACGCTGGAAGAGAGTTAAGCCCGCAGTACTCTTTCATCCTGGGAAAGCGCAAGGCCACCCTGAGCCTCAGGGTAGTGCCTAAGTTTCCACCGGGCAAGCTCTGCGTGCCTCGGTTTCCATGAGGTCTCCACCGTTGTTGTGCTTCAATGGAACGCGAGGATAGCTTTCAGGACTCCAAGCACTCTGGCCTCCGCACCGTTTCCCATGCTACCACACGGATTCCCCCCACGTCTCCTCTCTGCCGCTGAGCAAAAAGCAGCCGTGTAGGTTCTTCGGAACACTTCTTCATGCACAGCCCAAGGGGGCACACTGCTCTCTCTCTTCCTTTGGAAACCTAGGTTGCCGCAGCTTGTCCCAACTCACGAAGACAGTCAGAGCCGGTCTCATGTGCTGGGTAACGTGGACTCAGTGAGGACAAGGGCCCTACCTGCACTCAGAAAAACTCTCTGCTCAGCCTTCCATCCAGGAGCTCACACCGAGTGGCTCTTTGCTTAAGCAGGACGTCAATGTGAGGTTCAAGCTGAGCAAAGAGCACAATTCCTCCTTTACCCTGCTAGGCCCCGGAAGAGGTAGAGCCAACTAAGCCTCGCTCAGGCCAGCCCTCCTTCAGGGATCTTGCCACACTACGAAGCCGTCACAGTAAAAGGTACTTAGCGAAGTTCCCAGGGTTTCGCCATGCTCTCCCTCGGCAGCTCCACTACTGCAGGGACTCATGTTTGCTATGAACTAGGATAGGTGGCCCTGCTTCAAAAAGCAGTCTTTTCCCCTTTGGAAACCTGGATTCTTGTAGCCTCGGAGCTGTTTGCGAAACCCTAGGAAGGCCCAGCTTTTACTAACTGCAGGCACGCCCGGGGAGGAAACGAGTATGTTCCCCCAGAGAAACAGGCTGCTTGCAAGTGTCGAGGGGAGCTTCTCAGGTGCCCAGGGTGTCCTGTTTGTATCCCTTCGCAGCTCCCATCCTGCAGGTACTTATGTTGGGTGCGAAGAAGTGTAGGTGGCTCTGCGGACAAAAGCAGCCTTTTCCCTTTGGAAGTTTGGATTCTAGTGTCTCAGGGGCTGCTTGCCAAACCTTGATGTTGCCCAGCTTCTAGCCTCCGCAGGTACACTTGCGTAGTAAAGGAGCACTTTCCCCCGAGAAACCGTGTTCCTGCCACGCTGGAAGAGAGTTAAGCCCGCAGTACTCTTTCATCCTGGGAAAGCGCAAGGCCACCCTGAGCCTCAGGGTAGTGCCTAAGTTTCCACCGGGCAAGCTCTGCGTGCCTCGGTTTCCATGAGGTCTCCACCGTTGTTGTGCTTCAATGGAACGCGAGGATAGCTTTCAGGACTCCAAGCACTCTGGCCTCCGCACCGTTTCCCATGCTACCACACGGATTCCCCCCACGTCTCCTCTCTGCCTGCTGAGCAAAAAGCAGCCGTGTAGGTTCTTCGGAACACTTCTTCATGCACAGCCCAAGGGGGCACACTGCTCTCTCTCTTCCTTTGGAAACCTAGGTTGCCGCAGCTTGTCCCAACTCACGAAGACAGTCAGAGCCGGTCTCATGTGCTGGGTAACGTGGACTCAGTGAGGACAAGGGCCCTACCTGCACTCAGAAAAACTCTCTGCTCAGCCTTCCATCCAGGAGCTCACACCGAGTGGCTCTTTGCTTAAGCAGGACGTCAATGTGAGGTTCAAGCTGAGCAAAGAGCACAATTCCTCCTTTACCCTGCTAGGCCCCGGAAGAGGTAGAGCCAACTAAGCCTCGCTCAGGCCAGCCCTCCTTCAGGGATCTTGCCACACTACGAAGCCGTCACAGTAAAAGGTACTTAGCGAAGTTCCCAGGGTTTCGCCATGCTCTCCCTCGGCAGCTCCACTACTGCAGGGACTCATGTTTGCTATGAACTAGGATAGGTGGCCCTGCTTCGAAAAGCAGTCTTTTCCCCTTTGGAAACCTGGATTCTTGTACCCTCGGAGCTGTTTGCGAAACCCTAGGAAGGCCCAGCTTTTATTCACTGCAGGCACGCCCGGGGAGGAAACGAGTATGTTCCCCCAGAGAAACAGGCTGCTTGCAAGTGTCGAGGGGAGCTTCTCAGGTGCCTAGTGTGTCCCGTTTGTTTCCCTTCGCAGCTCCCATCCTACAGGTACTTATTCTGGGTGCTAACAAGGGTAGGTGGCTCTGTGGACAAAAGCAGCCTTTTCCCTTTGGAAGTTTGGATTCTAGTGTCTCAGGGGCTGCTTGCCAAACCTTGATGTTGCCCAGCTTCTAGCCTCCGCAGGTACACTTGCGTAGTAAAGGAGCACTTTCTCCCGAGAAACCGTGTTCCTGCCACGCTGGAAGAGAGTTAAGCCAGCAGTACTCTTTCATCCTGGGAAAGCGCAAGGCCACCCTGAGCCTCAGGGTAGTGCCTAAGTTTCCACCGGGCAAGCTCTGCGTGCCTCGGTTTCCATGAGGTCTCCACCGTTGTTGTGCTTCAATGGAACGCGAGGATAGCTTTCAGGACTCCAAGCACTCTGGCCTCCGCACCGTTTCCCATGCTACCACACGGATTCCCCCCACGTCTCCTCTCTGCCTGCTGAGCAAAAAGCAGCCGTGTAGGTTCTTCGGAACACTTCTTCATGCACAGCCCAAGGGGGCACACTGCTCTCTCTCTTCCTTTGGAAACCTAGGTGGCCGCAGCTTCTCCCAACTCACGAAGACAGTCAGAGCCGGTCTCATGTGCTGGGTAACGTGGACTCAGTGAGGACAAGGGCCCTACCTGCACTCAGAAAAACTCTCTGCTCAGCCTTCCATCCAGGAGCTCACACCGAGTGGCTCTTTGCTTAAGCAGGACGTCGATGTGAGGTCCAAGCTGAGCAAAGAGCACAATTCCTCCTTTACCCTGCTAGACCACGGAAGAGGTAGAGCCAACTAGGCCTCGCTCAGGCCAGCCCTCCTTCAGGGATCTTGCCACACTTCGAAGCCTGCCCAGTTTAAGAACTTAGAGAAGTTCCCAGGGTTTCGCCTTGCTCTCCCTCGGCAGCTCCACTACTGCAGGGACTCATGTTTGCTGTGAACTAGGATAGGTGGCCCTGCTTCGGAAAGCACTCTTTTCCCCTTTGGAAATCTGGATTCTTTTAGCCTCGGAGCTGTTTGCGAAACCCTAGGAAGGCCCAGCTTCTACTCACTGCAGGCACGCCCGGGGAGGAAACGAGTATGTTCCCCCAGAGAAACAGGCTGCTTGCAAGTGTCGAGGGGAGCTTTTCAGGTGCCCAGTGTGTCCTGTTTGTATCCCTTCGCAGCTCCCATCCTGCAGGGACTTATGTTGGGTGCGAAGAAGTGTAGGTGGCTCTGCGGACAAGAGCAGCCTTTTTCCTTTGGAAGTTTGGATTCTAGTGTCTCCGGGGCTGCTTGCCAAACCTTGAAGTTGCCCAGGTTCTAGCCTCCGCAGGTACGCTTGCGTAACAAACCAGCACTTTCCCCCATGCAAGCGGGTTCCTGCCACGCTGGAAGAGAGTTAAGCCCGCAGACCTCGTTCCTCCTGGGAAAGTGCAAGGCCACCCTGAGCCCCAGGGTAGTGCCTAATTTTCCACCAGGCAAGCTCTGCGTGCCTCGGTTTCCATGAGGTCTCCACCGTTGTTGTGCTTCAATGGAACGCGAGGATAGCTTTCAGGACTCCAAGCACTCTGGCCTCCCCACCGTTTCCCATGCTACCACACGTATTCCCCCCACGTCTCCTCTCTGCCTGCTGAGCAAAAAGCAGCCGTGTAGGTTCTTCGAAACACTTCTTGCATGCACAGCCCAAGGCGGCACACTGCTCTCTCTCTTCCTTTGGAAACCTAGGTTGCCGCAGCTTGTCCCAACTCACGAAGACAGTCAGAGCCGGTCTCATGTGCTGGGTAACGTGGACTCAGTGAGGACAAGGGCCCTACCTGCACTCAGAAAAACTCTCTGCTCAGCCTTCCATCCAGGAGCTCACACCGAGTGGCTCTTTGCTTAAGCAGGACATCAATGTGAGGTCCAAGCTGAGCAAAGAGCACAATTCCTCCTTTACCCTGCTAGGCCCCGGAAGAGGTAGAGCCAACTAGGCCTCGCTCAGGCCAGCCCTCCTTCAGGGATCTTGCAACACTTCGAAGCCTACACAGTAAAAGGTACTTAGCGAAGTTCTCAGGGTTTCGCCATGCTCTCCCTCGGCAGCTCCACTACTGCAGGGACTCATGTTTGCTATGAACTAGGATAGGTGGCCCTGCTTCGAAAAGCAGTCTTTTCCCCTTTGGAAACCTGGATTCTTGTAGCCTCGGAGCTGTTTGCGAAACCCTAGGAAGGCCCAGCTTTTACTCACTGCAGGCACGCCCGGGGAGGAAACGAGTATGTTCCCCCAGAGAAACAGGCTGCTTGCAAGTGTCGAGGGGAGCTTCTCAGGTGCCCAGTGTGTCCCGTTTGTTTCCCTTCGCAGCTCCCATCCTACAGGTACTTATTCTGGGTGCTAACAAGGGTAGGTGGCTCTGCGGACAAAAGCAGCCTTTTCCCTTTGGAAGTTTGGATTCTAGTGTCTCAGGGGCTGCTTGCCAAACCTTGATGTTGCCCAGCTTCTAGCCTCCGCAGGTACACTTGCGTAGTAAAGGAGCACTTTCTCCCGAGAAACCGTGTTCCTGCCACGCTGGAAGAGAGTTAAGCCCGCAGTCCTCTTTCATCCTGGGAAAGCGCAAGGCCACCCTGAGCCTCAGGGTAGTGCCTAAGTTTCCACCGGGCAAGCTCTGCGTGCCTCGGTTTCCATGAGGTCTCCACCGTTGTTGTGCTTCAATGGAACGCGAGGATAGCTTTCAGGACTCCAAGCACTCTGGCCTCCGCACCGTTTCCCATGCTACCACACGGATTCCCCCCACGTCTCCTCTCTGCCTGCTGAGCAAAAAGCAGCCGTGTAGGTTCTTCGGAACACTTCTTCATGCACAGCCCAAGGGGGCACACTGCTCTCTCTCTTCCTTTGGAAACCTAGGTTGCCGCAGCTTGTCCCAACTCACGAAGACAGTCAGAGCCGGTCTCATGTGCTGGGTAACGTGGACTCAGTGAGGACAAGGGCCCTACCTGCACTCAGAAAAACGCTCTGCTCAACCTTCCATCCAGGAGCTCACACCAACTGGCGCGTGTGTTTAGCAGGACGTCAATGTGAGGTTCAAGCTGAGCAAAGAGCACAATTCCTCCTTTACCCTGCCAGTCCCCGGAAGACGTAGAGCTAACTAGGCCTCGCTCAGGCCAGCTCTCCTTCAGGGTTCTTGCCACACTACGAACCCGGCACAGTAAAAGGTACTTAGCGAAGTTCCCCGGATTTCGCCATGCTCTCCCTCGGCAGTTCCACTACTGCAGGGACTCATGTTTGCTGTGAACTAGGATAGGTGGCCGTGCTTCGGAAAGCACTCTTTTCCACTTTGGAAATGTGGATTCTTGTAGCCCAGGAGCTGTTTGCGAAACCGTAGGAAAACCCAGCTTATACTCACTGCAGGCACGCCCGGGGAGGAAACGCGTATGTTCCCCCAGAGAAACAGGCTGCTTGCAAGTGTCGAGGGGAGCTTTTCAGGTGCCCAGTGTGTCCTGTTTGTATGCCTTCGCAGCTCCCATCCTGCAGGTACTTATTCTGGGTGCTAACATGGGTAGGTGGCTCTGCGGACAAAAGCAGCCTTTTCCCTTTGGAAGCTTGGATTCTAGTGTCTCAGGGGCTGCTTTCCAAACCTTGAAGTTGCCCAGGTTTTACCCTCCGCAGGTGCGCTTGCGTTGCAAACGAGCACTTTCCCCCGAGAAACCGTGTTCCTGCCACGCTGGAAGAGAGTTAAGCCCGCAGACCTCTTTCATCCTGGGAAAGCACAAGGCCACCCTGAGCCTCAGGGTAGTGCCTTAGTTTCCACCGGGCAAGCTCTGCGTGCCTCGTTTTCCATGAGGTCTCCACCGTTGTGTTTGAATGGAACGCGAGGATAGCTTTCAGGACTCTAAGCACTCTGGACTCGGAACCGTTTCCCATAGTACCACACGGATTCCCCCCACGTCTCCTCTCTGCCTGCTGAGCAAAAAGCAGCCGTGTAGGCCCTTCGGAACACTTCTTCATGCACAGCCCAAGGGGGCACACTGCTCTCTCTCTTCCTTTGGAAACCTAGGTTGCCGCAGCTTGTCCCAACTCACGAAGATAGTCAGAGCCGGTCTCATGTGCTGGGTAACGTGGACTCAGTGAGGACAAGGGCCCTACCTGCACTCAGAAAAACTCTCTGCTCAAACTTCCATCCAGGAGCTCACACCGAGTGGCTCTTTGCTTAAGCAGGACGTCGATGTGAGGTCCAAGCTGAGCAAAGAGCACAATTCCTCCTTTACCCTGCTAGACCACGGAAGAGGTAGAGCCAACTAGGCCTCGCTCAGGCCAGCCCTCCTTCAGGGATCTTGCCACACTTCGAAGCCTGCCCAGTTTAAGAACTTAGAGAAGTTCCCAGGGTTTCGCCTTGCTCTCCCTCGGAAGCTCCACTACTGCAGGGACTCATGTTTGCTATGAACTAGGATAGGTGGCCCTGTTTCCAAAAGCAGTCTTTTCCCCTTTGGAAACCTGGATTCTTGTAGCCTCGGAGCTGTTTGCGAAACCCTAGGAAGGCCCAGCTTTTACTCACTGCAGGCACGCCCGGGGAGGAAACGAGTATGTTCCCCCAGAGAAACAGGCTGCTTGCAAGTGTCGAGGGGAGCTTCTCAGGTGCCCAGTGTGTCCCGTTTGTTTCCCTTCGCAGCTCCCATCCTACAGGTACTTATTCTGGGTGCTAACAAGGGTAGGTGGCTCTGTGGACAAAAGTAGCCTTTTCCCTTTGGAAGTTTGGATTCTAGTGTCTCAGGGGCTGCTTGCCAAACCTTGATGTTGCCCAGCTTCTAGCCTCCGCAGGTACACTTGCGTAGTAAAGGAGCACTTTCTCCCGAGAAACCGTGTTCCTGCCACGCTGGAAGAGAGTTAAGCCCGCAGTACTCTTTCATCCTGGGAAAGCGCAAGGCCACCCTGAGCCTCAGGGTAGTGCCTAAGTTTCCACCGGGCAAGCTCTGCGTGCCTCGGTTTCCATGAGGTCTCCACCGTTGTTGTGCTTCAATGGAACGCGAGGATAGCTTTCAGGACTCCAAGCACTCTGGCCTCCGCACCGTTTCCCATGCTACCACACGGATTCCCCCCACGTCTCCTCTCTGCCTGCTGAGCAAAAAGCAGCCGTGTAGGTTCTTCGGAACACTTCTTCATGCACAGCCCAAGGGGGCACACTGCTCTCTCTCTTCCTTTGGAAACCTAGGTGGCCGCAGCTTGTCCCAACTCACGAAGACAGTCAGAGCCGGTCTCATGTGCTGGGTAACGTGGACTCAGTGAGGACAAGGGCCCTACCTGCACTCAGAAAAACTCTCTGCTCAGCCTTCCATCCAGGAGCTCACACCGAGTGGCTCTTTGCTTAAGCAGGACGTCAATGTGAGGTTCAAGCTGAGCAAAGAGCACAATTCCTCCTTTACCCTGCTAGGCCCCGGAAGAGGTAGAGCCAACTAGGCCTCGCTCAGGCCAGCCCTCCTTCAGGGATCTTGCAACACTTCGAAGCCTACACAGTAAAAGGTACTTAGCGAAGTTCTCAGGGTTTCGCCATGCTCTCCCTCGGCAGCTCCACTACTGCAGGGACTCATGTTTGCTATGAACTAGGATAGGTGGCCCTGCTTCGAAAAGCAGTCTTTTCCCCTTTGGAAACCTGGATTCTTGTAGCCTCGGAGCTGTTTGCGAAACCCTAGGAAGGCCCAGCTTTTACTCACTGCAGGCACGCCCGGGGAGGAAACGAGTATGTTCCCCCAGAGAAACAGGCTGCTTGCAAGTGTCAAGGGGAGCTTCTCAGGTGCCCAGTGTGTCCCGTTTGTTTCCCTTCGCAGCTCCCATCCTACAGGTACTTATTCTGGGTGCTAACAAGGGTAGGTGGCTCTGCGGACAAAAGCAGCCTTTTCCCTTTGGAAGTTTGGATTCTAGTGTCTCAGGGGCTGCTTGCCAAACCTTGATGTTGCCCAGCTTCTAGCCTCCGCAGGTACACTTGCGTAGTAAAGGAGCACTTTCTCCCGAGAAACCGTGTTCCTGCCACGCTGGAAGAGAGTTAAGCCCGCAGTACTCTTTCATCCTGGGAAAGCGCAAGGCCACCCTGAGCCACAGGGTAGTGCCTAAGTTTCCACCGGGCAAGCTCTGCGTGCCTCGGTTTCCATGAGGTCTCCACCGTTGTTGTGCTTCAATGGAACGCGAGGATAGCTTTCAGGACTCCAAGCACTCTGGCCTCCTCACCGTTTCCCATGCTACCACACGGATTCCCCCCACGTCTCCTCTCTGCGTGCTGAGCAAAAAGCAGCCGTGTAGGTTCTTCGGAACACTTCTTCATGCACAGCCCAAGGGGGCACACTGCTCTCTCTCTTCCTTTGGAAACCTAGGTTGCCGCAGCTTGTCCCAACTCACGAAGACAGTCAGAGCCGGTCTCATGTGCTGGGTAACGTGGACTCAGTGAGGACAAGGGCCCTACCTGCACTCAGAAAAACTCTCTGCTCAGCCTTCCATCCAGGAGCTCACACCGAGTGGCTCTTTGCTTAAGCAGGACGTCGATGTGAGGTCCAAGCTGAGCAAAGAGCACAATTCCTCCTTTACCCTGCTAGACCACGGAAGAGGTAGAGCCAACTAGGCCTCGCTCAGGCCAGCCCTCCTTCAGGGATCTTGCCACACTACGAAGCCGTCACAGTAAAAGGTACTTAGCGAAGTTCCCAGGGTTTCGCCATCCTCTCCCTCGGCAGCTCCACTACTGCAGGGACTCATGTTTGCTATGAACTAGGATAGGTGGCCCTGCTTCGAAAAGCAGTCTTTTCCCCTTTGGAAACCTGGATTCTTGTAGCCTCGGAGCTGTTTGCGAAACCCTAGGAAGGCCCAGCTTTTACTCACTGCAGGCACGCCCGGGGAGGAAACGAGTATGTTCCCCCAGAGAAACAGGCTGCTTGCAAGTGTCAAGGGGAGGTTCTCAGGTGCCTAGTGTGTCCCGTTTGTTTCCCTTCGCAGCTCCCATCCTACAGGTACTTATTCTGGGTGCTAACAAGGGTAGGTGGCTCTGCGGACAAAAGCAGCCTTTTCCCTTTGGAAGTTTGGATTCTAGTGTCTCAGGGGCTGCTTGCCAAACCTTGATGTTGCCCAGCTTCTAGCCTCCGCAGGTACACTTGCGTAGTAAAGGAGCACTTTCTCCCGAGAAACCGTGTTCCTGCCACGCTGGAAGAGAGTTAAGCCCGCAGTACTCTTTCATCCTGGGAAAGCGCAAGGCCACCCTGAGCCTCAGGGTAGTGCCTAAGTTTCCACCGGGCAAGCTCTGCGTGCCTCGGTTTCCATGAGGTCTCCACCGTTGTTGTGCTTCAATGGAACGCGAGGATAGCTTTCAGGACTCCAAGCACTCTGGCCTCCGCACCGTTTCCCATGCTACCACACGGATTCCCCCCACGTCTCCTCTCTGCCTGCTGAGCAAAAAGCAGCCGTGTAGGTTCTTCGGAACACTTCTTCATGCACAGCCCAAGGGGGCACACTGCTCTCTCTCTTCCTTTGGAAACCTAGGTGGCCGCAGCTTGTCCCAACTCACGAAGACAGTCAGAGCCGGTCTCATGTGCTGGGTAACGTGGACTCAGTGAGGACAAGGGCCCTACCTGCACTCAGAAAAACACTCTGCTCAACCTTCCATCCAGGAGCTCACACCAACTGGCGCGTGTGTTTAGCAGGACGTCAATGTGAGGTTCAAGCTGAGCAAAGAGCACAATTCCTCCTTTACCCTGCTAGGCCCCGGAAGAGGTAGAGCCAACTAGGCCTCGCTCAGGCCAGCCCTCCTTCAGGGATCTTGCAACACTTCGAAGCCTACACAGTAAAAGGTACTTAGCGAAGTTCTCAGGGTTTCGCCATGCTCTCCCTCGGCAGCTCCACTACTGCAGGGACTCATGTTTGCTATGAACTAGGATAGGTGGCCCTGCTTCGAAAAGCAGTCTTTTCCCCTTTGGAAACCTGGATTCTTGTAGCCTCGGAGCTGTTTGCGAAACCCTAGGGAGGCCCAGCTTTTACTCACTGCAGGCACGCCCGGGGAGGAAACGAGTATGTTCCCCCAGAGAAACAGGCTGCTTGCAAGTGTCGAGGGGAGCTTCTCAGGTGCCCAGTGTGTCCCGTTTGTTTCCCTTCGCAGCTCCCATCCTACAGGTACTTATTCTGGGTGCTAACAAGGGTAGGTGGCTCTGCGGACAAAAGCAGCCTTTTCCCTTTGGAAGTTTGGATTCTAGTGTCTCAGGGGCTGCTTGCCAAACCTTGATGTTGCCCAGCTTCTAGCCTCCGCAGGTACACTTGCGTAGTAAAGGAGCACTTTCTCCCGAGAAACCGTGTTCCTGCCACGCTGGAAGAGAGTTAAGCCCGCAGTACTCTTTCATCCTGGGAAAGCGCAAGGCCACCCTGAGCCTCAGGGTAGTGCCTAAGTTTCCACCGGGCAAGCTCTGCGTGCCTCGGTTTCCATGAGGTCTCCACCGTTGTTGTGCTTCAATGGAACGCGAGGATAGCTTTCAGGACTCCAAGCACTCTGGCCTCCGCACCGTTTCCCATGCTACCACACGGATTCCCCCCACGTCTCCTCTCTGCCTGCTGAGCAAAAAGCAGCCGTGTAGGTTCTTCGGAACACTTCTTCATGCACAGCCCAAGGGGGCACACTGCTCTCTCTCTTCCTTTGGAAACCTAGGTTGCCGCAGCTTGTCCCAACTCACGAAGACAGTCAGAGCCGGTCTCATGTGCTGGGTAACGTGGACTCAGTGAGGACAAGGGCCCTACCTGCACTCAGAAAAACTCTCTGCTCAGCCTTCCATCCAGGAGCTCACACCGAGTGGCTCTTTGCTTAAGCAGGACGTCGATGTGAGGTCCAAGCTGAGCAAAGAGCACAATTCCTCCTTTACCCTGCTAGACCACGGAAGAGGTAGAGCCAACTAGGCCTCGCTCAGGCCAGCCCTCCTTCAGGGATCTTGCCACACTTCGAAGCCTGCCCAGTTTAAGAACTTAGAGAAGTTCCCAGGGATTCGCCTTGCTCTCCCTCGGCAGCTCCACTACTGCAGGGACTCATGTTTGCTGTGAACTAGGATAGGTGGCCCTGTTTCCAAAAGCAGTCTTTTCCCCTTTGGAATTCAGGATTGTTGTAGCCTCGGAGCTGTTTGTGAAACCCTAAGAAGGCCCAGCTTATACTAACTGCAGGCACGCTCGGGGAGGAAACGAGTATGTTCCCCCAGAGAAACAGGCTGCTTGCAAGTGTCGAGGGGAGCTTCTCAGGTGCCCAGGGTGTCCTGTTTGTATCCCTTCGCAGCTCCCATCCTGCAGGTACTTATGTTGGGTGCGAAGAAGTGTAGGTGGCTCTGCGGACAAAAGCAGCCTTTTCCCTTTGGAAGTTTGGATTCTAGTGTCTCAGGGGCTGCTTGCCAAACCTTGATGTTGCCCAGCTTCTAGCCTCCGCAGGTACACTTGCGTAGTAAAGGAGCACTTTCCCCCGAGAAACCGTGTTCCTGCCACGCTGGAAGAGAGTTAAGCCCGCAGTACTCTTTCATCCTGGGAAAGCGCAAGGCCACCCTGAGCCTCAGGGTAGTGCCTAAGTTTCCACCGGGCAAGCTCTGCGTGCCTCGGTTTCCATGAGGTCTCCACCGTTGTTGTGCTTCAATGGAACGCGAGGATAGCTTTCAGGACTCCAAGCACTCTGGCCTCCGCACCGTTTCCCATGCTACCACACGGATTCCCCCCACGTCTCCTCTCTGCCGCTGAGCAAAAAGCAGCCGTGTAGGTTCTTCGGAACACTTCTTCATGCACAGCCCAAGGGGGCACACTGCTCTCTCTCTTCCTTTGGAAACCTAGGTTGCCGCAGCTTGTCCCAACTCACGAAGACAGTCAGAGCCGGTCTCATGTGCTGGGTAACGTGGACTCAGTGAGGACAAGGGCCCTACCTGCACTCAGAAAAACTCTCTGCTCAGCCTTCCATCCAGGAGCTCACACCGAGTGGCTCTTTGCTTAAGCAGGACGTCAATGTGAGGTTCAAGCTGAGCAAAGAGCACAATTCCTCCTTTACCCTGCTAGGCCCCGGAAGAGGTAGATCCAACTAAGCCTCGCTCAGGCCAGCCCTCCTTCAGGGATCTTGCCACACTACGAAGCCGTCACAGTAAAAGGTACTTAGCGAAGTTCCCAGGGTTTCGCCATGCTCTCCCTCGGCAGCTCCACTACTGCAGGGACTCATGTTTGCTATGAACTAGGATAGGTGGCCCTGCTTCGAAAAGCAGTCTTTTCCCCTTTGGAAACCTGGATTCTTGTAGCCTCGGAGCTGTTTGCGAAACCCTAGGAAGGCCCAGCTTTTACTAACTGCAGGCACGCCCGGGGAGGAAACGAGTATGTTCCCCCAGAGAAACAGGCTGCTTGCAAGTGTCGAGGGGAGCTTCTCAGGTGCCCAGGGTGTCCTGTTTGTATCCCTTCGCAGCTCCCATCCTGCAGGTACTTATGTTGGGTGCGAAGAAGTGTAGGTGGCTCTGCGGACAAAAGCAGCCTTTTCCCTTTGGAAGTTTGGATTCTAGTGTCTCAGGGGCTGCTTGCCAAACCTTGATGTTGCCCAGCTTCTAGCCTCCGCAGGTACACTTGCGTAGTAAAGGAGCACTTTCTCCCGAGAAACCGTGTTCCTGCCACGCTGGAAGAGAGTTAAGCCCGCAGTACTCTTTCATCCTGGGAAAGCGCAAGGCCACCCTGAGCCTCAGGGTAGTGCCTAAGTTTCCACCGGGCAAGCTCTGCGTGCCTCGGTTTCCATGAGGTCTCCACCGTTGTTGTGCTTCAATGGAACGCGAGGATAGCTTTCAGGACTCCAAGCACTCTGGCCTCCGCACCGTTTCCCATGCTACCACACGGATTCCCCCCACGTCTCCTCTCTGCCTGCTGAGCAAAAAGCAGCCGTGTAGGTTCTTCGGAACACTTCTTCATGCACAGCCCAAGGGGGCACACTGCTCTCTCTCTTCCTTTGGAAACCTAGGTTGCCGCAGCTTGTCCCAACTCACGAAGACAGTCAGAGCCGGTCTCATGTGCTGGGTAACGTGGACTCAGTGAGGACAAGGGCCCTACCTGCACTCAGAAAAACTCTCTGCTCAGCCTTCCATCCAGGAGCTCACACCGAGTGGCTCTTTGCTTAAGCAGGACGTCAATGTGAGGTTCAAGCTGAGCAAAGAGCACAATTCCTCCTTTACCCTGCTAGGCCCCGGAAGAGGTAGAGCCAACTAAGCCTCGCTCAGGCCAGCCCTCCTTCAGGGATCTTGCCACACTACGAAGCTGTCACAGTAAAAGGTACTTAGCGAAGTTCCCAGGGTTTCGCCATGCTCTCCCTCGGCAGCTCCACTACTGCAGGGACTCATGTTTGCTATGAACTAGGATAGGTGGCCCTGCTTCGAAAAGCAGTCTTTTCCCCTTTGGAAACCTGGATTCTTGTAGCCTCGGAGCTGTTTGCGAAACCCTAGGGAGGCCCAGCTTTTACTCACTGCAGGCACGCCCGGGGAGGAAACGAGTATGTTCCCCCAGAGAAACAGGCTGCTTGCAAGTGTCGAGGGGAGCTTCTCAGGTGCCCAGTGTGTCCCGTTTGTTTCCCTTCGCAGCTCCCATCCTACAGGTACTTATTCTGGGTGCTAACAAGGGTAGGTGGCTCTGCGGACAAAAGCAGCCTTTTCCCTTTGGAAGTTTGGATTCTAGTGTCTCAGGGGCTGCTTGCCAAACCTTGATGTTGCCCAGCTTCTAGCCTCCGCAGGTACACTTGCGTAGTAAAGGAGCACTTTCTCCCGAGAAACCGTGTTCCTGCCACGCTGGAAGAGAGTTAAGCCCGCAGTACTCTTTCATCCTGGGAAAGCGCAAGGCCACCCTGAGCCACAGGGTAGTGCCTAAGTTTCCACCGGGCAAGCTCTGCGTGCCTCGGTTTCCATGAGGTCTCCACCGTTGTTGTGCTTCAATGGAACGCGAGGATAGCTTTCAGGACTCCAAGCACTCTGGCCTCCTCACCGTTTCCCATGCTACCACACGGATTCCCCCCACGTCTCCTCTCTGCGTGCTGAGCAAAAAGCAGCCGTGTAGGTTCTTCGGAACACTTCTTCATGCACAGCCCAAGGGGGCACACTGCTCTCTCTCTTCCTTTGGAAACCTAGGTTGCCGCAGCTTGTCCCAACTCACGAAGACAGTCAGAGCCGGTCTCATGTGCTGGGTAACGTGGACTCAGTGAGGACAAGGGCCCTACCTGCACTCAGAAAAACTCTCTGCTCAGCCTTCCATCCAGGAGCTCACACCGAGTGGCTCTTTGCTTAAGCAGGACGTCGATGTGAGGTCCAAGCTGAGCAAAGAGCACAATTCCTCCTTTACCCTGCTAGACCACGGAAGAGGTAGAGCCAACTAGGCCTCGCTCAGGCCAGCCCTCCTTCAGGGATCTTGCCACACTACGAAGCCGTCACAGTAAAAGGTACTTAGCGAAGTTCCCAGGGTTTCGCCATCCTCTCCCTCGGCAGCTCCACTACTGCAGGGACTCATGTTTGCTATGAACTAGGATAGGTGGCCCTGCTTCGAAAAGCAGTCTTTTCCCCTTTGGAAACCTGGATTCTTGTACCCTCGGAGCTGTTTGCGAAACCCTAGGAAGGCCCAGCTTTTATTCACTGCAGGCACGCCCGGGGAGGAAACGAGTATGTTCCCCCAGAGAAACAGGCTGCTTGCAAGTGTCGAGGGGAGCTTCTCAGGTGCCTAGTGTGTCCCGTTTGTTTCCCTTCGCAGCTCCCATCCTACAGGTACTTATTCTGGGTGCTAACAAGGGTAGGTGGCTCTGTGGACAAAAGCAGCCTTTTCCCTTTGGAAGTTTGGATTCTAGTGTCTCAGGGGCTGCTTGCCAAACCTTGATGTTGCCCAGCTTCTAGCCTCCGCAGGTACACTTGCGTAGTAAAGGAGCACTTTCTCCCGAGAAACCGTGTTCCTGCCACGCTGGAAGAGAGTTAAGCCAGCAGTACTCTTTCATCCTGGGAAAGCGCAAGGCCACCCTGAGCCTCAGGGTAGTGCCTAAGTTTCCACCGGGCAAGCTCTGCGTGCCTCGGTTTCCATGAGGTCTCCACCGTTGTTGTGCTTCAATGGAACGCGAGGATAGCTTTCAGGACTCCAAGCACTCTGGCCTCCGCACCGTTTCCCATGCTACCACACGGATTCCCCCCACGTCTCCTCTCTGCCTGCTGAGCAAAAAGCAGCCGTGTAGGTTCTTCGGAACACTTCTTCATGCACAGCCCAAGGGGGCACACTGCTCTCTCTCTTCCTTTGGAAACCTAGGTTGCCGCAGCTTGTCCCAACTCACGAAGACAGTCAGAGCCGGTCTCATGTGCTGGGTAACGTGGACTCAGTGAGGACAAGGGCCCTACCTGCACTCAGAAAAACTCTCTGCTCAGCCTTCCATCCAGGAGCTCACACCGAGTGGCTCTTTGCTTAAGCAGGACGTCGATGTGAGGTCCAAGCTGAGCAAAGAGCACAATTCCTCCTTTACCCTGCTAGACCACGGAAGAGGTAGAGCCAACTAGGCCTCGCTCAGGCCAGCCCTCCTTCAGGGATCTTGCCACACTTCGAAGCCTGCCCAGTTTAAGAACTTAGAGAAGTTCCCAGGGATTCGCCTTGCTCTCCCTCGGCAGCTCCACTACTGCAGGGACTCATGTTTGCTGTGAACTAGGATAGGTGGCCCTGTTTCCAAAAGCAGTCTTTTCCCCTTTGGAATTCAGGATTGTTGTAGCCTCGGAGCTGTTTGTGAAACCCTAAGAAGGCCCAGCTTATACTAACTGCAGGCACGCTCGGGGAGGAAACGAGTATGTTCCCCCAGAGAAACAGGCTGCTTGCAAGTGTCGAGGGGAGCTTCTCAGGTGCCCAGGGTGTCCTGTTTGTATCCCTTCGCAGCTCCCATCCTGCAGGTACTTATGTTGGGTGCGAAGAAGTGTAGGTGGCTCTGCGGACAAAAGCAGCCTTTTCCCTTTGGAAGTTTGGATTCTAGTGTCTCAGGGGCTGCTTGCCAAACCTTGATGTTGCCCAGCTTCTAGCCTCCGCAGGTACACTTGCGTAGTAAAGGAGCACTTTCCCCCGAGAAACCGTGTTCCTGCCACGCTGGAAGAGAGTTAAGCCCGCAGTACTCTTTCATCCTGGGAAAGCGCAAGGCCACCCTGAGCCTCAGGGTAGTGCCTAAGTTTCCACCGGGCAAGCTCTGCGTGCCTCGGTTTCCATGAGGTCTCCACCGTTGTTGTGCTTCAATGGAACGCGAGGATAGCTTTCAGGACTCCAAGCACTCTGGCCTCCGCACCGTTTCCCATGCTACCACACGGATTCCCCCCACGTCTCCTCTCTGCCGCTGAGCAAAAAGCAGCCGTGTAGGTTCTTCGGAACACTTCTTCATGCACAGCCCAAGGGGGCACACTGCTCTCTCTCTTCCTTTGGAAACCTAGGTTGCCGCAGCTTGTCCCAACTCACGAAGACAGTCAGAGCCGGTCTCATGTGCTGGGTAACGTGGACTCAGTGAGGACAAGGGCCCTACCTGCACTCAGAAAAACTCTCTGCTCAGCCTTCCATCCAGGAGCTCACACCGAGTGGCTCTTTGCTTAAGCAGGACGTCAATGTGAGGTTCAAGCTGAGCAAAGAGCACAATTCCTCCTTTACCCTGCTAGGCCCCGGAAGAGGTAGAGCCAACTAAGCCTCACTCAGGCCAGCCCTCCTTCAGGGATCTTGCCACACTACGAAGCCGTCACAGTAAAAGGTACTTAGCGAAGTTCCCAGGGTTTCGCCATGCTCTCCCTCGGCAGCTCCACTACTGCAGGGACTCATGTTTGCTATGAACTAGGATAGGTGGCCCTGCTTCGAAAAGCAGTCTTTTCCCCTTTGGAAACCTGGATTCTTGTAGCCTCGGAGCTGTTTGCGAAACCCTAGGAAGGCCCAGCTTTTACTAACTGCAGGCACGCCCGGGGAGGAAACGAGTATGTTCCCCCAGAGAAACAGGCTGCTTGCAAGTGTCGAGGGGAGCTTCTCAGGTGCCCAGGGTGTCCTGTTTGTATCCCTTCGCAGCTCCCATCCTGCAGGTACTTATGTTGGGTGCGAAGAAGTGTAGGTGGCTCTGCGGAGAAAAGCAGCCTTTTCCCTTTGGAAGTTTGGATTCTAGTGTCTCAGGGGCTGCTTGCCAAACCTTGATGTTGCCCAGCTTCTAGCCTCCGCAGGTACACTTGCGTAGTAAAGGAGCACTTTCTCCCGAGAAACCGTGTTCCTGCCACGCTGGAAGAGAGTTAAGCCCGCAGTACTCTTTCATCCTGGGAAAGCGCAAGGCCACCCTGAGCCTCAGGGTAGTGCCTAAGTTTCCACCGGGCAAGCTCTGCGTGCCTCGGTTTCCATGAGGTCTCCACCGTTGTTGTGCTTCAATGGAACGCGAGGATAGCTTTCAGGACTCCAAGCACTCTGGCCTCCGCACCGTTTCCCATGCTACCACACGGATTCCCCCCACGTCTCCTCTCTGCCTGCTGAGCAAAAAGCAGCCGTGTAGGTTCTTCGGAACACTTCTTCATGCACAGCCCAAGGGGGCACACTGCTCTCTCTCTTCCTTTGGAAACCTAGGTTGCCGCAGCTTGTCCCAACTCACGAAGACAGTCAGAGCCGGTCTCATGTGCTGGGTAACGTGGACTCAGTGAGGACAAGGGCCCTACCTGCACTCAGAAAAACTCTCTGCTCAGCCTTCCATCCAGGAGCTCACACCGAGTGGCTCTTTGCTTAAGCAGGACGTCAATGTGAGGTTCAAGCTGAGCAAAGAGCACAATTCCTCCTTTACCCTGCTAGGCCCCGGAAGAGGTAGAGCCAACTAAGCCTCGCTCAGGCCAGCCCTCCTTCAGGGATCTTGCCACACTACGAAGCTGTCACAGTAAAAGGTACTTAGCGAAGTTCCCAGGGTTTCGCCATGCTCTCCCTCGGCAGCTCCACTACTGCAGGGACTCATGTTTGCTATGAACTAGGATAGGTGGCCCTGCTTCGAAAAGCAGTCTTTTCCCCTTTGGAAACCTGGATTCTTGTAGCCTCGGAGCTGTTTGCGAAACCCTAGGGAGGCCCAGCTTTTACTCACTGCAGGCACGCCCGGGGAGGAAACGAGTATGTTCCCCCAGAGAAACAGGCTGCTTGCAAGTGTCGAGGGGAGCTTCTCAGGTGCCCAGTGTGTCCCGTTTGTTTCCCTTCGCAGCTCCCATCCTACAGGTACTTATTCTGGGTGCTAACAAGGGTAGGTGGCTCTGCGGACAAAAGCAGCCTTTTCCCTTTGGAAGTTTGGATTCTAGTGTCTCAGGGGCTGCTTGCCAAACCTTGATGTTGCCCAGCTTCTAGCCTCCGCAGGTACACTTGCGTAGTAAAGGAGCACTTTCTCCCGAGAAACCGTGTTCCTGCCACGCTGGAAGAGAGTTAAGCCCGCAGTACTCTTTCATCCTGGGAAAGCGCAAGGCCACCCTGAGCCACAGGGTAGTGCCTAAGTTTCCACCGGGCAAGCTCTGCGTGCCTCGGTTTCCATGAGGTCTCCACCGTTGTTGTGCTTCAATGGAACGCGAGGATAGCTTTCAGGACTCCAAGCACTCTGGCCTCCTCACCGTTTCCCATGCTACCACACGGATTCCCCCCACGTCTCCTCTCTGCGTGCTGAGCAAAAAGCAGCCGTGTAGGTTCTTCGGAACACTTCTTCATGCACAGCCCAAGGGGGCACACTGCTCTCTCTCTTCCTTTGGAAACCTAGGTTGCCGCAGCTTGTCCCAACTCACGAAGACAGTCAGAGCCGGTCTCATGTGCTGGGTAACGTGGACTCAGTGAGGACAAGGGCCCTACCTGCACTCAGAAAAACTCTCTGCTCAGCCTTCCATCCAGGAGCTCACACCGAGTGGCTCTTTGCTTAAGCAGGACGTCGATGTGAGGTCCAAGCTGAGCAAAGAGCACAATTCCTCCTTTACCCTGCTAGACCACGGAAGAGGTAGAGCCAACTAGGCCTCGCTCAGGCCAGCCCTCCTTCAGGGATCTTGCCACACTACGAAGCCGTCACAGTAAAAGGTACTTAGCGAAGTTCCCAGGGTTTCGCCATCCTCTCCCTCGGCAGCTCCACTACTGCAGGGACTCATGTTTGCTATGAACTAGGATAGGTGGCCCTGCTTCGAAAAGCAGTCTTTTCCCCTTTGGAAACCTGGATTCTTGTACCCTCGGAGCTGTTTGCGAAACCCTAGGAAGGCCCAGCTTTTATTCACTGCAGGCACGCCCGGGGAGGAAACGAGTATGTTCCCCCAGAGAAACAGGCTGCTTGCAAGTGTCGAGGGGAGCTTCTCAGGTGCCTAGTGTGTCCCGTTTGTTTCCCTTCGCAGCTCCCATCCTACAGGTACTTATTCTGGGTGCTAACAAGGGTAGGTGGCTCTGTGGACAAAAGCAGCCTTTTCCCTTTGGAAGTTTGGATTCTAGTGTCTCAGGGGCTGCTTGCCAAACCTTGATGTTGCCCAGCTTCTAGCCTCCGCAGGTACACTTGCGTAGTAAAGGAGCACTTTCTCCCGAGAAACCGTGTTCCTGCCACGCTGGAAGAGAGTTAAGCCAGCAGTACTCTTTCATCCTGGGAAAGCGCAAGGCCACCCTGAGCCTCAGGGTAGTGCCTAAGTTTCCACCGGGCAAGCTCTGCGTGCCTCGGTTTCCATGAGGTCTCCACCGTTGTTGTGCTTCAATGGAACGCGAGGATAGCTTTCAGGACTCCAAGCACTCTGGCCTCCGCACCGTTTCCCATGCTACCACACGGATTCCCCCCACGTCTCCTCTCTGCCTGCTGAGCAAAAAGCAGCCGTGTAGGTTCTTCGGAACACTTCTTCATGCACAGCCCAAGGGGGCACACTGCTCTCTCTCTTCCTTTGGAAACCTAGGTTGCCGCAGCTTGTCCCAACTCACGAAGACAGTCAGAGCCGGTCTCATGTGCTGGGTAACGTGGACTCAGTGAGGACAAGGGCCCTACCTGCACTCAGAAAAACTCTCTGCTCAGCCTTCCATCCAGGAGCTCACACCGAGTGGCTCTTTGCTTAAGCAGGACGTCGATGTGAGGTCCAAGCTGAGCAAAGAGCACAATTCCTCCTTTACCCTGCTAGACCACGGAAGAGGTAGAGCCAACTAGGCCTCGCTCAGGCCAGCCCTCCTTCAGGGATCTTGCCACACTTCGAAGCCTGCCCAGTTTAAGAACTTAGAGAAGTTCCCAGGGATTCGCCTTGCTCTCCCTCGGCAGCTCCACTACTGCAGGGACTCATGTTTGCTGTGAACTAGGATAGGTGGCCCTGTTTCCAAAAGCAGTCTTTTCCCCTTTGGAATTCAGGATTGTTGTAGCCTCGGAGCTGTTTGTGAAACCCTAAGAAGGCCCAGCTTATACTAACTGCAGGCACGCTCGGGGAGGAAACGAGTATGTTCCCCCAGAGAAACAGGCTGCTTGCAAGTGTCGAGGGGAGCTTCTCAGGTGCCCAGGGTGTCCTGTTTGTATCCCTTCGCAGCTCCCATCCTGCAGGTACTTATGTTGGGTGCGAAGAAGTGTAGGTGGCTCTGCGGACAAAAGCAGCCTTTTCCCTTTGGAAGTTTGGATTCTAGTGTCTCAGGGGCTGCTTGCCAAACCTTGATGTTGCCCAGCTTCTAGCCTCCGCAGGTACACTTGCGTAGTAAAGGAGCACTTTCCCCCGAGAAACCGTGTTCCTGCCACGCTGGAAGAGAGTTAAGCCCGCAGTACTCTTTCATCCTGGGAAAGCGCAAGGCCACCCTGAGCCTCAGGGTAGTGCCTAAGTTTCCACCGGGCAAGCTCTGCGTGCCTCGGTTTCCATGAGGTCTCCACCGTTGTTGTGCTTCAATGGAACGCGAGGATAGCTTTCAGGACTCCAAGCACTCTGGCCTCCGCACCGTTTCCCATGCTACCACACGGATTCCCCCCACGTCTCCTCTCTGCCGCTGAGCAAAAAGCAGCCGTGTAGGTTCTTCGGAACACTTCTTCATGCACAGCCCAAGGGGGCACACTGCTCTCTCTCTTCCTTTGGAAACCTAGGTTGCCGCAGCTTGTCCCAACTCACGAAGACAGTCAGAGCCGGTCTCATGTGCTGGGTAACGTGGACTCAGTGAGGACAAGGGCCCTACCTGCACTCAGAAAAACTCTCTGCTCAGCCTTCCATCCAGGAGCTCACACCGAGTGGCTCTTTGCTTAAGCAGGACGTCAATGTGAGGTTCAAGCTGAGCAAAGAGCACAATTCCTCCTTTACCCTGCTAGGCCCCGGAAGAGGTAGAGCCAACTAAGCCTCGCTCAGGCCAGCCCTCCTTCAGGGATCTTGCCACACTACGAAGCCGTCACAGTAAAAGGTACTTAGCGAAGTTCCCAGGGTTTCGCCATGCTCTCCCTCGGCAGCTCCACTACTGCAGGGACTCATGTTTGCTATGAACTAGGATAGGTGGCCCTGCTTCGAAAAGCAGTCTTTTCCCCTTTGGAAACCTGGATTCTTGTAGCCTCGGAGCTGTTTGCGAAACCCTAGGAAGGCCCAGCTTTTACTAACTGCAGGCACGCCCGGGGAGGAAACGAGTATGTTCCCCCAGAGAAACAGGCTGCTTGCAAGTGTCGAGGGGAGCTTCTCAGGTGCCCAGGGTGTCCTGTTTGTATCCCTTCGCAGCTCCCATCCTGCAGGTACTTATGTTGGGTGCGAAGAAGTGTAGGTGGCTCTGCGGACAAAAGCAGCCTTTTCCCTTTGGAAGTTTGGATTCTAGTGTCTCAGGGGCTGCTTGCCAAACCTTGATGTTGCCCAGCTTCTAGCCTCCGCAGGTACACTTGCGTAGTAAAGGAGCACTTTCCCCCGAGAAACCGTGTTCCTGCCACGCTGGAAGAGAGTTAAGCCCGCAGTACTCTTTCATCCTGGGAAAGCGCAAGGCCACCCTGAGCCTCAGGGTAGTGCCTAAGTTTCCACCGGGCAAGCTCTGCGTGCCTCGGTTTCCATGAGGTCTCCACCGTTGTTGTGCTTCAATGGAACGCGAGGATAGCTTTCAGGACTCCAAGCACTCTGGCCTCCGCACCGTTTCCCATGCTACCACACGGATTCCCCCCACGTCTCCTCTCTGCCTGCTGAGCAAAAAGCAGCCGTGTAGGTTCTTCGGAACACTTCTTCATGCACAGCCCAAGGGGGCACACTGCTCTCTCTCTTCCTTTGGAAACCTAGGTTGCCGCAGCTTGTCCCAACTCACGAAGACAGTCAGAGCCGGTCTCATGTGCTGGGTAACGTGGACTCAGTGAGGACAAGGGCCCTACCTGCACTCAGAAAAACTCTCTGCTCAGCCTTCCATCCAGGAGCTCACACCGAGTGGCTCTTTGCTTAAGCAGGACGTCAATGTGAGGTTCAAGCTGAGCAAAGAGCACAATTCCTCCTTTACCCTGCTAGGCCCCGGAAGAGGTAGAGCCAACTAAGCCTCGCTCAGGCCAGCCCTCCTTCAGGGATCTTGCCACACTACGAAGCCGTCACAGTAAAAGGTACTTAGCGAAGTTCCCAGGGTTTCGCCATGCTCTCCCTCGGCAGCTCCACTACTGCAGGGACTCATGTTTGCTATGAACTAGGATAGGTGGCCCTGCTTCGAAAAGCAGTCTTTTCCCCTTTGGAAACCTGGATTCTTGTAGCCTCGGAGCTGTTTGCGAAACCCTAGGGAGGCCCAGCTTTTACTCACTGCAGGCACGCCCGGGGAGGAAACGAGTATGTTCCCCCAGAGAAACAGGCTGCTTGCAAGTGTCGAGGGGAGCTTCTCAGGTGCCCAGTGTGTCCCGTTTGTTTCCCTTCGCAGCTACCATCCTACAGGTACTTATTCTGGGTGCTAACAAGGGTAGGTGGCTCTGCGGACAAAAGCAGCCTTTTCCCTTTGGAAGTTTGGATTCTAGTGTCTCAGGGGCTGCTTGCCAAACCTTGATGTTGCCCAGCTTCTAGCCTCCGCAGGTACACTTGCGTAGTAAAGGAGCACTTTCTCCCGAGAAACCGTGTTCCTGCCACGCTGGAAGAGAGTTAAGCCCGCAGTACTCTTTCATCCTGGGAAAGCGCAAGGCCACCCTGAGCCACAGGGTAGTGCCTAAGTTTCCACCGGGCAAGCTCTGCGTGCCTCGGTTTCCATGAGGTCTCCACCGTTGTTGTGCTTCAATGGAACGCGAGGATAGCTTTCAGGACTCCAAGCACTCTGGCCTCCTCACCGTTTCCCATGCTACCACACGGATTCCCCCCACGTCTCCTCTCTGCCTGCTGAGCAAAAAGCAGCCGTGTAGGTTCTTCGGAACACTTCTTCATGCACAGCCCAAGGGGGCACACTGCTCTCTCTCTTCCTTTGGAAACCTAGGTTGCCGCAGCTTGTCCCAACTCACGAAGACAGTCAGAGCCGGTCTCATGTGCTGGGTAACGTGGACTCAGTGAGGACAAGGGCCCTACCTGCACTCAGAAAAACTCTCTGCTCAGCCTTCCATCCAGGAGCTCACACCGAGTGGCTCTTTGCTTAAGCAGGACGTCGATGTGAGGTCCAAGCTGAGCAAAGAGCACAATTCCTCCTTTACCCTGCTAGACCAGGGAAGAGGTAGAGCCAACTAGGCCTCGCTCAGGCCAGCCCTCCTTCAGGGATCTTGCCACACTACGAAGCCGTCACAGTAAAAGGTACTTAGCGAAGTTCCCAGGGTTTCGCCATCCTCTCCCTCGGCAGCTCCACTACTGCAGGGACTCATGTTTGCTATGAACTAGGATAGGTGGCCCTGCTTCGAAAAGCAGTCTTTTCCCCTTTGGAAACCTGGATTCTTGTACCCTCGGAGCTGTTTGCGAAACCCTAGGAAGGCCCAGCTTTTATTCACTGCAGGCACGCCCGGGGAGGAAACGAGTATGTTCCCCCAGAGAAACAGGCTGCTTGCAAGTGTCGAGGGGAGCTTCTCAGGTGCCTAGTGTGTCCCGTTTGTTTCCCTTCGCAGCTCCCATCATACAGGTACTTATTCTGGGTGCTAACAAGGGTAGGTGGCTCTGTGGACAAAAGCAGCCTTTTCCCTTTGGAAGTTTGGATTCTAGTGTCTCAGGGGCTGCTTGCCAAACCTTGATGTTGCCCAGCTTCTAGCCTCCGCAGGTACACTTGCGTAGTAAAGGAGCACTTTCTCCCGAGAAACCGTGTTCCTGCCACGCTGGAAGAGAGTTAAGCCAGCAGTACTCTTTCATCCTGGGAAAGCGCAAGGCCACCCTGAGCCTCAGGGTAGTGCCTAAGTTTCCACCGGGCAAGCTCTGCGTGCCTCGGTTTCCATGAGGTCTCCACCGTTGTTGTGCTTCAATGGAACGCGAGGATAGCTTTCAGGACTCCAAGCACTCTGGCCTCCGCACCGTTTCCCATGCTACCACACGGATTCCCCCCACGTCTCCTCTCTGCCTGCTGAGCAAAAAGCAGCCGTGTAGGTTCTTCGGAACACTTCTTCATGCACAGCCCAAGGGGGCACACTGCTCTCTCTCTTCCTTTGGAAACCTAGGTTGCCGCAGCTTGTCCCAACTCACGAAGACAGTCAGAGCCGGTCTCATGTGCTGGGTAACGTGGACTCAGTGAGGACAAGGGCCCTACCTGCACTCAGAAAAACTCTCTGCTCAGCCTTCCATCCAGGAGCTCACACCGAGTGGCTCTTTGCTTAAGCAGGACGTCGATGTGAGGTCCAAGCTGAGCAAAGAGCACAATTCCTCCTTTACCCTGCTAGACCACGGAAGAGGTAGAGCCAACTAGGCCTCGCTCAGGCCAGCCCTCCTTCAGGGATCTTGCCACACTTCGAAGCCTGCCCAGTTTAAGAACTTAGAGAAGTTCCCAGGGATTCGCCTTGCTCTCCCTCGGCAGCTCCACTACTGCAGGGACTCATGTTTGCTGTGAACTAGGATAGGTGGCCCTGTTTCCAAAAGCAGTCTTTTCCCCTTTGGAATTCAGGATTGTTGTAGCCTCGGAGCTGTTTGTGAAACCCTAAGAAGGCCCAGCTTATACTAACTGCAGGCACGCTCGGGGAGGAAACGAGTATGTTCCCCCAGAGAAACAGGCTGCTTGCAAGTGTCGAGGGGAGCTTCTCAGGTGCCCAGGGTGTCCTGTTTGTATCCCTTCGCAGCTCCCATCCTGCAGGTACTTATGTTGGGTGCGAAGAAGTGTAGGTGGCTCTGCGGACAAAAGCAGCCTTTTCCCTTTGGAAGTTTGGATTCTAGTGTCTCAGGGGCTGCTTGCCAAACCTTGATGTTGCCCAGCTTCTAGCCTCCGCAGGTACACTTGCGTAGTAAAGGAGCACTTTCTCCCGAGAAACCGTGTTCCTGCCACGCTGGAAGAGAGTTAAGCCCGCAGTACTCTTTCATCCTGGGAAAGCGCAAGGCCACCCTGAGCCACAGGGTAGTGCCTAAGTTTCCACCGGGCAAGCTCTGCGTGCCTCGGTTTCCATGAGGTCTCCACCGTTGTTGTGCTTCAATGGAACGCGAGGATAGCTTTCAGGACTCCAAGCACTCTGGCCTCCTCACCGTTTCCCATGCTACCACACGGATTCCCCCCACGTCTCCTCTCTGCCTGCTGAGCAAAAAGCAGCCGTGTAGGTTCTTCGGAACACTTCTTCATGCACAGCCCAAGGGGGCACACTGCTCTCTCTCTTCCTTTGGAAACCTAGGTTGCCGCAGCTTGTCCCAACTCACGAAGACAGTCAGAGCCGGTCTCATGTGCTGGGTAACGTGGACTCAGTGAGGACAAGGGCCCTACCTGCACTCAGAAAAACTCTCTGCTCAGCCTTCCATCCAGGAGCTCACACCGAGTGGCTCTTTGCTTAAGCAGGACGTCGATGTGAGGTCCAAGCTGAGCAAAGAGCACAATTCCTCCTTTACCCTGCTAGACCACGGAAGAGGTAGAGCCAACTAGGCCTCGCTCAGGCCAGCCCTCCTTCAGGGATCTTGCCACACTTCGAAGCCTGCCCAGTTTAAGAACTTAGAGAAGTTCCCAGGGTTTCGCCTTGCTCTCCCTCGGCAGCTCCACTACTGCAGGGACTCATGTTTGCTGTGAACTAGGATAGGTGGCCCTGCTTCGGAAAGCACTCTTTTCCCCTTTGGAAATCTGGATTCTTTTAGCCTCGGAGCTGTTTGCGAAACCCTAGGAAGGCCCAGCTTCTACTCACTGCAGGCACGCCCGGGGAGGAAACGAGTATGTTCCCCCAGAGAAACAGGCTGCTTGCAAGTGTCGAGGGGAGCTTTTCAGGTGCCCAGTGTGTCCTGTTTGTATCCCTTCGCAGCTCCCATCCTGCAGGGACTTATGTTGGGTGCGAAGAAGTGTAGGTGGCTCTGCGGACAAGAGCAGCCTTTTTCCTTTGGAAGTTTGGATTCTAGTGTCTCCGGGGCTGCTTGCCAAACCTTGAAGTTGCCCAGGTTCTAGCCTCCGCAGGTACGCTTGCGTAACTAACCAGCACTTTCCCCCATGCAAGCGGGTTCCTGCCACGCTGGAAGAGAGTTAAGCCCGCAGACCTCGTTCCTCCTGGGAAAGTGCAAGGCCACCCTGAGCCCCAGGGTAGTGCCTAATTTTCCACCAGGCAAGCTCTGCGTGCCTCGGTTTCCATGAGGTCTCCACCGTTGTTGTGCTTCAATGGAACGCGAGGATAGCTTTCAGGACTCCAAGCACTCTGGCCTCCCCACCGTTTCCCATGCTACCACACGTATTCCCCCCACGTCTCCTCTCTGCCTGCTGAGCAAAAAGCAGCCGTGTAGGTTCTTCGAAACACTTCTTGCATGCACAGCCCAAGGCGGCACACTGCTCTCTCTCTTCCTTTGGAAACCTAGGTTGCCGCAGCTTGTCCCAACTCACGAAGACAGTCAGAGCCGGTCTCATGTGCTGGGTAACGTGGACTCAGTGAGGACAAGGGCCCTACCTGCACTCAGAAAAACTCTCTGCTCAGCCTTCCATCCAGGAGCTCACACCGAGTGGCTCTTTGCTTAAGCAGGACATCAATGTGAGGTCCAAGCTGAGCAAAGAGCACAATTCCTCCTTTACCCTGCTAGGCCCCGGAAGAGGTAGAGCCAACTAGGCCTCGCTCAGGCCAGCCCTCCTTCAGGGATCTTGCAACACTTCGAAGCCTACACAGTAAAAGGTACTTAGCGAAGTTCTCAGGGTTTCGCCATGCTCTCCCTCGGCAGCTCCACTACTGCAGGGACTCATGTTTGCTATGAACTAGGATAGGTGGCCCTGCTTCGAAAAGCAGTCTTTTCCCCTTTGGAAACCTGGATTCTTGTAGCCTCGGAGCTGTTTGCGAAACCCTAGGAAGGCCCAGCTTTTACTCACTGCAGGCACGCCCGGGGAGGAAACGAGTATGTTCCCCCAGAGAAACAGGCTGCTTGCAAGTGTCGAGGGGAGCTTCTCAGGTGCCCAGTGTGTCCCGTTTGTTTCCCTTCGCAGCTCCCATCCTACAGGTACTTATTCTGGGTGCTAACAAGGGTAGGTGGCTCTGCGGACAAAAGCAGCCTTTTCCCTTTGGAAGTTTGGATTCTAGTGTCTCAGGGGCTGCTTGCCAAACCTTGATGTTGCCCAGCTTCTAGCCTCCGCAGGTACACTTGCGTAGTAAAGGAGCACTTTCTCCCGAGAAACCGTGTTCCTGCCACGCTGGAAGAGAGTTAAGCCCGCAGTCCTCTTTCATCCTGGGAAAGCGCAAGGCCACCCTGAGCCTCAGGGTAGTGCCTAAGTTTCCACCGGGCAAGCTCTGCGTGCCTCGGTTTCCATGAGGTCTCCACCGTTGTTGTGCTTCAATGGAACGCGAGGATAGCTTTCAGGACTCCAAGCACTCTGGCCTCCGCACCGTTTCCCATGCTACCACACGGATTCCCCCCACGTCTCCTCTCTGCCTGCTGAGCAAAAAGCAGCCGTGTAGGTTCTTCGGAACACTTCTTCATGCACAGCCCAAGGGGGCACACTGCTCTCTCTCTTCCTTTGGAAACCTAGGTTGCCGCAGCTTGTCCCAACTCACGAAGACAGTCAGAGCCGGTCTCATGTGCTGGGTAACGTGGACTCAGTGAGGACAAGGGCCCTACCTGCACTCAGAAAAACGCTCTGCTCAACCTTCCATCCAGGAGCTCACACCAACTGGCGCGTGTGTTTAGCAGGACGTCAATGTGAGGTTCAAGCTGAGCAAAGAGCACAATTCCTCCTTTACCCTGCCAGTCCCCGGAAGACGTAGAGCTAACTAGGCCTCGCTCAGGCCAGCTCTCCTTCAGGGTTCTTGCCACACTACGAACCCGGCACAGTAAAAGGTACTTAGCGAAGTTCCCCGGATTTCGCCATGCTCTCCCTCGGCAGTTCCACTACTGCAGGGACTCATGTTTGCTGTGAACTAGGATAGGTGGCCGTGCTTCGGAAAGCACTCTTTTCCACTTTGGAAATGTGGATTCTTGTAGCCCAGGAGCTGTTTGCGAAACCGTAGGAAAACCCAGCTTATACTCACTGCAGGCACGCCCGGGGAGGAAACGCGTATGTTCCCCCAGAGAAACAGGCTGCTTGCAAGTGTCGAGGGGAGCTTTTCAGGTGCCCAGTGTGTCCTGTTTGTATGCCTTCGCAGCTCCCATCCTGCAGGTACTTATTCTGGGTGCTAACATGGGTAGGTGGCTCTGCGGACAAAAGCAGCCTTTTCCCTTTGGAAGCTTGGATTCTAGTGTCTCAGGGGCTGCTTTCCAAACCTTGAAGTTGCCCAGGTTTTACCCTCCGCAGGTGCGCTTGCGTTGCAAACGAGCACTTTCCCCCGAGAAACCGTGTTCCTGCCACGCTGGAAGAGAGTTAAGCCCGCAGACCTCTTTCATCCTGGGAAAGCACAAGGCCACCCTGAGCCTCAGGGTAGTGCCTTAGTTTCCACCGGGCAAGCTCTGCGTGCCTCGTTTTCCATGAGGTCTCCACCGTTGTGTTTGAATGGAACGCGAGGATAGCTTTCAGGACTCTAAGCACTCTGGACTCGGAACCGTTTCCCATAGTACCACACGGATTCCCCCCACGTCTCCTCTCTGCCTGCTGAGCAAAAAGCAGCCGTGTAGGCCCTTCGGAACACTTCTTCATGCACAGCCCAAGGGGGCACACTGCTCTCTCTCTTCCTTTGGAAACCTAGGTTGCCGCAGCTTGTCCCAACTCACGAAGATAGTCAGAGCCGGTCTCATGTGCTGGGTAACGTGGACTCAGTGAGGACAAGGGCCCTACCTGCACTCAGAAAAACTCTCTGCTCAAACTTCCATCCAGGAGCTCACACCGAGTGGCTCTTTGCTTAAGCAGGACGTCGATGTGAGGTCCAAGCTGAGCAAAGAGCACAATTCCTCCTTTACCCTGCTAGACCACGGAAGAGGTAGAGCCAACTAGGCCTCGCTCAGGCCAGCCCTCCTTCAGGGATCTTGCCACACTTCGAAGCCTGCCCAGTTTAAGAACTTAGAGAAGTTCCCAGGGTTTCGCCTTGCTCTCCCTCGGAAGCTCCACTACTGCAGGGACTCATGTTTGCTATGAACTAGGATAGGTGGCCCTGTTTCCAAAAGCAGTCTTTTCCCCTTTGGAAACCTGGATTCTTGTAGCCTCGGAGCTGTTTGCGAAACCCTAGGAAGGCCCAGCTTTTACTCACTGCAGGCACGCCCGGGGAGGAAACGAGTATGTTCCCCCAGAGAAACAGGCTGCTTGCAAGTGTCGAGGGGAGCTTCTCAGGTGCCCAGTGTGTCCCGTTTGTTTCCCTTCGCAGCTCCCATCCTACAGGTACTTATTCTGGGTGCTAACAAGGGTAGGTGGCTCTGCGGACAAAAGCAGCCTTTTCCCTTTGGAAGTTTGGATTCTAGTGTCTCAGGGGCTGCTTGCCAAACCTTGATGTTGCCCAGCTTCTAGCCTCCGCAGGTACACTTGCGTAGTAAAGGAGCACTTTCTCCCGAGAAACCGTGTTCCTGCCACGCTGGAAGAGAGTTAAGCCCGCAGTACTCTTTCATCCTGGGAAAGCGCAAGGCCACCCTGAGCCACAGGGTAGTGCCTAAGTTTCCACCGGGCAAGCTCTGCGTGCCTCGGTTTCCATGAGGTCTCCACCGTTGTTGTGCTTCAATGGAACGCGAGGATAGCTTTCAGGACTCCAAGCACTCTGGCCTCCTCACCGTTTCCCATGCTACCACACGGATTCCCCCCACGTCTCCTCTCTGCGTGCTGAGCAAAAAGCAGCCGTGTAGGTTCTTCGGAACACTTCTTCATGCACAGCCCAAGGGGGCACACTGCTCTCTCTCTTCCTTTGGAAACCTAGGTTGCCGCAGCTTGTCCCAACTCACGAAGACAGTCAGAGCCGGTCTCATGTGCTGGGTAACGTGGACTCAGTGAGGACAAGGGCCCTACCTGCACTCAGAAAAACTCTCCGCTCAGCCTTCCATCCAGGAGCTCACACGGAGTGGCTCTTTGCTTAAGCAGGACGTCGATGTGAGGTCCAAGCTGAGCAAAGAGCACAATTCCTCCTTTACCCTGCTAGACCACGGAAGAGGTAGAGCCAACTAGGCCTCGCTCAGGCCAGCCCTCCTTCAGGGATCTTGCCACACTACGAAGCCGTCACAGTAAAAGGTACTTAGCGAAGTTCCCAGGGTTTCGCCATCCTCTCCCTCGGCAGCTCCACTACTGCAGGGACTCATGTTTGCTATGAACTAGGATAGGTGGCCCTGCTTCGAAAAGCAGTCTTTTCCCCTTTGGAAACCTGGATTCTTGTAGCCTCGGAGCTGTTTGCGAAACCCTAGGAAGGCCCAGCTTTTACTCACTGCAGGCACGCCCGGGGAGGAAACGAGTATGTTCCCCCAGAGAAACAGGCTGCTTGCAAGTGTCAAGGGGAGCTTCTCAGGTGCCTAGTGTGTCCCGTTTGTTTCCCTTCGCAGCTCCCATCCTACAGGTACTTATTCTGGGTGCTAACAAGGGTAGGTGGCTCTGCGGACAAAAGCAGCCTTTTCCCTTTGGAAGTTTGGATTCTAGTGTCTCAGGGGCTGCTTGCCAAACCTTGATGTTGCCCAGCTTCTAGCCTCCGCAGGTACACTTGCGTAGTAAAGGAGCACTTTCTCCCGAGAAACCGTGTTCCTGCCACGCTGGAAGAGAGTTAAGCCCGCAGTACTCTTTCATCCTGGGAAAGCGCAAGGCCACCCTGAGCCTCAGGGTAGTGCCTAAGTTTCCACCGGGCAAGCTCTGCGTGCCTCGGTTTCCATGAGGTCTCCACCGTTGTTGTGCTTCAATGGAACGCGAGGATAGCTTTCAGGACTCCAAGCACTCTGGCCTCCGCACCGTTTCCCATGCTACCACACGGATTCCCCCCACGTCTCCTCTCTGCCTGCTGAGCAAAAAGCAGCCGTGTAGGTTCTTCGGAACACTTCTTCATGCACAGCCCAAGGGGGCACACTGCTCTCTCTCTTCCTTTGGAAACCTAGGTGGCCGCAGCTTGTCCCAACTCACGAAGACAGTCAGAGCCGGTCTCATGTGCTGGGTAACGTGGACTCAGTGAGGACAAGGGCCCTACCTGCACTCAGAAAAACACTCTGCTCAACCTTCCATCCAGGAGCTCACACCAACTGGCGCGTGTGTTTAGCAGGACGTCAATGTGAGGTTCAAGCTGAGCAAAGAGCACAATTCCTCCTTTACCCTGCTAGGCCCCGGAAGAGGTAGAGCCAACTAGGCCTCGCTCAGGCCAGCCCTCCTTCAGGGATCTTGCAACACTTCGAAGCCTACACAGTAAAAGGTACTTAGCGAAGTTCTCAGGGTTTCGCCATGCTCTCCCTCGGCAGCTCCACTACTGCAGGGACTCATGTTTGCTATGAACTAGGATAGGTGGCCCTGCTTCGAAAAGCAGTCTTTTCCCCTTTGGAAACCTGGATTCTTGTAGCCTCGGAGCTGTTTGCGAAACCCTAGGGAGGCCCAGCTTTTACTCACTGCAGGCACGCCCGGGGAGGAAACGAGTATGTTCCCCCAGAGAAACAGGCTGCTTGCAAGTGTCGAGGGGAGCTTCTCAGGTGCCCAGTGTGTCCCGTTTGTTTCCCTTCGCAGCTCCCATCCTACAGGTACTTATTCTGGGTGCTAACAAGGGTAGGTGGCTCTGCGGACAAAAGCAGCCTTTTCCCTTTGGAAGTTTGGATTCTAGTGTCTCAGGGGCTGCTTGCCAAACCTTGATGTTGCCCAGCTTCTAGCCTCCGCAGGTACACTTGCGTAGTAAAGGAGCACTTTCTCCCGAGAAACCGTGTTCCTGCCACGCTGGAAGAGAGTTAAGCCCGCAGTACTCTTTCATCCTGGGAAAGCGCAAGGCCACCCTGAGCCTCAGGGTAGTGCCTAAGTTTCCACCGGGCAAGCTCTGCGTGCCTCGGTTTCCATGAGGTCTCCACCGTTGTTGTGCTTCAATGGAACGCGAGGATAGCTTTCAGGACTCCAAGCACTCTGGCCTCCGCACCGTTTCCCATGCTACCACACGGATTCCCCCCACGTCTCCTCTCTGCCTGCTGAGCAAAAAGCAGCCGTGTAGGTTCTTCGGAACACTTCTTCATGCACAGCCCAAGGGGGCACACTGCTCTCTCTCTTCCTTTGGAAACCTAGGTTGCCGCAGCTTGTCCCAACTCACGAAGACAGTCAGAGCCGGTCTCATGTGCTGGGTAACGTGGACTCAGTGAGGACAAGGGCCCTACCTGCACTCAGAAAAACTCTCTGCTCAGCCTTCCATCCAGGAGCTCACACCGAGTGGCTCTTTGCTTAAGCAGGACGTCGATGTGAGGTCCAAGCTGAGCAAAGAGCACAATTCCTCCTTTACCCTGCTAGACCACGGAAGAGGTAGAGCCAACTAGGCCTCGCTCAGGCCAGCCCTCCTTCAGGGATCTTGCCACACTTCGAAGCCTGCCCAGTTTAAGAACTTAGAGAAGTTCCCAGGGATTCGCCTTGCTCTCCCTCGGCAGCTCCACTACTGCAGGGACTCATGTTTGCTGTGAACTAGGATAGGTGGCCCTGTTTCCAAAAGCAGTCTTTTCCCCTTTGGAATTCAGGATTGTTGTAGCCTCGGAGCTGTTTGTGAAACCCTAAGAAGGCCCAGCTTATACTAACTGCAGGCACGCTCGGGGAGGAAACGAGTATGTTCCCCCAGAGAAACAGGCTGCTTGCAAGTGTCGAGGGGAGCTTCTCAGGTGCCCAGGGTGTCCTGTTTGTATCCCTTCGCAGCTCCCATCCTGCAGGTACTTATGTTGGGTGCGAAGAAGTGTAGGTGGCTCTGCGGACAAAAGCAGCCTTTTCCCTTTGGAAGTTTGGATTCTAGTGTCTCAGGGGCTGCTTGCCAAACCTTGATGTTGCCCAGCTTCTAGCCTCCGCAGGTACACTTGCGTAGTAAAGGAGCACTTTCCCCCGAGAAACCGTGTTCCTGCCACGCTGGAAGAGAGTTAAGCCCGCAGTACTCTTTCATCCTGGGAAAGCGCAAGGCCACCCTGAGCCTCAGGGTAGTGCCTAAGTTTCCACCGGGCAAGCTCTGCGTGCCTCGGTTTCCATGAGGTCTCCACCGTTGTTGTGCTTCAATGGAACGCGAGGATAGCTTTCAGGACTCCAAGCACTCTGGCCTCCGCACCGTTTCCCATGCTACCACACGGATTCCCCCCACGTCTCCTCTCTGCCGCTGAGCAAAAAGCAGCCGTGTAGGTTCTTCGGAACACTTCTTCATGCACAGCCCAAGGGGGCACACTGCTCTCTCTCTTCCTTTGGAAACCTAGGTTGCCGCAGCTTGTCCCAACTCACGAAGACAGTCAGAGCCGGTCTCATGTGCTGGGTAACGTGGACTCAGTGAGGACAAGGGCCCTACCTGCACTCAGAAAAACTCTCTGCTCAGCCTTCCATCCAGGAGCTCACACCGAGTGGCTCTTTGCTTAAGCAGGACGTCAATGTGAGGTTCAAGCTGAGCAAAGAGCACAATTCCTCCTTTACCCTGCTAGGCCCCGGAAGAGGTAGAGCCAACTAAGCCTCGCTCAGGCCAGCCCTCCTTCAGGGATCTTGCCACACTACGAAGCCGTCACAGTAAAAGGTACTTAGCGAAGTTCCCAGGGTTTCGCCATGCTCTCCCTCGGCAGCTCCACTACTGCAGGGACTCATGTTTGCTATGAACTAGGATAGGTGGCCCTGCTTCGAAAAGCAGTCTTTTCCCCTTTGGAAACCTGGATTCTTGTAGCCTCGGAGCTGTTTGCGAAACCCTAGGAAGGCCCAGCTTTTACTAACTGCAGGCACGCCCGGGGAGGAAACGAGTATGTTCCCCCAGAGAAACAGGCTGCTTGCAAGTGTCGAGGGGAGCTTCTCAGGTGCCCAGGGTGTCCTGTTTGTATCCCTTCGCAGCTCCCATCCTGCAGGTACTTATGTTGGGTGCGAAGAAGTGTAGGTGGCTCTGCGGACAAAAGCAGCCTTTTCCCTTTGGAAGTTTGGATTCTAGTGTCTCAGGGGCTGCTTGCCAAACCTTGATGTTGCCCAGCTTCTAGCCTCCGCAGGTACACTTGCGTAGTAAAGGAGCACTTTCTCCCGAGAAACCGTGTTCCTGCCACGCTGGAAGAGAGTTAAGCCCGCAGTACTCTTTCATCCTGGGAAAGCGCAAGGCCACCCTGAGCCTCAGGGTAGTGCCTAAGTTTCCACCGGGCAAGCTCTGCGTGCCTCGGTTTCCATGAGGTCTCCACCGTTGTTGTGCTTCAATGGAACGCGAGGATAGCTTTCAGGACTCCAAGCACTCTGGCCTCCGCACCGTTTCCCATGCTACCACACGGATTCCCCCCACGTCTCCTCTCTGCCTGCTGAGCAAAAAGCAGCCGTGTAGGTTCTTCGGAACACTTCTTCATGCACAGCCCAAGGGGGCACACTGCTCTCTCTCTTCCTTTGGAAACCTAGGTTGCCGCAGCTTGTCCCAACTCACGAAGACAGTCAGAGCCGGTCTCATGTGCTGGGTAACGTGGACTCAGTGAGGACAAGGGCCCTACCTGCACTCAGAAAAACTCTCTGCTCAGCCTTCCATCCAGGAGCTCACACCGAGTGGCTCTTTGCTTAAGCAGGACGTCAATGTGAGGTTCAAGCTGAGCAAAGAGCACAATTCCTCCTTTACCCTGCTAGGCCCCGGAAGAGGTAGAGCCAACTAAGCCTCGCTCAGGCCAGCCCTCCTTCAGGGATCTTGCCACACTACGAAGCTGTCACAGTAAAAGGTACTTAGCGAAGTTCCCAGGGTTTCGCCATGCTCTCCCTCGGCAGCTCCACTACTGCAGGGACTCATGTTTGCTATGAACTAGGATAGGTGGCCCTGCTTCGAAAAGCAGTCTTTTCCCCTTTGGAAACCTGGATTCTTGTAGCCTCGGAGCTGTTTGCGAAACCCTAGGGAGGCCCAGCTTTTACTCACTGCAGGCACGCCCGGGGAGGAAACGAGTATGTTCCCCCAGAGAAACAGGCTGCTTGCAAGTGTCGAGGGGAGCTTCTCAGGTGCCCAGTGTGTCCCGTTTGTTTCCCTTCGCAGCTCCCATCCTACAGGTACTTATTCTGGGTGCTAACAAGGGTAGGTGGCTCTGCGGACAAAAGCAGCCTTTTCCCTTTGGAAGTTTGGATTCTAGTGTCTCAGGGGCTGCTTGCCAAACCTTGATGTTGCCCAGCTTCTAGCCTCCGCAGGTACACTTGCGTAGTAAAGGAGCACTTTCTCCCGAGAAACCGTGTTCCTGCCACGCTGGAAGAGAGTTAAGCCCGCAGTACTCTTTCATCCTGGGAAAGCGCAAGGCCACCCTGAGCCACAGGGTAGTGCCTAAGTTTCCACCGGGCAAGCTCTGCGTGCCTCGGTTTCCATGAGGTCTCCACCGTTGTTGTGCTTCAATGGAACGCGAGGATAGCTTTCAGGACTCCAAGCACTCTGGCCTCCGCACCGTTTCCCATGCTACCACACGGATTCCCCCCACGTCTCCTCTCTGCCTGCTGAGCAAAAAGCAGCCGTGTAGGTTCTTCGGAACACTTCTTCATGCACAGCCCAAGGGGGCACACTGCTCTCTCTCTTCCTTTGGAAACCTAGGTTGCCGCAGCTTGTCCCAACTCACGAAGACAGTCAGAGCCGGTCTCATGTGCTGGGTAACGTGGACTCAGTGAGGACAAGGGCCCTACCTGCACTCAGAAAAACTCTCTGCTCAGCCTTCCATCCAGGAGCTCACACCGAGTGGCTCTTTGCTTAAGCAGGACGTCGATGTGAGGTCCAAGCTGAGCAAAGAGCACAATTCCTCCTTTACCCTGCTAGACCACGGAAGAGGTAGAGCCAACTAGGCCTCGCTCAGGCCAGCCCTCCTTCAGGGATCTTGCCACACTTCGAAGCCTGCCCAGTTTAAGAACTTAGAGAAGTTCCCAGGGATTCGCCTTGCTCTCCCTCGGCAGCTCCACTACTGCAGGGACTCATGTTTGCTGTGAACTAGGATAGGTGGCCCTGTTTCCAAAAGCAGTCTTTTCCCCTTTGGAATTCAGGATTGTTGTAGCCTCGGAGCTGTTTGTGAAACCCTAAGAAGGCCCAGCTTATACTAACTGCAGGCACGCTCGGGGAGGAAACGAGTATGTTCCCCCAGAGAAACAGGCTGCTTGCAAGTGTCGAGGGGAGCTTCTCAGGTGCCCAGGGTGTCCTGTTTGTATCCCTTCGCAGCTCCCATCCTGCAGGTACTTATGTTGGGTGCGAAGAAGTGTAGGTGGCTCTGCGGACAAAAGCAGCCTTTTCCCTTTGGAAGTTTGGATTCTAGTGTCTCAGGGGCTGCTTGCCAAACCTTGATGTTGCCCAGCTTCTAGCCTCCGCAGGTACACTTGCGTAGTAAAGGAGCACTTTCCCCCGAGAAACCGTGTTCCTGCCACGCTGGAAGAGAGTTAAGCCCGCAGTACTCTTTCATCCTGGGAAAGCGCAAGGCCACCCTGAGCCTCAGGGTAGTGCCTAAGTTTCCACCGGGCAAGCTCTGCGTGCCTCGGTTTCCATGAGGTCTCCACCGTTGTTGTGCTTCAATGGAACGCGAGGATAGCTTTCAGGACTCCAAGCACTCTGGCCTCCGCACCGTTTCCCATGCTACCACACGGATTCCCCCCACGTCTCCTCTCTGCCGCTGAGCAAAAAGCAGCCGTGTAGGTTCTTCGGAACACTTCTTCATGCACAGCCCAAGGGGGCACACTGCTCTCTCTCTTCCTTTGGAAACCTAGGTGGCCGCAGCTTGTCCCAACTCACGAAGACAGTCAGAGCCGGTCTCATGTGCTGGGTAACGTGGACTCAGTGAGGACAAGGGCCCTACCTGCACTCAGAAAAACTCTCTGCTCAGCCTTCCATCCAGGAGCTCACACCGAGTGGCTCTTTGCTTAAGCAGGACGTCAATGTGAGGTTCAAGCTGAGCAAAGAGCACAATTCCTCCTTTACCCTGCTAGGCCCCGGAAGAGGTAGAGCCAACTAAGCCTCGCTCAGGCCAGCCCTCCTTCAGGGATCTTGCCACACTACGAAGCCGTCACAGTAAAAGGTACTTAGCGAAGTTCCCAGGGTTTCGCCATGCTCTCCCTCGGCAGCTCCACTACTGCAGGGACTCATGTTTGCTATGAACTAGGATAGGTGGCCCTGCTTCGAAAAGCAGTCTTTTCCCCTTTGGAAACCTGGATTCTTGTAGCCTCGGAGCTGTTTGCGAAACCCTAGGAAGGCCCAGCTTTTACTAACTGCAGGCACGCCCGGGGAGGAAACGAGTATGTTCCCCCAGAGAAACAGGCTGCTTGCAAGTGTCGAGGGGAGCTTCTCAGGTGCCCAGGGTGTCCTGTTTGTATCCCTTCGCAGCTCCCATCCTGCAGGTACTTATGTTGGGTGCGAAGAAGTGTAGGTGGCTCTGCGGACAAAAGCAGCCTTTTCCCTTTGGAAGTTTGGATTCTAGTGTCTCAGGGGCTGCTTGCCAAACCTTGATGTTGCCCAGCTTCTAGCCTCCGCAGGTACACTTGCGTAGTAAAGGAGCACTTTCTCCCGAGAAACCGTGTTCCTGCCACGCTGGAAGAGAGTTAAGCCCGCAGTACTCTTTCATCCTGGGAAAGCGCAAGGCCACCCTGAGCCACAGGGTAGTGCCTAAGTTTCCACCGGGCAAGCTCTGCGTGCCTCGGTTTCCATGAGGTCTCCACCGTTGTTGTGCTTCAATGGAACGCGAGGATAGCTTTCAGGACTCCAAGCACTCTGGCCTCCTCACCGTTTCCCATGCTACCACACGGATTCCCCCCACGTCTCCTCTCTGCGTGCTGAGCAAAAAGCAGCCGTGTAGGTTCTTCGGAACACTTCTTCATGCACAGCCCAAGGGGGCACACTGCTCTCTCTCTTCCTTTGGAAACCTAGGTTGCCGCAGCTTGTCCCAACTCACGAAGACAGTCAGAGCCGGTCTCATGTGCTGGGTAACGTGGACTCAGTGAGGACAAGGGCCCTACCTGCACTCAGAAAAACTCTCTGCTCAGCCTTCCATCCAGGAGCTCACACGGAGTGGCTCTTTGCTTAAGCAGGACGTCGATGTGAGGTCCAAGCTGAGCAAAGAGCACAATTCCTCCTTTACCCTGCTAGACCACGGAAGAGGTAGAGCCAACTAGGCCTCGCTCAGGCCAGCCCTCCTTCAGGGATCTTGCCACACTACGAAGCCGTCACAGTAAAAGGTACTTAGCGAAGTTCCCAGGGTTTCGCCATCCTCTCCCTCGGCAGCTCCACTACTGCAGGGACTCATGTTTGCTATGAACTAGGATAGGTGGCCCTGCTTCGAAAAGCAGTCTTTTCCCCTTTGGAAACCTGGATTCTTGTAGCCTCGGAGCTGTTTGCGAAACCCTAGGAAGGCCCAGCTTTTACTCACTGCAGGCACGCCCGGGGAGGAAACGAGTATGTTCCCCCAGAGAAACAGGCTGCTTGCAAGTGTCAAGGGGAGCTTCTCAGGTGCCTAGTGTGTCCCGTTTGTTTCCCTTCGCAGCTCCCATCCTACAGGTACTTATTCTGGGTGCTAACAAGGGTAGGTGGCTCTGCGGACAAAAGCAGCCTTTTCCCTTTGGAAGTTTGGATTCTAGTGTCTCAGGGGCTGCTTGCCAAACCTTGATGTTGCCCAGCTTCTAGCCTCCGCAGGTACACTTGCGTAGTAAAGGAGCACTTTCTCCCGAGAAACCGTGTTCCTGCCACGCTGGAAGAGAGTTAAGCCCGCAGTACTCTTTCATCCTGGGAAAGCGCAAGGCCACCCTGAGCCTCAGGGTAGTGCCTAAGTTTCCACCGGGCAAGCTCTGCGTGCCTCGGTTTCCATGAGGTCTCCACCGTTGTTGTGCTTCAATGGAACGCGAGGATAGCTTTCAGGACTCCAAGCACTCTGGCCTCCGCACCGTTTCCCATGCTACCACACGGATTCCCCCCACGTCTCCTCTCTGCCTGCTGAGCAAAAAGCAGCCGTGTAGGTTCTTCGGAACACTTCTTCATGCACAGCCCAAGGGGGCACACTGCTCTCTCTCTTCCTTTGGAAACCTAGGTGGCCGCAGCTTGTCCCAACTCACGAAGACAGTCAGAGCCGGTCTCATGTGCTGGGTAACGTGGACTCAGTGAGGACAAGGGCCCTACCTGCACTCAGAAAAACACTCTGCTCAACCTTCCATCCAGGAGCTCACACCAACTGGCGCGTGTGTTTAGCAGGACGTCAATGTGAGGTTCAAGCTGAGCAAAGAGCACAATTCCTCCTTTACCCTGCTAGGCCCCGGAAGAGGTAGAGCCAACTAGGCCTCGCTCAGGCCAGCCCTCCTTCAGGGATCTTGCAACACTTCGAAGCCTACACAGTAAAAGGTACTTAGCGAAGTTCTCAGGGTTTCGCCATGCTCTCCCTCGGCAGCTCCACTACTGCAGGGACTCATGTTTGCTATGAACTAGGATAGGTGGCCCTGCTTCGAAAAGCAGTCTTTTCCCCTTTGGAAACCTGGATTCTTGTAGCCTCGGAGCTGTTTGCGAAACCCTAGGGAGGCCCAGCTTTTACTCACTGCAGGCACGCCCGGGGAGGAAACGAGTATGTTCCCCCAGAGAAACAGGCTGCTTGCAAGTGTCGAGGGGAGCTTCTCAGGTGCCCAGTGTGTCCCGTTTGTTTCCCTTCGCAGCTCCCATCCTACAGGTACTTATTCTGGGTGCTAACAAGGGTAGGTGGCTCTGCGGACAAAAGCAGCCTTTTCCCTTTGGAAGTTTGGATTCTAGTGTCTCAGGGGCTGCTTGCCAAACCTTGATGTTGCCCAGCTTCTAGCCTCCGCAGGTACACTTGCGTAGTAAAGGAGCACTTTCTCCCGAGAAACCGTGTTCCTGCCACGCTGGAAGAGAGTTAAGCCCGCAGTACTCTTTCATCCTGGGAAAGCGCAAGGCCACCCTGAGCCTCAGGGTAGTGCCTAAGTTTCCACCGGGCAAGCTCTGCGTGCCTCGGTTTCCATGAGGTCTCCACCGTTGTTGTGCTTCAATGGAACGCGAGGATAGCTTTCAGGACTCCAAGCACTCTGGCCTCCGCACCGTTTCCCATGCTACCACACGGATTCCCCCCACGTCTCCTCTCTGCCTGCTGAGCAAAAAGCAGCCGTGTAGGTTCTTCGGAACACTTCTTCATGCACAGCCCAAGGGGGCACACTGCTCTCTCTCTTCCTTTGGAAACCTAGGTTGCCGCAGCTTGTCCCAACTCACGAAGACAGTCAGAGCCGGTCTCATGTGCTGGGTAACGTGGACTCAGTGAGGACAAGGGCCCTACCTGCACTCAGAAAAACTCTCTGCTCAGCCTTCCATCCAGGAGCTCACACCGAGTGGCTCTTTGCTTAAGCAGGACGTCGATGTGAGGTCCAAGCTGAGCAAAGAGCACAATTCCTCCTTTACCCTGCTAGACCACGGAAGAGGTAGAGCCAACTAGGCCTCGCTCAGGCCAGCCCTCCTTCAGGGATCTTGCCACACTTCGAAGCCTGCCCAGTTTAAGAACTTAGAGAAGTTCCCAGGGATTCGCCTTGCTCTCCCTCGGCAGCTCCACTACTGCAGGGACTCATGTTTGCTGTGAACTAGGATAGGTGGCCCTGTTTCCAAAAGCAGTCTTTTCCCCTTTGGAATTCAGGATTGTTGTAGCCTCGGAGCTGTTTGTGAAACCCTAAGAAGGCCCAGCTTATACTAACTGCAGGCACGCTCGGGGAGGAAACGAGTATGTTCCCCCAGAGAAACAGGCTGCTTGCAAGTGTCGAGGGGAGCTTCTCAGGTGCCCAGGGTGTCCTGTTTGTATCCCTTCGCAGCTCCCATCCTGCAGGTACTTATGTTGGGTGCGAAGAAGTGTAGGTGGCTCTGCGGACAAAAGCAGCCTTTTCCCTTTGGAAGTTTGGATTCTAGTGTCTCAGGGGCTGCTTGCCAAACCTTGATGTTGCCCAGCTTCTAGCCTCCGCAGGTACACTTGCGTAGTAAAGGAGCACTTTCCCCCGAGAAACCGTGTTCCTGCCACGCTGGAAGAGAGTTAAGCCCGCAGTACTCTTTCATCCTGGGAAAGCGCAAGGCCACCCTGAGCCTCAGGGTAGTGCCTAAGTTTCCACCGGGCAAGCTCTGCGTGCCTCGGTTTCCATGAGGTCTCCACCGTTGTTGTGCTTCAATGGAACGCGAGGATAGCTTTCAGGACTCCAAGCACTCTGGCCTCCGCACCGTTTCCCATGCTACCACACGGATTCCCCCCACGTCTCCTCTCTGCCGCTGAGCAAAAAGCAGCCGTGTAGGTTCTTCGGAACACTTCTTCATGCACAGCCCAAGGGGGCACACTGCTCTCTCTCTTCCTTTGGAAACCTAGGTTGCCGCAGCTTGTCCCAACTCACGAAGACAGTCAGAGCCGGTCTCATGTGCTGGGTAACGTGGACTCAGTGAGGACAAGGGCCCTACCTGCACTCAGAAAAACTCTCTGCTCAGCCTTCCATCCAGGAGCTCACACCGAGTGGCTCTTTGCTTAAGCAGGACGTCAATGTGAGGTTCAAGCTGAGCAAAGAGCACAATTCCTCCTTTACCCTGCTAGGCCCCGGAAGAGGTAGAGCCAACTAAGCCTCGCTCAGGCCAGCCCTCCTTCAGGGATCTTGCCACACTACGAAGCCGTCACAGTAAAAGGTACTTAGCGAAGTTCCCAGGGTTTCGCCATGCTCTCCCTCGGCAGCTCCACTACTGCAGGGACTCATGTTTGCTATGAACTAGGATAGGTGGCCCTGCTTCGAAAAGCAGTCTTTTCCCCTTTGGAAACCTGGATTCTTGTAGCCTCGGAGCTGTTTGCGAAACCCTAGGAAGGCCCAGCTTTTACTAACTGCAGGCACGCCCGGGGAGGAAACGAGTATGTTCCCCCAGAGAAACAGGCTGCTTGCAAGTGTCGAGGGGAGCTTCTCAGGTGCCCAGGGTGTCCTGTTTGTATCCCTTCGCAGCTCCCATCCTGCAGGTACTTATGTTGGGTGCGAAGAAGTGTAGGTGGCTCTGCGGACAAAAGCAGCCTTTTCCCTTTGGAAGTTTGGATTCTAGTGTCTCAGGGGCTGCTTGCCAAACCTTGATGTTGCCCAGCTTCTAGCCTCCGCAGGTACACTTGCGTAGTAAAGGAGCACTTTCTCCCGAGAAACCGTGTTCCTGCCACGCTGGAAGAGAGTTAAGCCCGCAGTACTCTTTCATCCTGGGAAAGCGCAAGGCCACCCTGAGCCTCAGGGTAGTGCCTAAGTTTCCACCGGGCAAGCTCTGCGTGCCTCGGTTTCCATGAGGTCTCCACCGTTGTTGTGCTTCAATGGAACGCGAGGATAGCTTTCAGGACTCCAAGCACTCTGGCCTCCGCACCGTTTCCCATGCTACCACACGGATTCCCCCCACGTCTCCTCTCTGCCTGCTGAGCAAAAAGCAGCCGTGTAGGTTCTTCGGAACACTTCTTCATGCACAGCCCAAGGGGGCACACTGCTCTCTCTCTTCCTTTGGAAACCTAGGTTGCCGCAGCTTGTCCCAACTCACGAAGACAGTCAGAGCCGGTCTCATGTGCTGGGTAACGTGGACTCAGTGAGGACAAGGGCCCTACCTGCACTCAGAAAAACTCTCTGCTCAGCCTTCCATCCAGGAGCTCACACCGTGTGGCTCTTTGCTTAAGCAGGACGTCAATGTGAGGTTCAAGCTGAGCAAAGAGCACAATTCCTCCTTTACCCTGCTAGGCCCCGGAAGAGGTAGAGCCAACTAAGCCTCGCTCAGGCCAGCCCTCCTTCAGGGATCTTGCCACACTACGAAGCTGTCACAGTAAAAGGTACTTAGCGAAGTTCCCAGGGTTTCGCCATGCTCTCCCTCGGCAGCTCCACTACTGCAGGGACTCATGTTTGCTATGAACTAGGATAGGTGGCCCTGCTTCGAAAAGCAGTCTTTTCCCCTTTGGAAACCTGGATTCTTGTAGCCTCGGAGCTGTTTGCGAAACCCTAGGGAGGCCCAGCTTTTACTCACTGCAGGCACGCCCGGGGAGGAAACGAGTATGTTCCCCCAGAGAAACAGGCTGCTTGCAAGTGTCGAGGGGAGCTTCTCAGGTGCCCAGTGTGTCCCGTTTGTTTCCCTTCGCAGCTCCCATCCTACAGGTACTTATTCTGGGTGCTAACAAGGGTAGGTGGCTCTGCGGACAAAAGCAGCCTTTTCCCTTTGGAAGTTTGGATTCTAGTGTCTCAGGGGCTGCTTGCCAAACCTTGATGTTGCCCAGCTTCTAGCCTCCGCAGGTACACTTGCGTAGTAAAGGAGCACTTTCTCCCGAGAAACCGTGTTCCTGCCACGCTGGAAGAGAGTTAAGCCAGCAGTACTCTTTCATCCTGGGAAAGCGCAAGGCCACCCTGAGCCTCAGGGTAGTGCCTAAGTTTCCACCGGGCAAGCTCTGCGTGCCTCGGTTTCCATGAGGTCTCCACCGTTGTTGTGCTTCAATGGAACGCGAGGATAGCTTTCAGGACTCCAAGCACTCTGGCCTCCGCACCGTTTCCCATGCTACCACACGGATTCCCCCCACGTCTCCTCTCTGCCTGCTGAGCAAAAAGCAGCCGTGTAGGTTCTTCGGAACACTTCTTCATGCACAGCCCAAGGGGGCACACTGCTCTCTCTCTTCCTTTGGAAACCTAGGTTGCCGCAGCTTGTCCCAACTCACGAAGACAGTCAGAGCCGGTCTCATGTGCTGGGTAACGTGGACTCAGTGAGGACAAGGGCCCTACCTGCACTCAGAAAAACTCTCTGCTCAGCCTTCCATCCAGGAGCTCACACCGAGTGGCTCTTTGCTTAAGCAGGACGTCGATGTGAGGTCCAAGCTGAGCAAAGAGCACAATTCCTCCTTTACCCTGCTAGACCACGGAAGAGGTAGAGCCAACTAGGCCTCGCTCAGGCCAGCCCTCCTTCAGGGATCTTGCCACACTTCGAAGCCTGCCCAGTTTAAGAACTTAGAGAAGTTCCCAGGGATTCGCCTTGCTCTCCCTCGGCAGCTCCACTACTGCAGGGACTCATGTTTGCTGTGAACTAGGATAGGTGGCCCTGTTTCCAAAAGCAGTCTTTTCCCCTTTGGAATTCAGGATTGTTGTAGCCTCGGAGCTGTTTGTGAAACCCTAAGAAGGCCCAGCTTATACTAACTGCAGGCACGCTCGGGGAGGAAACGAGTATGTTCCCCCAGAGAAACAGGCTGCTTGCAAGTGTCGAGGGGAGCTTCTCAGGTGCCCAGGGTGTCCTGTTTGTATCCCTTCGCAGCTCCCATCCTGCAGGTACTTATGTTGGGTGCGAAGAAGTGTAGGTGGCTCTGCGGACAAAAGCAGCCTTTTCCCTTTGGAAGTTTGGATTCTAGTGTCTCAGGGGCTGCTTGCCAAACCTTGATGTTGCCCAGCTTCTAGCCTCCGCAGGTACACTTGCGTAGTAAAGGAGCACTTTCCCCCGAGAAACCGTGTTCCTGCCACGCTGGAAGAGAGTTAAGCCCGCAGTACTCTTTCATCCTGGGAAAGCGCAAGGCCACCCTGAGCCTCAGGGTAGTGCCTAAGTTTCCACCGGGCAAGCTCTGCGTGCCTCGGTTTCCATGAGGTCTCCACCGTTGTTGTGCTTCAATGGAACGCGAGGATAGCTTTCAGGACTCCAAGCACTCTGGCCTCCGCACCGTTTCCCATGCTACCACACGGATTCCCCCCACGTCTCCTCTCTGCCGCTGAGCAAAAAGCAGCCGTGTAGGTTCTTCGGAACACTTCTTCATGCACAGCCCAAGGGGGCACACTGCTCTCTCTCTTCCTTTGGAAACCTAGGTGGCCGCAGCTTGTCCCAACTCACGAAGACAGTCAGAGCCGGTCTCATGTGCTGGGTAACGTGGACTCAGTGAGGACAAGGGCCCTACCTGCACTCAGAAAAACTCTCTGCTCAGCCTTCCATCCAGGAGCTCACACCGAGTGGCTCTTTGCTTAAGCAGGACGTCAATGTGAGGTTCAAGCTGAGCAAAGAGCACAATTCCTCCTTTACCCTGCTAGGCCCCGGAAGAGGTAGAGCCAACTAAGCCTCGCTCAGGCCAGCCCTCCTTCAGGGATCTTGCCACACTACGAAGCCGTCACAGTAAAAGGTACTTAGCGAAGTTCCCAGGGTTTCGCCATGCTCTCCCTCGGCAGCTCCACTACTGCAGGGACTCATGTTTGCTATGAACTAGGATAGGTGGCCCTGCTTCGAAAAGCAGTCTTTTCCCCTTTGGAAACCTGGATTCTTGTAGCCTCGGAGCTGTTTGCGAAACCCTAGGAAGGCCCAGCTTTTACTAACTGCAGGCACGCCCGGGGAGGAAACGAGTATGTTCCCCCAGAGAAACAGGCTGCTTGCAAGTGTCGAGGGGAGCTTCTCAGGTGCCCAGGGTGTCCTGTTTGTATCCCTTCGCAGCTCCCATCCTGCAGGTACTTATGTTGGGTGCGAAGAAGTGTAGGTGGCTCTGCGGACAAAAGCAGCCTTTTCCCTTTGGAAGTTTGGATTCTAGTGTCTCAGGGGCTGCTTGCCAAACCTTGATGTTGCCCAGCTTCTAGCCTCCGCAGGTACACTTGCGTAGTAAAGGAGCACTTTCTCCCGAGAAACCGTGTTCCTGCCACGCTGGAAGAGAGTTAAGCCCGCAGTACTCTTTCATCCTGGGAAAGCGCAAGGCCACCCTGAGCCTCAGGGTAGTGCCTAAGTTTCCACCGGGCAAGCTCTGCGTGCCTCGGTTTCCATGAGGTCTCCACCGTTGTTGTGCTTCAATGGAACGCGAGGATAGCTTTCAGGACTCCAAGCACTCTGGCCTCCGCACCGTTTCCCATGCTACCACACGGATTCCCCCCACGTCTCCTCTCTGCCTGCTGAGCAAAAAGCAGCCGTGTAGGTTCTTCGGAACACTTCTTCATGCACAGCCCAAGGGGGCACACTGCTCTCTCTCTTCCTTTGGAAACCTAGGTTGCCGCAGCTTGTCCCAACTCACGAAGACAGTCAGAGCCGGTCTCATGTGCTGGGTAACGTGGACTCAGTGAGGACAAGGGCCCTACCTGCACTCAGAAAAACTCTCTGCTCAGCCTTCCATCCAGGAGCTCACACCGAGTGGCTCTTTGCTTAAGCAGGACGTCAATGTGAGGTTCAAGCTGAGCAAAGAGCACAATTCCTCCTTTACCCTGCTAGGCCCCGGAAGAGGTAGAGCCAACTAAGCCTCGCTCAGGCCAGCCCTCCTTCAGGGATCTTGCCACACTACGAAGCTGTCACAGTAAAAGGTACTTAGCGAAGTTCCCAGGGTTTCGCCATGCTCTCCCTCGGCAGCTCCACTACTGCAGGGACTCATGTTTGCTATGAACTAGGATAGGTGGCCCTGCTTCGAAAAGCAGTCTTTTCCCCTTTGGAAACCTGGATTCTTGTAGCCTCGGAGCTGTTTGCGAAACCCTAGGGAGGCCCAGCTTTTACTCACTGCAGGCACGCCCGGGGAGGAAACGAGTATGTTCCCCCAGAGAAACAGGCTGCTTGCAAGTGTCGAGGGGAGCTTCTCAGGTGCCCAGTGTGTCCCGTTTGTTTCCCTTCGCAGCTCCCATCCTACAGGTACTTATTCTGGGTGCTAACAAGGGTAGGTGGCTCTGCGGACAAAAGCAGCCTTTTCCCTTTGGAAGTTTGGATTCTAGTGTCTCAGGGGCTGCTTGCCAAACCTTGATGTTGCCCAGCTTCTAGCCTCCGCAGGTACACTTGCGTAGTAAAGGAGCACTTTCTCCCGAGAAACCGTGTTCCTGCCACGCTGGAAGAGAGTTAAGCCCGCAGTACTCTTTCATCCTGGGAAAGCGCAAGGCCACCCTGAGCCACAGGGTAGTGCCTAAGTTTCCACCGGGCAAGCTCTGCGTGCCTCGGTTTCCATGAGGTCTCCACCGTTGTTGTGCTTCAATGGAACGCGAGGATAGCTTTCAGGACTCCAAGCACTCTGGCCTCCTCACCGTTTCCCATGCTACCACACGGATTCCCCCCACGTCTCCTCTCTGCGTGCTGAGCAAAAAGCAGCCGTGTAGGTTCTTCGGAACACTTCTTCATGCACAGCCCAAGGGGGCACACTGCTCTCTCTCTTCCTTTGGAAACCTAGGTTGCCGCAGCTTGTCCCAACTCACGAAGACAGTCAGAGCCGGTCTCATGTGCTGGGTAACGTGGACTCAGTGAGGACAAGGGCCCTACCTGCACTCAGAAAAACTCTCTGCTCAGCCTTCCATCCAGGAGCTCACACCGAGTGGCTCTTTGCTTAAGCAGGACGTCGATGTGAGGTCCAAGCTGAGCAAAGAGCACAATTCCTCCTTTACCCTGCTAGACCACGGAAGAGGTAGAGCCAACTAGGCCTCGCTCAGGCCAGCCCTCCTTCAGGGATCTTGCCACACTACGAAGCCGTCACAGTAAAAGGTACTTAGCGAAGTTCCCAGGGTTTCGCCATCCTCTCCCTCGGCAGCTCCACTACTGCAGGGACTCATGTTTGCTATGAACTAGGATAGGTGGCCCTGCTTCGAAAAGCAGTCTTTTCCCCTTTGGAAACCTGGATTCTTGTACCCTCGGAGCTGTTTGCGAAACCCTAGGAAGGCCCAGCTTTTATTCACTGCAGGCACGCCCGGGGAGGAAACGAGTATGTTCCCCCAGAGAAACAGGCTGCTTGCAAGTGTCGAGGGGAGCTTCTCAGGTGCCTAGTGTGTCCCGTTTGTTTCCCTTCGCAGCTCCCATCCTACAGGTACTTATTCTGGGTGCTAACAAGGGTAGGTGGCTCTGTGGACAAAAGCAGCCTTTTCCCTTTGGAAGTTTGGATTCTAGTGTCTCAGGGGCTGCTTGCCAAACCTTGATGTTGCCCAGCTTCTAGCCTCCGCAGGTACACTTGCGTAGTAAAGGAGCACTTTCTCCCGAGAAACCGTGTTCCTGCCACGCTGGAAGAGAGTTAAGCCAGCAGTACTCTTTCATCCTGGGAAAGCGCAAGGCCACCCTGAGCCTCAGGGTAGTGCCTAAGTTTCCACCGGGCAAGCTCTGCGTGCCTCGGTTTCCATGAGGTCTCCACCGTTGTTGTGCTTCAATGGAACGCGAGGATAGCTTTCAGGACTCCAAGCACTCTGGCCTCCGCACCGTTTCCCATGCTACCACACGGATTCCCCCCACGTCTCCTCTCTGCCTGCTGAGCAAAAAGCAGCCGTGTAGGTTCTTCGGAACACTTCTTCATGCACAGCCCAAGGGGGCACACTGCTCTCTCTCTTCCTTTGGAAACCTAGGTTGCCGCAGCTTGTCCCAACTCACGAAGACAGTCAGAGCCGGTCTCATGTGCTGGGTAACGTGGACTCAGTGAGGACAAGGGCCCTACCTGCACTCAGAAAAACTCTCTGCTCAGCCTTCCATCCAGGAGCTCACACCGAGTGGCTCTTTGCTTAAGCAGGACGTCGATGTGAGGTCCAAGCTGAGCAAAGAGCACAATTCCTCCTTTACCCTGCTAGACCACGGAAGAGGTAGAGCCAACTAGGCCTCGCTCAGGCCAGCCCTCCTTCAGGGATCTTGCCACACTTCGAAGCCTGCCCAGTTTAAGAACTTAGAGAAGTTCCCAGGGATTCGCCTTGCCCTCCCTCGGCAGCTCCACTACTGCAGGGACTCATGTTTGCTGTGAACTAGGATAGGTGGCCCTGTTTCCAAAAGCAGTCTTTTCCCCTTTGGAATTCAGGATTGTTGTAGCCTCGGAGCTGTTTGTGAAACCCTAAGAAGGCCCAGCTTATACTAACTGCAGGCACGCTCGGGGAGGAAACGAGTATGTTCCCCCAGAGAAACAGGCTGCTTGCAAGTGTCGAGGGGAGCTTCTCAGGTGCCCAGGGTGTCCTGTTTGTATCCCTTCGCAGCTCCCATCCTGCAGGTACTTATGTTGGGTGCGAAGAAGTGTAGGTGGCTCTGCGGACAAAAGCAGCCTTTTCCCTTTGGAAGTTTGGATTCTAGTGTCTCAGGGGCTGCTTGCCAAACCTTGATGTTGCCCAGCTTCTAGCCTCCGCAGGTACACTTGCGTAGTAAAGGAGCACTTTCCCCCGAGAAACCGTGTTCCTGCCACGCTGGAAGAGAGTTAAGCCCGCAGTACTCTTTCATCCTGGGAAAGCGCAAGGCCACCCTGAGCCTCAGGGTAGTGCCTAAGTTTCCACCGGGCAAGCTCTGCGTGCCTCGGTTTCCATGAGGTCTCCACCGTTGTTGTGCTTCAATGGAACGCGAGGATAGCTTTCAGGACTCCAAGCACTCTGGCCTCCGCACCGTTTCCCATGCTACCACACGGATTCCCCCCACGTCTCCTCTCTGCCGCTGAGCAAAAAGCAGCCGTGTAGGTTCTTCGGAACACTTCTTCATGCACAGCCCAAGGGGGCACACTGCTCTCTCTCTTCCTTTGGAAACCTAGGTTGCCGCAGCTTGTCCCAACTCACGAAGACAGTCAGAGCCGGTCTCATGTGCTGGGTAACGTGGACTCAGTGAGGACAAGGGCCCTACCTGCACTCAGAAAAACTCTCTGCTCAGCCTTCCATCCAGGAGCTCACACCGAGTGGCTCTTTGCTTAAGCAGGACGTCAATGTGAGGTTCAAGCTGAGCAAAGAGCACAATTCCTCCTTTACCCTGCTAGGCCCCGGAAGAGGTAGAGCCAACTAAGCCTCGCTCAGGCCAGCCCTCCTTCAGGGATCTTGCCACACTACGAAGCCGTCACAGTAAAAGGTACTTAGCGAAGTTCCCAGGGTTTCGCCATGCTCTCCCTCGGCAGCTCCACTACTGCAGGGACTCATGTTTGCTATGAACTAGGATAGGTGGCCCTGCTTCGAAAAGCAGTCTTTTCCCCTTTGGAAACCTGGATTCTTGTAGCCTCGGAGCTGTTTGCGAAACCCTAGGAAGGCCCAGCTTTTACTAACTGCAGGCACGCCCGGGGAGGAAACGAGTATGTTCCCCCAGAGAAACAGGCTGCTTGCAAGTGTCGAGGGGAGCTTCTCAGGTGCCCAGGGTGTCCTGTTTGTATCCCTTCGCAGCTCCCATCCTGCAGGTACTTATGTTGGGTGCGAAGAAGTGTAGGTGGCTCTGCGGACAAAAGCAGCCTTTTCCCTTTGGAAGTTTGGATTCTAGTGTCTCAGGGGCTGCTTGCCAAACCTTGATGTTGCCCAGCTTCTAGCCTCCGCAGGTACACTTGCGTAGTAAAGGAGCACTTTCCCCCGAGAAACCGTGTTCCTGCCACGCTGGAAGAGAGTTAAGCCCGCAGTACTCTTTCATCCTGGGAAAGCGCAAGGCCACCCTGAGCCTCAGGGTAGTGCCTAAGTTTCCACCGGGCAAGCTCTGCGTGCCTCGGTTTCCATGAGGTCTCCACCGTTGTTGTGCTTCAATGGAACGCGAGGATAGCTTTCAGGACTCCAAGCACTCTGGCCTCCGCACCGTTTCCCATGCTACCACACGGATTCCCCCCACGTCTCCTCTCTGCCTGCTGAGCAAAAAGCAGCCGTGTAGGTTCTTCGGAACACTTCTTCATGCACAGCCCAAGGGGGCACACTGCTCTCTCTCTTCCTTTGGAAACCTAGGTTGCCGCAGCTTGTCCCAACTCACGAAGACAGTCAGAGCCGGTCTCATGTGCTGGGTAACGTGGACTCAGTGAGGACAAGGGCCCTACCTGCACTCAGAAAAACTCTCTGCTCAGCCTTCCATCCAGGAGCTCACACCGAGTGGCTCTTTGCTTAAGCAGGACGTCAATGTGAGGTTCAAGCTGAGCAAAGAGCACAATTCCTCCTTTACCCTGCTAGGCCCCGGAAGAGGTAGAGCCAACTAAGCCTCGCTCAGGCCAGCCCTCCTTCAGGGATCTTGCCACACTACGAAGCCGTCACAGTAAAAGGTACTTAGCGAAGTTCCCAGGGTTTCGCCATGCTCTCCCTCGGCAGCTCCACTACTGCAGGGACTCATGTTTGCTATGAACTAGGATAGGTGGCCCTGCTTCGAAAAGCAGTCTTTTCCCCTTTGGAAACCTGGATTCTTGTAGCCTCGGAGCTGTTTGCGAAACCCTAGGGAGGCCCAGCTTTTACTCACTGCAGGCACGCCCGGGGAGGAAACGAGTATGTTCCCCCAGAGAAACAGGCTGCTTGCAAGTGTCGAGGGGAGCTTCTCAGGTGCCCAGTGTGTCCCGTTTGTTTCCCTTCGCAGCTACCATCCTACAGGTACTTATTCTGGGTGCTAACAAGGGTAGGTGGCTCTGCGGACAAAAGCAGCCTTTTCCCTTTGGAAGTTTGGATTCTAGTGTCTCAGGGGCTGCTTGCCAAACCTTGATGTTGCCCAGCTTCTAGCCTCCGCAGGTACACTTGCGTAGTAAAGGAGCACTTTCTCCCGAGAAACCGTGTTCCTGCCACGCTGGAAGAGAGTTAAGCCCGCAGTACTCTTTCATCCTGGGAAAGCGCAAGGCCACCCTGAGCCACAGGGTAGTGCCTAAGTTTCCACCGGGCAAGCTCTGCGTGCCTCGGTTTCCATGAGGTCTCCACCGTTGTTGTGCTTCAATGGAACGCGAGGATAGCTTTCAGGACTCCAAGCACTCTGGCCTCCTCACCGTTTCCCATGCTACCACACGGATTCCCCCCACGTCTCCTCTCTGCCTGCTGAGCAAAAAGCAGCCGTGTAGGTTCTTCGGAACACTTCTTCATGCACAGCCCAAGGGGGCACACTGCTCTCTCTCTTCCTTTGGAAACCTAGGTTGCCGCAGCTTGTCCCAACTCACGAAGACAGTCAGAGCCGGTCTCATGTGCTGGGTAACGTGGACTCAGTGAGGACAAGGGCCCTACCTGCACTCAGAAAAACTCTCTGCTCAGCCTTCCATCCAGGAGCTCACACCGAGTGGCTCTTTGCTTAAGCAGGACGTCGATGTGAGGTCCAAGCTGAGCAAAGAGCACAATTCCTCCTTTACCCTGCTAGACCACGGAAGAGGTAGAGCCAACTAGGCCTCGCTCAGGCCAGCCCTCCTTCAGGGATCTTGCCACACTACGAAGCCGTCACAGTAAAAGGTACTTAGCGAAGTTCCCAGGGTTTCGCCATCCTCTCCCTCGGCAGCTCCACTACTGCAGGGACTCATGTTTGCTATGAACTAGGATAGGTGGCCCTGCTTCGAAAAGCAGTCTTTTCCCCTTTGGAAACCTGGATTCTTGTACCCTCGGAGCTGTTTGCGAAACCCTAGGAAGGCCCAGCTTTTATTCACTGCAGGCACGCCCGGGGAGGAAACGAGTATGTTCCCCCAGAGAAACAGGCTGCTTGCAAGTGTCGAGGGGAGCTTCTCAGGTGCCTAGTGTGTCCCGTTTGTTTCCCTTCGCAGCTCCCATCCTACAGGTACTTATTCTGGGTGCTAACAAGGGTAGGTGGCTCTGTGGACAAAAGCAGCCTTTTCCCTTTGGAAGTTTGGATTCTAGTGTCTCAGGGGCTGCTTGCCAAACCTTGATGTTGCCCAGCTTCTAGCCTCCGCAGGTACACTTGCGTAGTAAAGGAGCACTTTCTCCCGAGAAACCGTGTTCCTGCCACGCTGGAAGAGAGTTAAGCCAGCAGTACTCTTTCATCCTGGGAAAGCGCAAGGCCACCCTGAGCCTCAGCGTAGTGCCTAAGTTTCCACCGGGCAAGCTCTGCGTGCCTCGGTTTCCATGAGGTCTCCACCGTTGTTGTGCTTCAATGGAACGCGAGGATAGCTTTCAGGACTCCAAGCACTCTGGCCTCCGCACCGTTTCCCATGCTACCACACGGATTCCCCCCACGTCTCCTCTCTGCCTGCTGAGCAAAAAGCAGCCGTGTAGGTTCTTCGGAACACTTCTTCATGCACAGCCCAAGGGGGCACACTGCTCTCTCTCTTCCTTTGGAAACCTAGGTTGCCGCAGCTTGTCCCAACTCACGAAGACAGTCAGAGCCGGTCTCATGTGCTGGGTAACGTGGACTCAGTGAGGACAAGGGCCCTACCTGCACTCAGAAAAACTCTCTGCTCAGCCTTCCATCCAGGAGCTCACACCGAGTGGCTCTTTGCTTAAGCAGGACGTCGATGTGAGGTCCAAGCTGAGCAAAGAGCACAATTCCTCCTTTACCCTGCTAGACCACGGAAGAGGTAGAGCCAACTAGGCCTCGCTCAGGCCAGCCCTCCTTCAGGGATCTTGCCACACTTCGAAGCCTGCCCAGTTTAAGAACTTAGAGAAGTTCCCAGGGATTCGCCTTGCTCTCCCTCGGCAGCTCCACTACTGCAGGGACTCATGTTTGCTGTGAACTAGGATAGGTGGCCCTGTTTCCAAAAGCAGTCTTTTCCCCTTTGGAATTCAGGATTGTTGTAGCCTCGGAGCTGTTTGTGAAACCCTAAGAAGGCCCAGCTTATACTAACTGCAGGCACGCTCGGGGAGGAAACGAGTATGTTCCCCCAGAGAAACAGGCTGCTTGCAAGTGTCGAGGGGAGCTTCTCAGGTGCCCAGGGTGTCCTGTTTGTATCCCTTCGCAGCTCCCATCCTGCAGGTACTTATGTTGGGTGCGAAGAAGTGTAGGTGGCTCTGCGGACAAAAGCAGCCTTTTCCCTTTGGAAGTTTGGATTCTAGTGTCTCAGGGGCTGCTTGCCAAACCTTGATGTTGCCCAGCTTCTAGCCTCCGCAGGTACACTTGCGTAGTAAAGGAGCACTTTCTCCCGAGAAACCGTGTTCCTGCCACGCTGGAAGAGAGTTAAGCCCGCAGTACTCTTTCATCCTGGGAAAGCGCAAGGCCACCCTGAGCCACAGGGTAGTGCCTAAGTTTCCACCGGGCAAGCTCTGCGTGCCTCGGTTTCCATGAGGTCTCCACCGTTGTTGTGCTTCAATGGAACGCGAGGATAGCTTTCAGGACTCCAAGCACTCTGGCCTCCTCACCGTTTCCCATGCTACCACACGGATTCCCCCCACGTCTCCTCTCTGCCTGCTGAGCAAAAAGCAGCCGTGTAGGTTCTTCGGAACACTTCTTCATGCACAGCCCAAGGGGGCACACTGCTCTCTCTCTTCCTTTGGAAACCTAGGTTGCCGCAGCTTGTCCCAACTCACGAAGACAGTCAGAGCCGGTCTCATGTGCTGGGTAACGTGGACTCAGTGAGGACAAGGGCCCTACCTGCACTCAGAAAAACTCTCTGCTCAGCCTTCCATCCAGGAGCTCACACCGAGTGGCTCTTTGCTTAAGCAGGACGTCGATGTGAGGTCCAAGCTGAGCAAAGAGCACAATTCCTCCTTTAGCCTGCTAGACCACGGAAGAGGTAGAGCCAACTAGGCCTCGCTCAGGCCAGCCCTCCTTCAGGGATCTTGCCACACTACGAAGCCGTCACAGTAAAAGGTACTTAGCGAAGTTCCCAGGGTTTCGCCATCCTCTCCCTCGGCAGCTCCACTACTGCAGGGACTCATGTTTGCTATGAACTAGGATAGGTGGCCCTGCTTCGAAAAGCAGTCTTTTCCCCTTTGGAAACCTGGATTCTTGTACCCTCGGAGCTGTTTGCGAAACCCTAGGAAGGCCCAGCTTTTATTCACTGCAGGCACGCCCGGGGAGGAAACGAGTATGTTCCCCCAGAGAAACAGGCTGCTTGCAAGTGTCGAGGGGAGCTTCTCAGGTGCCTAGTGTGTCCCGTTTGTTTCCCTTCGCAGCTCCCATCCTACAGGTACTTATTCTGGGTGCTAACAAGGGTAGGTGGCTCTGTGGACAAAAGCAGCCTTTTCCCTTTGGAAGTTTGGATTCTAGTGTCTCAGGGGCTGCTTGCCAAACCTTGATGTTGCCCAGCTTCTAGCCTCCGCAGGTACACTTGCGTAGTAAAGGAGCACTTTCTCCCGAGAAACCGTGTTCCTGCCACGCTGGAAGAGAGTTAAGCCAGCAGTACTCTTTCATCCTGGGAAAGCGCAAGGCCACCCTGAGCCTCAGGGTAGTGCCTAAGTTTCCACCGGGCAAGCTCTGCGTGCCTCGGTTTCCATGAGGTCTCCACCGTTGTTGTGCTTCAATGGAACGCGAGGATAGCTTTCAGGACTCCAAGCACTCTGGCCTCCGCACCGTTTCCCATGCTACCACACGGATTCCCCCCACGTCTCCTCTCTGCCTGCTGAGCAAAAAGCAGCCGTGTAGGTTCTTCGGAACACTTCTTCATGCACAGCCCAAGGGGGCACACTGCTCTCTCTCTTCCTTTGGAAACCTAGGTTGCCGCAGCTTGTCCCAACTCACGAAGACAGTCAGAGCCGGTCTCATGTGCTGGGTAACGTGGACTCAGTGAGGACAAGGGCCCTACCTGCACTCAGAAAAACTCTCTGCTCAGCCTTCCATCCAGGAGCTCACACCGAGTGGCTCTTTGCTTAAGCAGGACGTCGATGTGAGGTCCAAGCTGAGCAAAGAGCACAATTCCTCCTTTACCCTGCTAGACCACGGAAGAGGTAGAGCCAACTAGGCCTCGCTCAGGCCAGCCCTCCTTCAGGGATCTTGCCACACTTCGAAGCCTGCCCAGTTTAAGAACTTAGAGAAGTTCCCAGGGATTCGCCTTGCTCTCCCTCGGCAGCTCCACTACTGCAGGGACTCATGTTTGCTGTGAACTAGGATAGGTGGCCCTGTTTCCAAAAGCAGTCTTTTCCCCTTTGGAATTCAGGATTGTTGTAGCCTCGGAGCTGTTTGTGAAACCCTAAGAAGGCCCAGCTTATACTAACTGCAGGCACGCTCGGGGAGGAAACGAGTATGTTCCCCCAGAGAAACAGGCTGCTTGCAAGTGTCGAGGGGAGCTTCTCAGGTGCCCAGGGTGTCCTGTTTGTATCCCTTCGCAGCTCCCATCCTGCAGGTACTTATGTTGGGTGCGAAGAAGTGTAGGTGGCTCTGCGGACAAAAGCAGCCATTTCCCTTTGGAAGTTTGGATTCTAGTGTCTCAGGGGCTGCTTGCCAAACCTTGATGTTGCCCAGCTTCTAGCCTCCGCAGGTACACTTGCGTAGTAAAGGAGCACTTTCCCCCGAGAAACCGTGTTCCTGCCACGCTGGAAGAGAGTTAAGCCCGCAGTACTCTTTCATCCTGGGAAAGCGCAAGGCCACCCTGAGCCTCAGGGTAGTGCCTAAGTTTCCACCGGGCAAGCTCTGCGTGCCTCGGTTTCCATGAGGTCTCCACCGTTGTTGTGCTTCAATGGAACGCGAGGATAGCTTTCAGGACTCCAAGCACTCTGGCCTCCGCACCGTTTCCCATGCTACCACACGGATTCCCCCCACGTCTCCTCTCTGCCTGCTGAGCAAAAAGCAGCCGTGTAGGTTCTTCGGAACACTTCTTCATGCACAGCCCAAGGGGGCACACTGCTCTCTCTCTTCCTTTGGAAACCTAGGTTGCCGCAGCTTGTCCCAACTCACGAAGACAGTCAGAGCCGGTCTCATGTGCTGGGTAACGTGGACTCAGTGAGGACAAGGGCCCTACCTGCACTCAGAAAAACTCTCTGCTCAGCCTTCCATCCAGGAGCTCACACCGAGTGGCTCTTTGCTTAAGCAGGACGTCGATGTGAGGTCCAAGCTGAGCAAAGAGCACAATTCCTCCTTTACCCTGCTAGACCACGGAAGAGGTAGAGCCAACTAGGCCTCGCTCAGGCCAGCCCTCCTTCAGGGATCTTGCCACACTTCGAAGCCTGCCCAGTTTAAGAACTTAGAGAAGTTCCCAGGGATTCGCCTTGCTCTCCCTCGGCAGCTCCACTACTGCAGGGACTCATGTTTGCTGTGAACTAGGATAGGTGGCCCTGCTTCGGAAAGCACTCTTTTCCCCTTTGGAAATCTGGATTCTTTTAGCCTCGGAGCTGTTTGCGAAACCCTAGGAAGGCCCAGCTTTTACTCACTGCAGGCACGCCCGGGGAGGAAACGAGTATGTTCCCCCAGAGAAACAGGCTGCTTGCAAGTGTCGAGGGGAGCTTTTCAGGTGCCCAGTGTGTCCTGTTTGTATCCCTTCGCAGCTCCCATCCTGCAGGGACTTATGTTGGGTGCGAAGAAGTGTAGGTGGCTCTGCGGACAAGAGCAGCCTTTTCCCTTTGGAAGCTTGGATTCTAGTGTCTCAGGGGCTGCTTGCCAAACCTTGAAGTTGCCCAGGTTCTAGCCTCCGCAGGTACGCTTGCGTAACAAACGAGCACTTTCCCCCATGCAACCGGGATCCTGCCACGCTGGAAGAGAGTTAAGCCCGCAGACCTCGTTCCTCCTGGGAAAGTGCAAGGCCACCCTGAGCCCCAGGGTAGTGCCTAAGTTTCCACCAGGCAAGATCTGCGTGCCTCTTTTTCCATGAGGTCTCCACCGTTGTTGTGCTTCAATGGAACGCGAGGATAGCTTTTAGGACTCCAAGCACTCTGGCCTCCGCACCGTTTCCCATGCTACCACACGGATTCCCCCCACGTCTCCTCTCTGCCTGCTGAGCAAAAAGCAGCCGTGTAGGTTCTTCGGAACACTTCTTCATGCACAGCCCAAGGGGGCACACTGCTCTCTCTCTTCCTTTGGAAACCTAGGTTGCCGCAGCTTGTCCCAACTCACGAAGACAGTCAGAGCCGGTCTCATGTGCTGGGTAACGTGGACTCAGTGAGGACAAGGGCCCTACCTGCACTCAGAAAAACTCTCTGCTCAGCCTTCCATCCAGGAGCTCACACCGAGTGGCTCTTTGCTTAAGCAGGACGTCAATGTGAGGTTCAAGCTGAGCAAAGAGCACAATTCCTCCTTTACCCTGCTAGGCCCCGGAAGAGGTAGAGCCAACTAAGCCTCGCTCAGGCCAGCCCTCCTTCAGGGATCTTGCCACACTACGAAGCCGTCACAGTAAAAGGTACTTAGCGAAGTTCCCAGGGTTTCGCCATGCTCTCCCTCGGCAGCTCCACTACTGCAGGGACTCATGTTTGCTATGAACTAGGATAGGTGGCCCTGCTTCGAAAAGCAGTCTTTTCCCCTTTGGAAACCTGGATTCTTGTAGCCTCGGAGCTGTTTGCGAAACCCTAGGGAGGCCCAGCTTTTACTCACTGCAGGCACGCCCGGGGAGGAAACAAGTATGTTCCCCCAGAGAAACAGGCTGCTTGCAAGTGTCGAGGGGAGCTTCTCAGGTGCCCAGTGTGTCCCGTTTGTTTCCCTTCGCAGCTCCCATCCTACAGGTACTTATTCTGGGTGCTAACAAGGGTAGGTGGCTCTGCGGACAAAAGCAGCCTTTTCCCTTTGGAAGTTTGGATTCTAGTGTCTCAGGGGCTGCTTGCCAAACCTTGATGTTGCCCAGCTTCTAGCCTCCGCAGGTACACTTGCGTAGTAAAGGAGCACTTTCTCCCGAGAAACCGTGTTCCTGCCACGCTGGAAGAGAGTTAAGCCCGCAGTACTCTTTCATCCTGGGAAAGCGCAAGGCCACCCTGAGCCACAGGGTAGTGCCTAAGTTTCCACCGGGCAAGCTCTGCGTGCCTCGGTTTCCATGAGGTCTCCACCGTTGTTGTGCTTCAATGGAACGCGAGGATAGCTTTCAGGACTCCAAGCACTCTGGCCTCCTCACCGTTTCCCATGCTACCACACGGATTCCCCCCACGTCTCCTCTCTGCGTGCTGAACAAAAAGCAGCCGTGTAGGTTCTTCGGAACACTTCTTCATGCACAGCCCAAGGGGGCACACTGCTCTCTCTCTTCCTTTGGAAACCTAGGTTGCCGCAGCTTGTCCCAACTCACGAAGACAGTCAGAGCCGGTCTCATGTGCTGGGTAACGTGGACTCAGTGAGGACAAGGGCCCTACCTGCACTCAGAAAAACTCTCTGCTCAGCCTTCCATCCAGGAGCTCACACCGAGTGGCTCTTTGCTTAAGCAGGACGTCGATGTGAGGTCCAAGCTGAGCAAAGAGCACAATTCCTCCTTTACCCTGCTAGACCACGGAAGAGGTAGAGCCAACTAGGCCTCGCTCAGGCCAGCCCTCCTTCAGGGATCTTGCCACACTACGAAGCCGTCACAGTAAAAGGTACTTAGCGAAGTTCCCAGGGTTTCGCCATCCTCTCCCTCGGCAGCTCCACTACTGCAGGGACTCATGTTTGCTATGAACTAGGATAGGTGGCCCTGCTTCGAAAAGCAGTCTTTTCCCCTTTGGAAACCTGGATTCTTGTACCCTCGGAGCTGTTTGCGAAACCCTAGGAAGGCCCAGCTTTTATTCACTGCAGGCACGCCCGGGGAGGAAACGAGTATGTTCCCCCAGAGAAACAGGCTGCTTGCAAGTGTCGAGGGGAGCTTCTCAGGTGCCTAGTGTGTCCCGTTTGTTTCCCTTCGCAGCTCCCATCCTACAGGTACTTATTCTGGGTGCTAACAAGGGTAGGTGGCTCTGTGGACAAAAGCAGCCTTTTCCCTTTGGAAGTTTGGATTCTAGTGTCTCAGGGGCTGCTTGCCAAACCTTGATGTTGCCCAGCTTCTAGCCTCCGCAGGTACACTTGCGTAGTAAAGGAGCACTTTCTCCCGAGAAACCGTGTTCCTGCCACGCTGGAAGAGAGTTAAGCCAGCAGTACTCTTTCATCCTGGGAAAGCGCAAGGCCACCCTGAGCCTCAGGGTAGTGCCTAAGTTTCCACCGGGCAAGCTCTGCGTGCCTCGGTTTCCATGAGGTCTCCACCGTTGTTGTGCTTCAATGGAACGCGAGGATAGCTTTCAGGACTCCAAGCACTCTGGCCTCCGCACCGTTTCCCATGCTACCACACGGATTCCCCCCACGTCTCCTCTCTGCCTGCTGAGCAAAAAGCAGCCGTGTAGGTTCTTCGGAACACTTCTTCATGCACAGCCCAAGGGGGCACACTGCTCTCTCTCTTCCTTTGGAAACCTAGGTTGCCGCAGCTTGTCCCAACTCACGAAGACAGTCAGAGCCGGTCTCATGTGCTGGGTAACGTGGACTCAGTGAGGACAAGGGCCCTACCTGCACTCAGAAAAACTCTCTGCTCAGCCTTCCATCCAGGAGCTCACACCGAGTGGCTCTTTGCTTAAGCAGGACGTCGATGTGAGGTCCAAGCTGAGCAAAGAGCACAATTCCTCCTTTACCCTGCTAGACCACGGAAGAGGTAGAGCCAACTAGGCCTCGCTCAGGCCAGCCCTCCTTCAGGGATCTTGCCACACTTCGAAGCCTGCCCAGTTTAAGAACTTAGAGAAGTTCCCAGGGATTCGCCTTGCTCTCCCTCGGCAGCTCCACTACTGCAGGGACTCATGTTTGCTGTGAACTAGGATAGGTGGCCCTGCTTCGGAAAGCACTCTTTTCCCCTTTGGAAATCTGGATTCTTTTAGCCTCGGAGCTGTTTGCGAAACCCTAGGAAGGCCCAGCTTTTACTCACTGCAGGCACGCCCGGGGAGGAAACGAGTATGTTCCCCCAGAGAAACAGGCTGCTTGCAAGTGTCGAGGGGAGCTTTTCAGGTGCCCAGTGTGTCCTGTTTGTATCCCTTCGCAGCTCCCATCCTGCAGGGACTTATGTTGGGTGCGAAGAAGTGTAGGTGGCTCTGCGGACAAGAGCAGCCTTTTCCCTTTGGAAGCTTGGATTCTAGTGTCTCAGGGGCTGCTTGCCAAACCTTGAAGTTGCCCAGGTTCTAGCCTCCGCAGGTACGCTTGCGTAACAAACGAGCACTTTCCCCCATGCAACCGGGATCCTGCCACGCTGGAAGAGAGTTAAGCCCGCAGACCTCGTTCCTCCTGGGAAAGTGCAAGGCCACCCTGAGCCCCAGGGTAGTGCCTAAGTTTCCACCAGGCAAGATCTGCGTGCCTCTTTTTCCATGAGGTCTCCACCGTTGTTGTGCTTCAATGGAACGCGAGGATAGCTTTCAGGACTCCAAGCACTCTGGCCTCCGCACCGTTTCCCATGCTACCACACGGATTCCCCCCACGTCTCCTCTCTGCCTGCTGAGCAAAAAGCAGCCGTGTAGGTTCTTCGGAACACTTCTTCATGCACAGCCCAAGGGGGCACACTGCTCTCTCTCTTCCTTTGGAAACCTAGGTTGCCGCAGCTTGTCCCAACTCACGAAGACAGTCAGAGCCGGTCTCATGTGCTGGGTAACGTGGACTCAGTGAGGACAAGGGCCCTACCTGCACTCAGAAAAACTCTCTGCTCAGCCTTCCATCCAGGAGCTCACACCGAGTGGCTCTTTGCTTAAGCAGGACGTCAATGTGAGGTTCAAGCTGAGCAAAGAGCACAATTCCTCCTTTACCCTGCTAGGCCCCGGAAGAGGTAGAGCCAACTAAGCCTCGCTCAGGCCAGCCCTCCTTCAGGGATCTTGCCACACTACGAAGCCGTCACAGTAAAAGGTACTTAGCGAAGTTCCCAGGGTTTCGCCATGCTCTCCCTCGGCAGCTCCACTACTGCAGGGACTCATGTTTGCTATGAACTAGGATAGGTGGCCCTGCTTCGAAAAGCAGTCTTTTCCCCTTTGGAAACCTGGATTCTTGTAGCCTCGGAGCTGTTTGCGAAACCCTAGGAAGGCCCAGCTTTTACTAACTGCAGGCACGCCCGGGGAGGAAACGAGTATGTTCCCCCAGAGAAACAGGCTGCTTGCAAGTGTCGAGGGGAGCTTCTCAGGTGCCCAGGGTGTCCTGTTTGTATCCCTTCGCAGCTCCCATCCTGCAGGTACTTATGTTGGGTGCGAAGAAGTGTAGGTGGCTCTGCGGACAAAAGCAGCCTTTTCCCTTTGGAAGTTTGGATTCTAGTGTCTCAGGGGCTGCTTGCCAAACCTTGATGTTGCCCAGCTTCTAGCCTCCGCAGGTACACTTGCGTAGTAAAGGAGCACTTTCCCCCGAGAAACCGTGTTCCTGCCACGCTGGAAGAGAGTTAAGCCCGCAGTACTCTTTCATCCTGGGAAAGCGCAAGGCCACCCTGAGCCTCAGGGTAGTGCCTAAGTTTCCACCGGGCAAGCTCTGCGTGCCTCGGTTTCCATGAGGTCTCCACCGTTGTTGTGCTTCAATGGAACGCGAGGATAGCTTTCAGGACTCCAAGCACTCTGGCCTCCGCACCGTTTCCCATGCTACCACACGGATTCCCCCCACGTCTCCTCTCTGCCTGCTGAGCAAAAAGCAGCCGTGTAGGTTCTTCGGAACACTTCTTCATGCACAGCCCAAGGGGGCACACTGCTCTCTCTCTTCCTTTGGAAACCTAGGTTGCCGCAGCTTGTCCCAACTCACGAAGACAGTCAGAGCCGGTCTCATGTGCTGGGTAACGTGGACTCAGTGAGGACAAGGGCCCTACCTGCACTCAGAAAAACTCTCTGCTCAGCCTTCCATCCAGGAGCTCACACCGAGTGGCTCTTTGCTTAAGCAGGACGTCAATGTGAGGTTCAAGCTGAGCAAAGAGCACAATTCCTCCTTTACCCTGCTAGGCCCCGGAAGAGGTAGAGCCAACTAAGCCTCGCTCAGGCCAGCCCTCCTTCAGGGATCTTGCCACACTACGAAGCCGTCACAGTAAAAGGTACTTAGCGAAGTTCCCAGGGTTTCGCCATGCTCTCCCTCGGCAGCTCCACTACTGCAGGGACTCATGTTTGCTATGAACTAGGATAGGTGGCCCTGCTTCGAAAAGCAGTCTTTTCCCCTTTGGAAACCTGGATTCTTGTACCCTCGGAGCTGTTTGCGAAACCCTAGGAAGGCCCAGCTTTTATTCACTGCAGGCACGCCCGGGGAGGAAACGAGTATGTTCCCCCAGAGAAACAGGCTGCTTGCAAGTGTCGAGGGGAGCTTCTCAGGTGCCTAGTGTGTCCCGTTTGTTTCCCTTCGCAGCTCCCATCCTACAGGTACTTATTCTGGGTGCTAACAAGGGTAGGTGGCTCTGTGGACAAAAGCAGCCTTTTCCCTTTGGAAGTTTGGATTCTAGTGTCTCAGGGGCTGCTTGCCAAACCTTGATGTTGCCCAGCTTCTAGCCTCCGCAGGTACACTTGCGTAGTAAAGGAGCACTTTCTCCCGAGAAACCGTGTTCCTGCCACGCTGGAAGAGAGTTAAGCCAGCAGTACTCTTTCATCCTGGGAAAGCGCAAGGCCACCCTGAGCCTCAGGGTAGTGCCTAAGTTTCCACCGGGCAAGCTCTGCGTGCCTCGGTTTCCATGAGGTCTCCACCGTTGTTGTGCTTCAATGGAACGCGAGGATAGCTTTCAGGACTCCAAGCACTCTGGCCTCCGCACCGTTTCCCATGCTACCACACGGATTCCCCCCACGTCTCCTCTCTGCCTGCTGAGCAAAAAGCAGCCGTGTAGGTTCTTCGGAACACTTCTTCATGCACAGCCCAAGGGGGCACACTGCTCTCTCTCTTCCTTTGGAAACCTAGGTGGCCGCAGCTTCTCCCAACTCACGAAGACAGTCAGAGCCGGTCTCATGTGCTGGGTAACGTGGACTCAGTGAGGACAAGGGCCCTACCTGCACTCAGAAAAACTCTCTGCTCAGCCTTCCATCCAGGAGCTCACACCGAGTGGCTCTTTGCTTAAGCAGGACGTCGATGTGAGGTCCAAGCTGAGCAAAGAGCACAATTCCTCCTTTACCCTGCTAGACCACGGAAGAGGTAGAGCCAACTAGGCCTCGCTCAGGCCAGCCCTCCTTCAGGGATCTTGCCACACTTCGAAGCCTGCCCAGTTTAAGAACTTAGAGAAGTTCCCAGGGTTTCGCCTTGCTCTCCCTCGGCAGCTCCACTACTGCAGGGACTCATGTTTGCTGTGAACTAGGATAGGTGGCCCTGCTTCGGAAAGCACTCTTTTCCCCTTTGGAAATCTGGATTCTTTTAGCCTCGGAGCTGTTTGCGAAACCCTAGGAAGGCCCAGCTTCTACTCACTGCAGGCACGCCCGGGGAGGAAACGAGTATGTTCCCCCAGAGAAACAGGCTGCTTGCAAGTGTCGAGGGGAGCTTTTCAGGTGCCCAGTGTGTCCTGTTTGTATCCCTTCGCAGCTCCCATCCTGCAGGGACTTATGTTGGGTGCGAAGAAGTGTAGGTGGCTCTGCGGACAAGAGCAGCCTTTTTCCTTTGGAAGTTTGGATTCTAGTGTCTCCGGGGCTGCTTGCCAAACCTTGAAGTTGCCCAGGTTCTAGCCTCCGCAGGTACGCTTGCGTAACAAACCAGCACTTTCCCCCATGCAAGCGGGTTCCTGCCACGCTGGAAGAGAGTTAAGCCCGCAGACCTCGTTCCTCCTGGGAAAGTGCAAGGCCACCCTGAGCCCCAGGGTAGTGCCTAATTTTCCACCAGGCAAGCTCTGCGTGCCTCGGTTTCCATGAGGTCTCCACCGTTGTTGTGCTTCAATGGAACGCGAGGATAGCTTTCAGGACTCCAAGCACTCTGGCCTCCCCACCGTTTCCCATGCTACCACACGTATTCCCCCCACGTCTCCTCTCTGCCTGCTGAGCAAAAAGCAGCCGTGTAGGTTCTTCGAAACACTTCTTGCATGCACAGCCCAAGGCGGCACACTGCTCTCTCTCTTCCTTTGGAAACCTAGGTTGCCGCAGCTTGTCCCAACTCACGAAGACAGTCAGAGCCGGTCTCATGTGCTGGGTAACGTGGACTCAGTGAGGACAAGGGCCCTACCTGCACTCAGAAAAACTCTCTGCTCAGCCTTCCATCCAGGAGCTCACACCGAGTGGCTCTTTGCTTAAGCAGGACATCAATGTGAGGTCCAAGCTGAGCAAAGAGCACAATTCCTCCTTTACCCTGCTAGGCCCCGGAAGAGGTAGAGCCAACTAGGCCTCGCTCAGGCCAGCCCTCCTTCAGGGATCTTGCCACACTTCGAAGCCTACACAGTAAAAGGTACTTAGCGAAGTTCTCAGGGTTTCGCCATGCTCTCCCTCGGCAGCTCCACTACTGCAGGGACTCATGTTTGCTATGAACTAGGATAGGTGGCCCTGCTTCGAAAAGCAGTCTTTTCCCCTTTGGAAACCTGGATTCTTGTAGCCTCGGAGCTGTTTGCGAAACCCTAGGAAGGCCCAGCTTTTACTCACTGCAGGCACGCCCGGGGAGGAAACGAGTATGTTCCCCCAGAGAAACAGGCTGCTTGCAAGTGTCGAGGGGAGCTTCTCAGGTGCCCAGTGTGTCCCGTTTGTTTCCCTTCGCAGCTCCCATCCTACAGGTACTTATTCTGGGTGCTAACAAGGGTAGGTGGCTCTGCGGACAAAAGCAGCCTTTTCCCTTTGGAAGTTTGGATTCTAGTGTCTCAGGGGCTGCTTGCCAAACCTTGATGTTGCCCAGCTTCTAGCCTCCGCAGGTACACTTGCGTAGTAAAGGAGCACTTTCTCCCGAGAAACCGTGTTCCTGCCACGCTGGAAGAGAGTTAAGCCCGCAGTCCTCTTTCATCCTGGGAAAGCGCAAGGCCACCCTGAGCCTCAGGGTAGTGCCTAAGTTTCCACCGGGCAAGCTCTGCGTGCCTCGGTTTCCATGAGGTCTCCACCGTTGTTGTGCTTCAATGGAACGCGAGGATAGCTTTCAGGACTCCAAGCACTCTGGCCTCCGCACCGTTTCCCATGCTACCACACGGATTCCCCCCACGTCTCCTCTCTGCCTGCTGAGCAAAAAGCAGCCGTGTAGGTTCTTCGGAACACTTCTTCATGCACAGCCCAAGGGGGCACACTGCTCTCTCTCTTCCTTTGGAAACCTAGGTTGCCGCAGCTTGTCCCAACTCACGAAGACAGTCAGAGCCGGTCTCATGTGCTGGGTAACGTGGACTCAGTGAGGACAAGGGCCCTACCTGCACTCAGAAAAACGCTCTGCTCAACCTTCCATCCAGGAGCTCACACCAACTGGCGCGTGTGTTTAGCAGGACGTCAATGTGAGGTTCAAGCTGAGCAAAGAGCACAATTCCTCCTTTACCCTGCCAGTCCCCGGAAGACGTAGAGCTAACTAGGCCTCGCTCAGGGCAGCTCTCCTTCAGGGTTCTTGCCACACTACGAACCCGGCACAGTAAAAGGTACTTAGCGAAGTTCCCCGGATTTCGCCATGCTCTCCCTCGGCAGTTCCACTACTGCAGGGACTCATGTTTGCTGTGAACTAGGATAGGTGGCCGTGCTTCGGAAAGCACTCTTTTCCACTTTGGAAATGTGGATTCTTGTAGCCCAGGAGCTGTTTGCGAAACCGTAGGAAAACCCAGCTTATACTCACTGCAGGCACGCCCGGGGAGGAAACGCGTATGTTCCCCCAGAGAAACAGGCTGCTTGCAAGTGTCGAGGGGAGCTTTTCAGGTGCCCAGTGTGTCCTGTTTGTATGCCTTCGCAGCTCCCATCCTGCAGGTACTTATTCTGGGTGCTAACATGGGTAGGTGGCTCTGCGGACAAAAGCAGCCTTTTCCCTTTGGAAGCTTGGATTCTAGTGTCTCAGGGGCTGCTTTCCAAACCTTGAAGTTGCCCAGGTTTTACCCTCCGCAGGTGCGCTTGCGTTGCAAACGAGCACTTTCCCCCGAGAAACCGTGTTCCTGCCACGCTGGAAGAGAGTTAAGCCCGCAGACCTCTTTCATCCTGGGAAAGCACAAGGCCACCCTGAGCCTCAGGGTAGTGCCTTAGTTTCCACCGGGCAAGCTCTGCGTGCCTCGTTTTCCATGAGGTCTCCACCGTTGTGTTTGAATGGAACGCGAGGATAGCTTTCAGGACTCTAAGCACTCTGGACTCGGAACCGTTTCCCATAGTACCACACGGATTCCCCCCACGTCTCCTCTCTGCCTGCTGAGCAAAAAGCAGCCGTGTAGGCCCTTCGGAACACTTCTTCATGCACAGCCCAAGGGGGCACACTGCTCTCTCTCTTCCTTTGGAAACCTAGGTTGCCGCAGCTTGTCCCAACTCACGAAGATAGTCAGAGCCGGTCTCATGTGCTGGGTAACGTGGACTCAGTGAGGACAAGGGCCCTACCTGCACTCAGAAAAACTCTCTGCTCAAACTTCCATCCAGGAGCTCACACCGAGTGGCTCTTTGCTTAAGCAGGACGTCGATGTGAGGTCCAAGCTGAGCAAAGAGCACAATTCCTCCTTTACCCTGCTAGACCACGGAAGAGGTAGAGCCAACTAGGCCTCGCTCAGGCCAGCCCTCCTTCAGGGATCTTGCCACACTTCGAAGCCTGCCCAGTTTAAGAACTTAGAGAAGTTCCCAGGGTTTCGCCTTGCTCTCCCTCGGAAGCTCCACTACTGCAGGGACTCATGTTTGCTATGAACTAGGATAGGTGGCCCTGTTTCCAAAAGCAGTCTTTTCCCCTTTGGAAACCTGGATTCTTGTAGCCTCGGAGCTGTTTGCGAAACCCTAGGAAGGCCCAGCTTTTACTCACTGCAGGCACGCCCGGGGAGGAAACGAGTATGTTCCCCCAGAGAAACAGGCTGCTTGCAAGTGTCGAGGGGAGCTTCTCAGGTGCCCAGTGTGTCCCGTTTGTTTCCCTTCGCAGCTCCCATCCTACAGGTACTTATTCTGGGTGCTAACAAGGGTAGGTGGCTCTGTGGACAAAAGTAGCCTTTTCCCTTTGGAAGTTTGGATTCTAGTGTCTCAGGGGCTGCTTGCCAAACCTTGATGTTGCCCAGCTTCTAGCCTCCGCAGGTACACTTGCGTAGTAAAGGAGCACTTTCTCCCGAGAAACCGTGTTCCTGCCACGCTGGAAGAGAGTTAAGCCCGCAGTACTCTTTCATCCTGGGAAAGCGCAAGGCCACCCTGAGCCTCAGGGTAGTGCCTAAGTTTCCACCGGGCAAGCTCTGCGTGCCTCGGTTTCCATGAGGTCTCCACCGTTGTTGTGCTTCAATGGAACGCGAGGATAGCTTTCAGGACTCCAAGCACTCTGGCCTCCGCACCGTTTCCCATGCTACCACACGGATTCCCCCCACGTCTCCTCTCTGCGTGCTGAGCAAAAAGCAGCCGTGTAGGTTCTTCGGAACACTTCTTCATGCACAGCCCAAGGGGGCACACTGCTCTCTCTCTTCCTTTGGAAACCTAGGTTGCCGCAGCTTGTCCCAACTCACGAAGACAGTCAGAGCCGGTCTCATGTGCTGGGTAACGTGGACTCAGTGAGGACAAGGGCCCTACCTGCACTCAGAAAAACTCTCTGCTCAGCCTTCCATCCAGGAGCTCACACCGAGTGGCTCTTTGCTTAAGCAGGACGTCAATGTGAGGTTCAAGCTGAGCAAAGAGCACAATTCCTCCTTTACCCTGCTAGGCCCCGGAAGAGGTAGAGCCAACTAGGCCTCGCTCAGGCCAGCCCTCCTTCAGGGATCTTGCAACACTTCGAAGCCTACACAGTAAAAGGTACTTAGCGAAGTTCTCAGGGTTTCGCCATGCTCTCCCTCGGCAGCTCCACTACTGCAGGGACTCATGTTTGCTATGAACTAGGATAGGTGGCCCTGCTTCGAAAAGCAGTCTTTTCCCCTTTGGAAACCTGGATTCTTGTAGCCTCGGAGCTGTTTGCGAAACCCTAGGAAGGCCCAGCTTTTACTCACTGCAGGCACGCCCGGGGAGGAAACGAGTATGTTCCCCCAGAGAAACAGGCTGCTTGCAAGTGTCAAGGGGAGCTTCTCAGGTGCCCAGTGTGTCCCGTTTGTTTCCCTTCGCAGCTCCCATCCTACAGGTACTTATTCTGGGTGCTAACAAGGGTAGGTGGCTCTGCGGACAAAAGCAGCCTTTTCCCTTTGGAAGTTTGGATTCTAGTGTCTCAGGGGCTGCTTGCCAAACCTTGATGTTGCCCAGCTTCTAGCCTCCGCAGGTACACTTGCGTAGTAAAGGAGCACTTTCTCCCGAGAAACCGTGTTCCTGCCACGCTGGAAGAGAGTTAAGCCCGCAGTACTCTTTCATCCTGGGAAAGCGCAAGGCCACCCTGAGCCACAGGGTAGTGCCTAAGTTTCCACCGGGCAAGCTCTGCGTGCCTCGGTTTCCATGAGGTCTCCACCGTTGTTGTGCTTCAATGGAACGCGAGGATAGCTTTCAGGACTCCAAGCACTCTGGCCTCCTCACCGTTTCCCATGCTACCACACGGATTCCCCCCACGTCTCCTCTCTGCGTGCTGAGCAAAAAGCAGCCGTGTAGGTTCTTCGGAACACTTCTTCATGCACAGCCCAAGGGGGCACACTGCTCTCTCTCTTCCTTTGGAAACCTAGGTTGCCGCAGCTTGTCCCAACTCACGAAGACAGTCAGAGCCGGTCTCATGTGCTGGGTAACGTGGACTCAGTGAGGACAAGGGCCCTACCTGCACTCAGAAAAACTCTCTGCTCAGCCTTCCATCCAGGAGCTCACACGGAGTGGCTCTTTGCTTAAGCAGGACGTCGATGTGAGGTCCAAGCTGAGCAAAGAGCACAATTCCTCCTTTACCCTGCTAGACCACGGAAGAGGTAGAGCCAACTAGGCCTCGCTCAGGCCAGCCCTCCTTCAGGGATCTTGCCACACTACGAAGCCGTCACAGTAAAAGGTACTTAGCGAAGTTCCCAGGGTTTCGCCATCCTCTCCCTCGGCAGCTCCACTACTGCAGGGACTCATGTTTGCTATGAACTAGGATAGGTGGCCCTGCTTCGAAAAGCAGTCTTTTCCCCTTTGGAAACCTGGATTCTTGTAGCCTCGGAGCTGTTTGCGAAACCCTAGGAAGGCCCAGCTTTTACTCACTGCAGGCACGCCCGGGGAGGAAACGAGTATGTTCCCCCAGAGAAACAGGCTGCTTGCAAGTGTCAAGGGGAGCTTCTCAGGTGCCTAGTGTGTCCCGTTTGTTTCCCTTCGCAGCTCCCATCCTACAGGTACTTATTCTGGGTGCTAACAAGGGTAGGTGGCTCTGCGGACAAAAGCAGCCTTTTCCCTTTGGAAGTTTGGATTCTAGTGTCTCAGGGGCTGCTTGCCAAACCTTGATGTTGCCCAGCTTCTAGCCTCCGCAGGTACACTTGCGTAGTAAAGGAGCACTTTCTCCCGAGAAACCGTGTTCCTGCCACGCTGGAAGAGAGTTAAGCCCGCAGTACTCTTTCATCCTGGGAAAGCGCAAGGCCACCCTGAGCCTCAGGGTAGTGCCTAAGTTTCCACCGGGCAAGCTCTGCGTGCCTCGGTTTCCATGAGGTCTCCACCGTTGTTGTGCTTCAATGGAACGCGAGGATAGCTTTCAGGACTCCAAGCACTCTGGCCTCCGCACCGTTTCCCATGCTACCACACGGATTCCCCCCACGTCTCCTCTCTGCCTGCTGAGCAAAAAGCAGCCGTGTAGGTTCTTCGGAACACTTCTTCATGCACAGCCCAAGGGGGCACACTGCTCTCTCTCTTCCTTTGGAAACCTAGGTGGCCGCAGCTTGTCCCAACTCACGAAGACAGTCAGAGCCGGTCTCATGTGCTGGGTAACGTGGACTCAGTGAGGACAAGGGCCCTACCTGCACTCAGAAAAACACTCTGCTCAACCTTCCATCCAGGAGCTCACACCAACTGGCGCGTGTGTTTAGCAGGACGTCAATGTGAGGTTCAAGCTGAGCAAAGAGCACAATTCCTCCTTTACCCTGCTAGGCCCCGGAAGAGGTAGAGCCAACTAGGCCTCGCTCAGGCCAGCCCTCCTTCAGGGATCTTGCAACACTTCGAAGCCTACACAGTAAAAGGTACTTAGCGAAGTTCTCAGGGTTTCGCCATGCTCTCCCTCGGCAGCTCCACTACTGCAGGGACTCATGTTTGCTATGAACTAGGATAGGTGGCCCTGCTTCGAAAAGCAGTCTTTTCCCCTTTGGAAACCTGGATTCTTGTAGCCTCGGAGCTGTTTGCGAAAGCCTAGGGAGGCCCAGCTTTTACTCACTGCAGGCACGCCCGGGGAGGAAACGAGTATGTTCCCCCAGAGAAACAGGCTGCTTGCAAGTGTCGAGGGGAGCTTCTCAGGTGCCCAGTGTGTCCCGTTTGTTTCCCTTCGCAGCTCCCATCCTACAGGTACTTATTCTGGGTGCTAACAAGGGTAGGTGGCTCTGCGGACAAAAGCAGCCTTTTCCCTTTGGAAGTTTGGATTCTAGTGTCTCAGGGGCTGCTTGCCAAACCTTGATGTTGCCCAGCTTCTAGCCTCCGCAGGTACACTTGCGTAGTAAAGGAGCACTTTCTCCCGAGAAACCGTGTTCCTGCCACGCTGGAAGAGAGTTAAGCCCGCAGTACTCTTTCATCCTGGGAAAGCGCAAGGCCACCCTGAGCCTCAGGGTAGTGCCTAAGTTTCCACCGGGCAAGCTCTGCGTGCCTCGGTTTCCATGAGGTCTCCACCGTTGTTGTGCTTCAATGGAACGCGAGGATAGCTTTCAGGACTCCAAGCACTCTGGCCTCCGCACCGTTTCCCATGCTACCACACGGATTCCCCCCACGTCTCCTCTCTGCCTGCTGAGCAAAAAGCAGCCGTGTAGGTTCTTCGGAACACTTCTTCATGCACAGCCCAAGGGGGCACACTGCTCTCTCTCTTCCTTTGGAAACCTAGGTTGCCGCAGCTTGTCCCAACTCACGAAGACAGTCAGAGCCGGTCTCATGTGCTGGGTAACGTGGACTCAGTGAGGACAAGGGCCCTACCTGCACTCAGAAAAACTCTCTGCTCAGCCTTCCATCCAGGAGCTCACACCGAGTGGCTCTTTGCTTAAGCAGGACGTCGATGTGAGGTCCAAGCTGAGCAAAGAGCACAATTCCTCCTTTACCCTGCTAGACCACGGAAGAGGTAGAGCCAACTAGGCCTCGCTCAGGCCAGCCCTCCTTCAGGGATCTTGCCACACTTCGAAGCCTGCCCAGTTTAAGAACTTAGAGAAGTTCCCAGGGATTCGCCTTGCTCTCCCTCGGCAGCTCCACTACTGCAGGGACTCATGTTTGCTGTGAACTAGGATAGGTGGCCCTGTTTCCAAAAGCAGTCTTTTCCCCTTTGGAATTCAGGATTGTTGTAGCCTCGGAGCTGTTTGTGAAACCCTAAGAAGGCCCAGCTTATACTAACTGCAGGCACGCTCGGGGAGGAAACGAGTATGTTCCCCCAGAGAAACAGGCTGCTTGCAAGTGTCGAGGGGAGCTTCTCAGGTGCCCAGGGTGTCCTGTTTGTATCCCTTCGCAGCTCCCATCCTGCAGGTACTTATGTTGGGTGCGAAGAAGTGTAGGTGGCTCTGCGGACAAAAGCAGCCTTTTCCCTTTGGAAGTTTGGATTCTAGTGTCTCAGGGGCTGCTTGCCAAACCTTGATGTTGCCCAGCTTCTAGCCTCCGCAGGTACACTTGCGTAGTAAAGGAGCACTTTCCCCCGAGAAACCGTGTTCCTGCCACGCTGGAAGAGAGTTAAGCCCGCAGTACTCTTTCATCCTGGGAAAGCGCAAGGCCACCCTGAGCCTCAGGGTAGTGCCTAAGTTTCCACCGGGCAAGCTCTGCGTGCCTCGGTTTCCATGAGGTCTCCACCGTTGTTGTGCTTCAATGGAACGCGAGGATAGCTTTCAGGACTCCAAGCACTCTGGCCTCCGCACCGTTTCCCATGCTACCACACGGATTCCCCCCACGTCTCCTCTCTGCCGCTGAGCAAAAAGCAGCCGTGTAGGTTCTTCGGAACACTTCTTCATGCACAGCCCAAGGGGGCACACTGCTCTCTCTCTTCCTTTGGAAACCTAGGTTGCCGCAGCTTGTCCCAACTCACGAAGACAGTCAGAGCCGGTCTCATGTGCTGGGTAACGTGGACTCAGTGAGGACAAGGGCCCTACCTGCACTCAGAAAAACTCTCTGCTCAGCCTTCCATCCAGGAGCTCACACCGAGTGGCTCTTTGCTTAAGCAGGACGTCAATGTGAGGTTCAAGCTGAGCAAAGAGCACAATTCCTCCTTTACCCTGCTAGGCCCCGGAAGAGGTAGAGCCAACTAAGCCTCGCTCAGGCCAGCCCTCCTTCAGGGATCTTGCCACACTACGAAGCCGTCACAGTAAAAGGTACTTAGCGAAGTTCCCAGGGTTTCGCCATGCTCTCCCTCGGCAGCTCCACTACTGCAGGGACTCATGTTTGCTATGAACTAGGATAGGTGGCCCTGCTTCGAAAAGCAGTCTTTTCCCCTTTGGAAACCTGGATTCTTGTAGCCTCGGAGCTGTTTGCGAAACCCTAGGAAGGCCCAGCTTTTACTAACTGCAGGCACGCCCGGGGAGGAAACGAGTATGTTCCCCCAGAGAAACAGGCTGCTTGCAAGTGTCGAGGGGAGCTTCTCAGGTGCCCAGGGTGTCCTGTTTGTATCCCTTCGCAGCTCCCATCCTGCAGGTACTTATGTTGGGTGCGAAGAAGTGTAGGTGGCTCTGCGGACAAAAGCAGCCTTTTCCCTTTGGAAGTTTGGATTCTAGTGTCTCAGGGGCTGCTTGCCAAACCTTGATGTTGCCCAGCTTCTAGCCTCCGCAGGTACACTTGCGTAGTAAAGGAGCACTTTCCCCCGAGAAACCGTGTTCCTGCCACGCTGGAAGAGAGTTAAGCCCGCAGTACTCTTTCATCCTGGGAAAGCGCAAGGCCACCCTGAGCCTCAGGGTAGTGCCTAAGTTTCCACCGGGCAAGCTCTGCGTGCCTCGGTTTCCATGAGGTCTCCACCGTTGTTGTGCTTCAATGGAACGCGAGGATAGCTTTCAGGACTCCAAGCACTCTGGCCTCCGCACCGTTTCCCATGCTACCACACGGATTCCCCCCACGTCTCCTCTCTGCCTGCTGAGCAAAAAGCAGCCGTGTAGGTTCTTCGGAACACTTCTTCATGCACAGCCCAAGGGGGCACACTGCTCTCTCTCTTCCTTTGGAAACCTAGGTTGCCGCAGCTTGTCCCAACTCACGAAGACAGTCAGAGCCGGTCTCATGTGCTGGGTAACGTGGACTCAGTGAGGACAAGGGCCCTACCTGCACTCAGAAAAACTCTCTGCTCAGCCTTCCATCCAGGAGCTCACACCGAGTGGCTCTTTGCTTAAGCAGGACGTCAATGTGAGGTTCAAGCTGAGCAAAGAGCACAATTCCTCCTTTACCCTGCTAGGCCCCGGAAGAGGTAGAGCCAACTAAGCCTCGCTCAGGCCAGCCCTCCTTCAGGGATCTTGCCACACTACGAAGCCGTCACAGTAAAAGGTACTTAGCGAAGTTCCCAGGGTTTCGCCATGCTCTCCCTCGGCAGCTCCACTACTGCAGGGACTCATGTTTGCTATGAACTAGGATAGGTGGCCCTGCTTCGAAAAGCAGTCTTTTCCCCTTTGGAAACCTGGATTCTTGTAGCCTCGGAGCTGTTTGCGAAACCCTAGGGAGGCCCAGCTTTTACTCACTGCAGGCACGCCCGGGGAGGAAACGAGTATGTTCCCCCAGAGAAACAGGCTGCTTGCAAGTGTCGAGGGGAGCTTCTCAGGTGCCCAGTGTGTCCCGTTTGTTTCCCTTCGCAGCTACCATCCTACAGGTACTTATTCTGGGTGCTAACAAGGGTAGGTGGCTCTGCGGACAAAAGCAGCCTTTTCCCTTTGGAAGTTTGGATTCTAGTGTCTCAGGGGCTGCTTGCCAAACCTTGATGTTGCCCAGCTTCTAGCCTCCGCAGGTACACTTGCGTAGTAAAGGAGCACTTTCTCCCGAGAAACCGTGTTCCTGCCACGCTGGAAGAGAGTTAAGCCCGCAGTACTCTTTCATCCTGGGAAAGCGCAAGGCCACCCTGAGCCACAGGGTAGTGCCTAAGTTTCCACCGGGCAAGCTCTGCGTGCCTCGGTTTCCATGAGGTCTCCACCGTTGTTGTGCTTCAATGGAACGCGAGGATAGCTTTCAGGACTCCAAGCACTCTGGCCTCCTCACCGTTTCCCATGCTACCACACGGATTCCCCCCACGTCTCCTCTCTGCCTGCTGAGCAAAAAGCAGCCGTGTAGGTTCTTCGGAACACTTCTTCATGCACAGCCCAAGGGGGCACACTGCTCTCTCTCTTCCTTTGGAAACCTAGGTTGCCGCAGCTTGTCCCAACTCACGAAGACAGTCAGAGCCGGTCTCATGTGCTGGGTAACGTGGACTCAGTGAGGACAAGGGCCCTACCTGCACTCAGAAAAACTCTCTGCTCAGCCTTCCATCCAGGAGCTCACACCGAGTGGCTCTTTGCTTAAGCAGGACGTCGATGTGAGGTCCAAGCTGAGCAAAGAGCACAATTCCTCCTTTACCCTGCTAGACCACGGAAGAGGTAGAGCCAACTAGGCCTCGCTCAGGCCAGCCCTCCTTCAGGGATCTTGCCACACTACGAAGCCGTCACAGTAAAAGGTACTTAGCGAAGTTCCCAGGGTTTCGCCATCCTCTCCCTCGGCAGCTCCACTACTGCAGGGACTCATGTTTGCTATGAACTAGGATAGGTGGCCCTGCTTCGAAAAGCAGTCTTTTCCCCTTTGGAAACCTGGATTCTTGTACCCTCGGAGCTGTTTGCGAAACCCTAGGAAGGCCCAGCTTTTATTCACTGCAGGCACGCCCGGGGAGGAAACGAGTATGTTCCCCCAGAGAAACAGGCTGCTTGCAAGTGTCGAGGGGAGCTTCTCAGGTGCCTAGTGTGTCCCGTTTGTTTCCCTTCGCAGCTCCCATCCTACAGGTACTTATTCTGGGTGCTAACAAGGGTAGGTGGCTCTGTGGACAAAAGCAGCCTTTTCCCTTTGGAAGTTTGGATTCTAGTGTCTCAGGGGCTGCTTGCCAAACCTTGATGTTGCCCAGCTTCTAGCCTCCGCAGGTACACTTGCGTAGTAAAGGAGCACTTTCTCCCGAGAAACCGTGTTCCTGCCACGCTGGAAGAGAGTTAAGCCAGCAGTACTCTTTCATCCTGGGAAAGCGCAAGGCCACCCTGAGCCTCAGGGTAGTGCCTAAGTTTCCACCGGGCAAGCTCTGCGTGCCTCGGTTTCCATGAGGTCTCCACCGTTGTTGTGCTTCAATGGAACGCGAGGATAGCTTTCAGGACTCCAAGCACTCTGGCCTCCGCACCGTTTCCCATGCTACCACACGGATTCCCCCCACGTCTCCTCTCTGCCTGCTGAGCAAAAAGCAGCCGTGTAGGTTCTTCGGAACACTTCTTCATGCACAGCCCAAGGGGGCACACTGCTCTCTCTCTTCCTTTGGAAACCTAGGTTGCCGCAGCTTGTCCCAACTCACGAAGACAGTCAGAGCCGGTCTCATGTGCTGGGTAACGTGGACTCAGTGAGGACAAGGGCCCTACCTGCACTCAGAAAAACTCTCTGCTCAGCCTTCCATCCAGGAGCTCACACCGAGTGGCTCTTTGCTTAAGCAGGACGTCGATGTGAGGTCCAAGCTGAGCAAAGAGCACAATTCCTCCTTTACCCTGCTAGACCACGGAAGAGGTAGAGCCAACTAGGCCTCGCTCAGGCCAGCCCTCCTTCAGGGATCTTGCCACACTTCGAAGCCTGCCCAGTTTAAGAACTTAGAGAAGTTCCCAGGGATTCGCCTTGCTCTCCCTCGGCAGCTCCACTACTGCAGGGACTCATGTTTGCTGTGAACTAGGATAGGTGGCCCTGTTTCCAAAAGCAGTCTTTTCCCCTTTGGAATTCAGGATTGTTGTAGCCTCGGAGCTGTTTGTGAAACCCTAAGAAGGCCCAGCTTATACTAACTGCAGGCACGCTCGGGGAGGAAACGAGTATGTTCCCCCAGAGAAACAGGCTGCTTGCAAGTGTCGAGGGGAGCTTCTCAGGTGCCCAGGGTGTCCTGTTTGTATCCCTTCGCAGCTCCCATCCTGCAGGTACTTATGTTGGGTGCGAAGAAGTGTAGGTGGCTCTGCGGACAAAAGCAGCCTTTTCCCTTTGGAAGTTTGGATTCTAGTGTCTCAGGGGCTGCTTGCCAAACCTTGATGTTGCCCAGCTTCTAGCCTCCGCAGGTACACTTGCGTAGTAAAGGAGCACTTTCTCCCGAGAAACCGTGTTCCTGCCACGCTGGAAGAGAGTTAAGCCCGCAGTACTCTTTCATCCTGGGAAAGCGCAAGGCCACCCTGAGCCACAGGGTAGTGCCTAAGTTTCCACCGGGCAAGCTCTGCGTGCCTCGGTTTCCATGAGGTCTCCACCGTTGTTGTGCTTCAATGGAACGCGAGGATAGCTTTCAGGACTCCAAGCACTCTGGCCTCCTCACCGTTTCCCATGCTACCACACGGATTCCCCCCACGTCTCCTCTCTGCCTGCTGAGCAAAAAGCAGCCGTGTAGGTTCTTCGGAACACTTCTTCATGCACAGCCCAAGGGGGCACACTGCTCTCTCTCTTCCTTTGGAAACCTAGGTTGCCGCAGCTTGTCCCAACTCACGAAGACAGTCAGAGCCGGTCTCATGTGCTGGGTAACGTGGACTCAGTGAGGACAAGGGCCCTACCTGCACTCAGAAAAACTCTCTGCTCAGCCTTCCATCCAGGAGCTCACACCGAGTGGCTCTTTGCTTAAGCAGGACGTCGATGTGAGGTCCAAGCTGAGCAAAGAGCACAATTCCTCCTTTACCCTGCTAGACCACGGAAGAGGTAGAGCCAACTAGGCCTCGCTCAGGCCAGCCCTCCTTCAGGGATCTTGCCACACTACGAAGCCGTCACAGTAAAAGGTACTTAGCGAAGTTCCCAGGGTTTCGCCATCCTCTCCCTCGGCAGCTCCACTACTGCAGGGACTCATGTTTGCTATGAACTAGGATAGGTGGCCCTGCTTCGAAAAGCAGTCTTTTCCCCTTTGGAAACCTGGATTCTTGTACCCTCGGAGCTGTTTGCGAAACCCTAGGAAGGCCCAGCTTTTATTCACTGCAGGCACGCCCGGGGAGGAAACGAGTATGTTCCCCCAGAGAAACAGGCTGCTTGCAAGTGTCGAGGGGAGCTTCTCAGGTGCCTAGTGTGTCCCGTTTGTTTCCCTTCGCAGCTCCCATCCTACAGGTACTTATTCTGGGTGCTAACAAGGGTAGGTGGCTCTGTGGACAAAAGCAGCCTTTTCCCTTTGGAAGTTTGGATTCTAGTGTCTCAGGGGCTGCTTGCCAAACCTTGATGTTGCCCAGCTTCTAGCCTCCGCAGGTACACTTGCGTAGTAAAGGAGCACTTTCTCCCGAGAAACCGTGTTCCTGCCACGCTGGAAGAGAGTTAAGCCAGCAGTACTCTTTCATCCTGGGAAAGCGCAAGGCCACCCTGAGCCTCAGGGTAGTGCCTAAGTTTCCACCGGGCAAGCTCTGCGTGCCTCGGTTTCCATGAGGTCTCCACCGTTGTTGTGCTTCAATGGAACGCGAGGATAGCTTTCAGGACTCCAAGCACTCTGGCCTCCGCACCGTTTCCCATGCTACCACACGGATTCCCCCCACGTCTCCTCTCTGCCTGCTGAGCAAAAAGCAGCCGTGTAGGTTCTTCGGAACACTTCTTCATGCACAGCCCAAGGGGGCACACTGCTCTCTCTCTTCCTTTGGAAACCTAGGTTGCCGCAGCTTGTCCCAACTCACGAAGACAGTCAGAGCCGGTCTCATGTGCTGGGTAACGTGGACTCAGTGAGGACAAGGGCCCTACCTGCACTCAGAAAAACTCTCTGCTCAGCCTTCCATCCAGGAGCTCACACCGAGTGGCTCTTTGCTTAAGCAGGACGTCGATGTGAGGTCCAAGCTGAGCAAAGAGCACAATTCCTCCTTTACCCTGCTAGACCACGGAAGAGGTAGAGCCAACTAGGCCTCGCTCAGGCCAGCCCTCCTTCAGGGATCTTGCCACACTTCGAAGCCTGCCCAGTTTAAGAACTTAGAGAAGTTCCCAGGGATTCGCCTTGCTCTCCCTCGGCAGCTCCACTACTGCAGGGACTCATGTTTGCTGTGAACTAGGATAGGTGGCCCTGTTTCCAAAAGCAGTCTTTTCCCCTTTGGAATTCAGGATTGTTGTAGCCTCGGAGCTGTTTGTGAAACCCTAAGAAGGCCCAGCTTATACTAACTGCAGGCACGCTCGGGGAGGAAACGAGTATGTTCCCCCAGAGAAACAGGCTGCTTGCAAGTGTCGAGGGGAGCTTCTCAGGTGCCCAGGGTGTCCTGTTTGTATCCCTTCGCAGCTCCCATCCTGCAGGTACTTATGTTGGGTGCGAAGAAGTGTAGGTGGCTCTGCGGACAAAAGCAGCCATTTCCCTTTGGAAGTTTGGATTCTAGTGTCTCAGGGGCTGCTTGCCAAACCTTGATGTTGCCCAGCTTCTAGCCTCCGCAGGTACACTTGCGTAGTAAAGGAGCACTTTCCCCCGAGAAACCGTGTTCCTGCCACGCTGGAAGAGAGTTAAGCCCGCAGTACTCTTTCATCCTGGGAAAGCGCAAGGCCACCCTGAGCCTCAGGGTAGTGCCTAAGTTTCCACCGGGCAAGCTCTGCGTGCCTCGGTTTCCATGAGGTCTCCACCGTTGTTGTGCTTCAATGGAACGCGAGGATAGCTTTCAGGACTCCAAGCACTCTGGCCTCCGCACCGTTTCCCATGCTACCACACGGATTCCCCCCACGTCTCCTCTCTGCCTGCTGAGCAAAAAGCAGCCGTGTAGGTTCTTCGGAACACTTCTTCATGCACAGCCCAAGGGGGCACACTGCTCTCTCTCTTCCTTTGGAAACCTAGGTTGCCGCAGCTTGTCCCAACTCACGAAGACAGTCAGAGCCGGTCTCATGTGCTGGGTAACGTGGACTCAGTGAGGACAAGGGCCCTACCTGCACTCAGAAAAACTCTCTGCTCAGCCTTCCATCCAGGAGCTCACACCGAGTGGCTCTTTGCTTAAGCAGGACGTCGATGTGAGGTCCAAGCTGAGCAAAGAGCACAATTCCTCCTTTACCCTGCTAGACCACGGAAGAGGTAGAGCCAACTAGGCCTCGCTCAGGCCAGCCCTCCTTCAGGGATCTTGCCACACTTCGAAGCCTGCCCAGTTTAAGAACTTAGAGAAGTTCCCAGGGATTCGCCTTGCTCTCCCTCGGCAGCTCCACTACTGCAGGGACTCATGTTTGCTGTGAACTAGGATAGGTGGCCCTGCTTCGGAAAGCACTCTTTTCCCCTTTGGAAATCTGGATTCTTTTAGCCTCGGAGCTGTTTGCGAAACCCTAGGAAGGCCCAGCTTTTACTCACTGCAGGCACGCCCGGGGAGGAAACGAGTATGTTCCCCCAGAGAAACAGGCTGCTTGCAAGTGTCGAGGGGAGCTTTTCAGGTGCCCAGTGTGTCCTGTTTGTATCCCTTCGCAGCTCCCATCCTGCAGGGACTTATGTTGGGTGCGAAGAAGTGTAGGTGGCTCTGCGGACAAGAGCAGCCTTTTCCCTTTGGAAGCTTGGATTCTAGTGTCTCAGGGGCTGCTTGCCAAACCTTGAAGTTGCCCAGGTTCTAGCCTCCGCAGGTACGCTTGCGTAACAAACGAGCACTTTCCCCCATGCAACCGGGATCCTGCCACGCTGGAAGAGAGTTAAGCCCGCAGACCTCGTTCCTCCTGGGAAAGTGCAAGGCCACCCTGAGCCCCAGGGTAGTGCCTAAGTTTCCACCAGGCAAGATCTGCGTGCCTCTTTTTCCATGAGGTCTCCACCGTTGTTGTGCTTCAATGGAACGCGAGGATAGCTTTCAGGACTCCAAGCACTCTGGCCTCCGCACCGTTTCCCATGCTACCACACGGATTCCCCCCACGTCTCCTCTCTGCCTGCTGAGCAAAAAGCAGCCGTGTAGGTTCTTCGGAACACTTCTTCATGCACAGCCCAAGGGGGCACACTGCTCTCTCTCTTCCTTTGGAAACCTAGGTTGCCGCAGCTTGTCCCAACTCACGAAGACAGTCAGAGCCGGTCTCATGTGCTGGGTAACGTGGACTCAGTGAGGACAAGGGCCCTACCTGCACTCAGAAAAACTCTCTGCTCAGCCTTCCATCCAGGAGCTCACACCGAGTGGCTCTTTGCTTAAGCAGGACGTCAATGTGAGGTTCAAGCTGAGCAAAGAGCACAATTCCTCCTTTACCCTGCTAGGCCCCGGAAGAGGTAGAGCCAACTAAGCCTCGCTCAGGCCAGCCCTCCTTCAGGGATCTTGCCACACTACGAAGCCGTCACAGTAAAAGGTACTTAGCGAAGTTCCCAGGGTTTCGCCATGCTCTCCCTCGGCAGCTCCACTACTGCAGGGACTCATGTTTGCTATGAACTAGGATAGGTGGCCCTGCTTCGAAAAGCAGTCTTTTCCCCTTTGGAAACCTGGATTCTTGTAGCCTCGGAGCTGTTTGCGAAACCCTAGGAAGGCCCAGCTTTTACTCACTGCAGGCACGCCCGGGGAGGAAACGAGTATGTTCCCCCAGAGAAACAGGCTGCTTGCAAGTGTCGAGGGGAGCTTCTCAGGTGCCCAGGGTGTCCTGTTTGTATCCCTTCGCAGCTCCCATCCTGCAGGTACTTATGTTGGGTGCGAAGAAGTGTAGGTGGCTCTGCGGACAAAAGCAGCCTTTTCCCTTTGGAAGTTTGGATTCTAGTGTCTCAGGGGCTGCTTGCCAAACCTTGATGTTGCCCAGCTTCTAGCCTCCGCAGGTACACTTGCGTAGTAAAGGAGCACTTTCCCCCGAGAAACCGTGTTCCTGCCACGCTGGAAGAGAGTTAAGCCCGCAGTACTCTTTCATCCTGGGAAAGCGCAAGGCCACCCTGAGCCTCAGGGTAGTGCCTAAGTTTCCACCGGGCAAGCTCTGCGTGCCTCGGTTTCCATGAGGTCTCCACCGTTGTTGTGCTTCAATGGAACGCGAGGATAGCTTTCAGGACTCCAAGCACTCTGGCCTCAGCACCGTTTCCCATGCTACCACACGGATTCCCCCCACGTCTCCTCTCTGCCTGCTGAGCAAAAAGCAGCCGTGTAGGTTCTTCGGAACACTTCTTCATGCACAGCCCAAGGGGGCACACTGCTCTCTCTCTTCCTTTGGAAACCTAGGTTGCCGCAGCTTGTCCCAACTCACGAAGACAGTCAGAGCCGGTCTCATGTGCTGGGTAACGTGGACTCAGTGAGGACAAGGGCCCTACCTGCACTCAGAAAAACTCTCTGCTCAGCCTTCCATCCAGGAGCTCACACCGAGTGGCTCTTTGCTTAAGCAGGACGTCAATGTGAGGTTCAAGCTGAGCAAAGAGCACAATTCCTCCTTTACCCTGCTAGGCCCCGGAAGAGGTAGAGCCAACTAAGCCTCGCTCAGGCCAGCCCTCCTTCAGGGATCTTGCCACACTACGAAGCCGTCACAGTAAAAGGTACTTAGCGAAGTTCCCAGGGTTTCGCCATGCTCTCCCTCGGCAGCTCCACTACTGCAGGGACTCATGTTTGCTATGAACTAGGATAGGTGGCCCTGCTTCGAAAAGCAGTCTTTTCCCCTTTGGAAACCTGGATTCTTGTAGCCTCGGAGCTGTTTGCGAAACCCTAGGGAGGCCCAGCTTTTACTCACTGCAGGCACGCCCGGGGAGGAAACGAGTATGTTCCCCCAGAGAAACAGGCTGCTTGCAAGTGTCGAGGGGAGCTTCTCAGGTGCCCAGTGTGTCCCGTTTGTTTCCCTTCGCAGCTACCATCCTACAGGTACTTATTCTGGGTGCTAACAAGGGTAGGTGGCTCTGCGGACAAAAGCAGCCTTTTCCCTTTGGAAGTTTGGATTCTAGTGTCTCAGGGGCTGCTTGCCAAACCTTGATGTTGCCCAGCTTCTAGCCTCCGCAGGTACACTTGCGTAGTAAAGGAGCACTTTCTCCCGAGAAACCGTGTTCCTGCCACGCTGGAAGAGAGTTAAGCCCGCAGTACTCTTTCATCCTGGGAAAGCGCAAGGCCACCCTGAGCCACAGGGTAGTGCCTAAGTTTCCACCGGGCAAGCTCTGCGTGCCTCGGTTTCCATGAGGTCTCCACCGTTGTTGTGCTTCAATGGAACGCGAGGATAGCTTTCAGGACTCCAAGCACTCTGGCCTCCTCACCGTTTCCCATGCTACCACACGGATTCCCCCCACGTCTCCTCTCTGCCTGCTGAGCAAAAAGCAGCCGTGTAGGTTCTTCGGAACACTTCTTCATGCACAGCCCAAGGGGGCACACTGCTCTCTCTCTTCCTTTGGAAACCTAGGTTGCCGCAGCTTGTCCCAACTCACGAAGACAGTCAGAGCCGGTCTCATGTGCTGGGTAACGTGGACTCAGTGAGGACAAGGGCCCTACCTGCACTCAGAAAAACTCTCTGCTCAGCCTTCCATCCAGGAGCTCACACCGAGTGGCTCTTTGCTTAAGCAGGACGTCGATGTGAGGTCCAAGCTGAGCAAAGAGCACAATTCCTCCTTTACCCTGCTAGACCACGGAAGAGGTAGAGCCAACTAGGCCTCGCTCAGGCCAGCCCTCCTTCAGGGATCTTGCCACACTACGAAGCCGTCACAGTAAAAGGTACTTAGCGAAGTTCCCAGGGTTTCGCCATCCTCTCCCTCGGCAGCTCCACTACTGCAGGGACTCATGTTTGCTATGAACTAGGATAGGTGGCCCTGCTTCGAAAAGCAGTCTTTTCCCCTTTGGAAACCTGGATTCTTGTACCCTCGGAGCTGTTTGCGAAACCCTAGGAAGGCCCAGCTTTTATTCACTGCAGGCACGCCCGGGGAGGAAACGAGTATGTTCCCCCAGAGAAACAGGCTGCTTGCAAGTGTCGAGGGGAGCTTCTCAGGTGCCTAGTGTGTCCCGTTTGTTTCCCTTCGCAGCTCCCATCCTACAGGTACTTATTCTGGGTGCTAACAAGGGTAGGTGGCTCTGTGGACAAAAGCAGCCTTTTCCCTTTGGAAGTTTGGATTCTAGTGTCTCAGGGGCTGCTTGCCAAACCTTGATGTTGCCCAGCTTCTAGCCTCCGCAGGTACACTTGCGTAGTAAAGGAGCACTTTCTCCCGAGAAACCGTGTTCCTGCCACGCTGGAAGAGAGTTAAGCCAGCAGTACTCTTTCATCCTGGGAAAGCGCAAGGCCACCCTGAGCCTCAGGGTAGTGCCTAAGTTTCCACCGGGCAAGCTCTGCGTGCCTCGGTTTCCATGAGGTCTCCACCGTTGTTGTGCTTCAATGGAACGCGAGGATAGCTTTCAGGACTCCAAGCACTCTGGCCTCCGCACCGTTTCCCATGCTACCACACGGATTCCCCCCACGTCTCCTCTCTGCCTGCTGAGCAAAAAGCAGCCGTGTAGGTTCTTCGGAACACTTCTTCATGCACAGCCCAAGGGGGCACACTGCTCTCTCTCTTCCTTTGGAAACCTAGGTTGCCGCAGCTTGTCCCAACTCACGAAGACAGTCAGAGCCGGTCTCATGTGCTGGGTAACGTGGACTCAGTGAGGACAAGGGCCCTACCTGCACTCAGAAAAACTCTCTGCTCAGCCTTCCATCCAGGAGCTCACACCGAGTGGCTCTTTGCTTAAGCAGGACGTCGATGTGAGGTCCAAGCTGAGCAAAGAGCACAATTCCTCCTTTACCCTGCTAGACCACGGAAGAGGTAGAGCCAACTAGGCCTCGCTCAGGCCAGCCCTCCTTCAGGGATCTTGCCACACTTCGAAGCCTGCCCAGTTTAAGAACTTAGAGAAGTTCCCAGGGATTCGCCTTGCTCTCCCTCGGCAGCTCCACTACTGCAGGGACTCATGTTTGCTGTGAACTAGGATAGGTGGCCCTGTTTCCAAAAGCAGTCTTTTCCCCTTTGGAATTCAGGATTGTTGTAGCCTCGGAGCTGTTTGTGAAACCCTAAGAAGGCCCAGCTTATACTAACTGCAGGCACGCTCGGGGAGGAAACGAGTATGTTCCCCCAGAGAAACAGGCTGCTTGCAAGTGTCGAGGGGAGCTTCTCAGGTGCCCAGGGTGTCCTGTTTGTATCCCTTCGCAGCTCCCATCCTGCAGGTACTTATGTTGGGTGCGAAGAAGTGTAGGTGGCTCTGCGGACAAAAGCAGCCTTTTCCCTTTGGAAGTTTGGATTCTAGTGTCTCAGGGGCTGCTTGCCAAACCTTGATGTTGCCCAGCTTCTAGCCTCCGCAGGTACACTTGCGTAGTAAAGGAGCACTTTCTCCCGAGAAACCGTGTTCCTGCCACGCTGGAAGAGAGTTAAGCCCGCAGTACTCTTTCATCCTGGGAAAGCGCAAGGCCACCCTGAGCCACAGGGTAGTGCCTAAGTTTCCACCGGGCAAGCTCTGCGTGCCTCGGTTTCCATGAGGTCTCCACCGTTGTTGTGCTTCAATGGAACGCGAGGATAGCTTTCAGGACTCCAAGCACTCTGGCCTCCTCACCGTTTCCCATGCTACCACACGGATTCCCCCCACGTCTCCTCTCTGCCTGCTGAGCAAAAAGCAGCCGTGTAGGTTCTTCGGAACACTTCTTCATGCACAGCCCAAGGGGGCACACTGCTCTCTCTCTTCCTTTGGAAACCTAGGTTGCCGCAGCTTGTCCCAACTCACGAAGACAGTCAGAGCCGGTCTCATGTGCTGGGTAACGTGGACTCAGTGAGGACAAGGGCCCTACCTGCACTCAGAAAAACTCTCTGCTCAGCCTTCCATCCAGGAGCTCACACCGAGTGGCTCTTTGCTTAAGCAGGACGTCGATGTGAGGTCCAAGCTGAGCAAAGAGCACAATTCCTCCTTTACCCTGCTAGACCACGGAAGAGGTAGAGCCAACTAGGCCTCGCTCAGGCCAGCCCTCCTTCAGGGATCTTGCCACACTACGAAGCCGTCACAGTAAAAGGTACTTAGCGAAGTTCCCAGGGTTTCGCCATCCTCTCCCTCGGCAGCTCCACTACTGCAGGGACTCATGTTTGCTATGAACTAGGATAGGTGGCCCTGCTTCGAAAAGCAGTCTTTTCCCCTTTGGAAACCTGGATTCTTGTACCCTCGGAGCTGTTTGCGAAACCCTAGGAAGGCCCAGCTTTTATTCACTGCAGGCACGCCCGGGGAGGAAACGAGTATGTTCCCCCAGAGAAACAGGCTGCTTGCAAGTGTCGAGGGGAGCTTCTCAGGTGCCTAGTGTGTCCCGTTTGTTTCCCTTCGCAGCTCCCATCCTACAGGTACTTATTCTGGGTGCTAACAAGGGTAGGTGGCTCTGTGGACAAAAGCAGCCTTTTCCCTTTGGAAGTTTGGATTCTAGTGTCTCAGGGGCTGCTTGCCAAACCTTGATGTTGCCCAGCTTCTAGCCTCCGCAGGTACACTTGCGTAGTAAAGGAGCACTTTCTCCCGAGAAACCGTGTTCCTGCCACGCTGGAAGAGAGTTAAGCCAGCAGTACTCTTTCATCCTGGGAAAGCGCAAGGCCACCCTGAGCCTCAGGGTAGTGCCTAAGTTTCCACCGGGCAAGCTCTGCGTGCCTCGGTTTCCATGAGGTCTCCGCCGTTGTTGTGCTTCAATGGAACGCGAGGATAGCTTTCAGGACTCCAAGCACTCTGGCCTCCGCACCGTTTCCCATGCTACCACACGGATTCCCCCCACGTCTCCTCTCTGCCTGCTGAGCAAAAAGCAGCCGTGTAGGTTCTTCGGAACACTTCTTCATGCACAGCCCAAGGGGGCACACTGCTCTCTCTCTTCCTTTGGAAACCTAGGTTGCCGCAGCTTGTCCCAACTCACGAAGACAGTCAGAGCCGGTCTCATGTGCTGGGTAACGTGGACTCAGTGAGGACAAGGGCCCTACCTGCACTCAGAAAAACTCTCTGCTCAGCCTTCCATCCAGGAGCTCACACCGAGTGGCTCTTTGCTTAAGCAGGACGTCGATGTGAGGTCCAAGCTGAGCAAAGAGCACAATTCCTCCTTTACCCTGCTAGACCACGGAAGAGGTAGAGCCAACTAGGCCTCGCTCAGGCCAGCCCTCCTTCAGGGATCTTGCCACACTTCGAAGCCTGCCCAGTTTAAGAACTTAGAGAAGTTCCCAGGGATTCGCCTTGCTCTCCCTCGGCAGCTCCACTACTGCAGGGACTCATGTTTGCTGTGAACTAGGATAGGTGGCCCTGTTTCCAAAAGCAGTCTTTTCCCCTTTGGAATTCAGGATTGTTGTAGCCTCGGAGCTGTTTGTGAAACCCTAAGAAGGCCCAGCTTATACTAACTGCAGGCACGCTCGGGGAGGAAACGAGTATGTTCCCCCAGAGAAACAGGCTGCTTGCAAGTGTCGAGGGGAGCTTCTCAGGTGCCCAGGGTGTCCTGTTTGTATCCCTTCGCAGCTCCCATCCTGCAGGTACTTATGTTGGGTGCGAAGAAGTGTAGGTGGCTCTGCGGACAAAAGCAGCCATTTCCCTTTGGAAGTTTGGATTCTAGTGTCTCAGGGGCTGCTTGCCAAACCTTGATGTTGCCCAGCTTCTAGCCTCCGCAGGTACACTTGCGTAGTAAAGGAGCACTTTCCCCCGAGAAACCGTGTTCCTGCCACGCTGGAAGAGAGTTAAGCCCGCAGTACTCTTTCATCCTGGGAAAGCGCAAGGCCACCCTGAGCCTCAGGGTAGTGCCTAAGTTTCCACCGGGCAAGCTCTGCGTGCCTCGGTTTCCATGAGGTCTCCACCGTTGTTGTGCTTCAATGGAACGCGAGGATAGCTTTCAGGACTCCAAGCACTCTGGCCTCCGCACCGTTTCCCATGCTACCACACGGATTCCCCCCACGTCTCCTCTCTGCCTGCTGAGCAAAAAGCAGCCGTGTAGGTTCTTCGGAACACTTCTTCATGCACAGCCCAAGGGGGCACACTGCTCTCTCTCTTCCTTTGGAAACCTAGGTTGCCGCAGCTTGTCCCAACTCACGAAGACAGTCAGAGCCGGTCTCATGTGCTGGGTAACGTGGACTCAGTGAGGACAAGGGCCCTACCTGCACTCAGAAAAACTCTCTGCTCAGCCTTCCATCCAGGAGCTCACACCGAGTGGCTCTTTGCTTAAGCAGGACGTCGATGTGAGGTCCAAGCTGAGCAAAGAGCACAATTCCTCCTTTACCCTGCTAGACCACGGAAGAGGTAGAGCCAACTAGGCCTCGCTCAGGCCAGCCCTCCTTCAGGGATCTTGCCACACTTCGAAGCCTGCCCAGTTTAAGAACTTAGAGAAGTTCCCAGGGATTCGCCTTGCTCTCCCTCGGCAGCTCCACTACTGCAGGGACTCATGTTTGCTGTGAACTAGGATAGGTGGCCCTGCTTCGGAAAGCACTCTTTTCCCCTTTGGAAATCTGGATTCTTTTAGCCTCGGAGCTGTTTGCGAAACCCTAGGAAGGCCCAGCTTTTACTCACTGCAGGCACGCCCGGGGAGGAAACGAGTATGTTCCCCCAGAGAAACAGGCTGCTTGCAAGTGTCGAGGGGAGCTTTTCAGGTGCCCAGTGTGTCCTGTTTGTATCCCTTCGCAGCTCCCATCCTGCAGGGACTTATGTTGGGTGCGAAGAAGTGTAGGTGGCTCTGCGGACAAGAGCAGCCTTTTCCCTTTGGAAGCTTGGATTCTAGTGTCTCAGGGGCTGCTTGCCAAACCTTGAAGTTGCCCAGGTTCTAGCCTCCGCAGGTACGCTTGCGTAACAAACGAGCACTTTCCCCCATGCAACCGGGATCCTGCCACGCTGGAAGAGAGTTAAGCCCGCAGACCTCGTTCCTCCTGGGAAAGTGCAAGGCCACCCTGAGCCCCAGGGTAGTGCCTAAGTTTCCACCAGGCAAGATCTGCGTGCCTCTTTTTCCATGAGGTCTCCACCGTTGTTGTGCTTCAATGGAACGCGAGGATAGCTTTCAGGACTCCAAGCACTCTGGCCTCCGCACCGTTTCCCATGCTACCACACGGATTCCCCCCACGTCTCCTCTCTGCCTGCTGAGCAAAAAGCAGCCGTGTAGGTTCTTCGGAACACTTCTTCATGCACAGCCCAAGGGGGCACACTGCTCTCTCTCTTCCTTTGGAAACCTAGGTTGCCGCAGCTTGTCCCAACTCACGAAGACAGTCAGAGCCGGTCTCATGTGCTGGGTAACGTGGACTCAGTGAGGACAAGGGCCCTACCTGCACTCAGAAAAACTCTCTGCTCAGCCTTCCATCCAGGAGCTCACACCGAGTGGCTCTTTGCTTAAGCAGGACGTCAATGTGAGGTTCAAGCTGAGCAAAGAGCACAATTCCTCCTTTACCCTGCTAGGCCCCGGAAGAGGTAGAGCCAACTAAGCCTCGCTCAGGCCAGCCCTCCTTCAGGGATCTTGCCACACTACGAAGCCGTCACAGTAAAAGGTACTTAGCGAAGTTCCCAGGGTTTCGCCATGCTCTCCTTCGGCAGCTCCACTACTGCAGGGACTCATGTTTGCTATGAACTAGGATAGGTGGCCCTGCTTCGAAAAGCAGTCTTTTCCCCTTTGGAAACCTGGATTCTTGTAGCCTCGGAGCTGTTTGCGAAACCCTAGGGAGGCCCAGCTTTTACTCACTGCAGGCACGCCCGGGGAGGAAACAAGTATGTTCCCCCAGAGAAACAGGCTGCTTGCAAGTGTCGAGGGGAGCTTCTCAGGTGCCCAGTGTGTCCCGTTTGTTTCCCTTCGCAGCTCCCATCCTACAGGTACTTATTCTGGGTGCTAACAAGGGTAGGTGGCTCTGCGGACAAAAGCAGCCTTTTCCCTTTGGAAGTTTGGATTCTAGTGTCTCAGGGGCTGCTTGCCAAACCTTGATGTTGCCCAGCTTCTAGCCTCCGCAGGTACACTTGCGTAGTAAAGGAGCACTTTCTCCCGAGAAACCGTGTTCCTGCCACGCTGGAAGAGAGTTAAGCCCGCAGTACTCTTTCATCCTGGGAAAGCGCAAGGCCACCCTGAGCCACAGGGTAGTGCCTAAGTTTCCACCGGGCAAGCTCTGCGTGCCTCGGTTTCCATGAGGTCTCCACCGTTGTTGTGCTTCAATGGAACGCGAGGATAGCTTTCAGGACTCCAAGCACTCTGGCCTCCTCACCGTTTCCCATGCTACCACACGGATTCCCCCCACGTCTCCTCTCTGCGTGCTGAACAAAAAGCAGCCGTGTAGGTTCTTCGGAACACTTCTTCATGCACAGCCCAAGGGGGCACACTGCTCTCTCTCTTCCTTTGGAAACCTAGGTTGCCGCAGCTTGTCCCAACTCACGAAGACAGTCAGAGCCGGTCTCATGTGCTGGGTAACGTGGACTCAGTGAGGACAAGGGCCCTACCTGCACTCAGAAAAACTCTCTGCTCAGCCTTCCATCCAGGAGCTCACACCGAGTGGCTCTTTGCTTAAGCAGGACGTCGATGTGAGGTCCAAGCTGAGCAAAGAGCACAATTCCTCCTTTACCCTGCTAGACCACGGAAGAGGTAGAGCCAACTAGGCCTCGCTCAGGCCAGCCCTCCTTCAGGGATCTTGCCACACTACGAAGCCGTCACAGTAAAAGGTACTTAGCGAAGTTCCCAGGGTTTCGCCATCCTCTCCCTCGGCAGCTCCACTACTGCAGGGACTCATGTTTGCTATGAACTAGGATAGGTGGCCCTGCTTCGAAAAGCAGTCTTTTCCCCTTTGGAAACCTGGATTCTTGTACCCTCGGAGCTGTTTGCGAAACCCTAGGAAGGCCCAGCTTTTATTCACTGCAGGCACGCCCGGGGAGGAAACGAGTATGTTCCCCCAGAGAAACAGGCTGCTTGCAAGTGTCGAGGGGAGCTTCTCAGGTGCCTAGTGTGTCCCGTTTGTTTCCCTTCGCAGCTCCCATCCTACAGGTACTTATTCTGGGTGCTAACAAGGGTAGGTGGCTCTGTGGACAAAAGCAGCCTTTTCCCTTTGGAAGTTTGGATTCTAGTGTCTCAGGGGCTGCTTGCCAAACCTTGATGTTGCCCAGCTTCTAGCCTCCGCAGGTACACTTGCGTAGTAAAGGAGCACTTTCTCCCGAGAAACCGTGTTCCTGCCACGCTGGAAGAGAGTTAAGCCAGCAGTACTCTTTCATCCTGGGAAAGCGCAAGGCCACCCTGAGCCTCAGGGTAGTGCCTAAGTTTCCACCGGGCAAGCTCTGCGTGCCTCGGTTTCCATGAGGTCTCCACCGTTGTTGTGCTTCAATGGAACGCGAGGATAGCTTTCAGGACTCCAAGCACTCTGGCCTCCGCACCGTTTCCCATGCTACCACACGGATTCCCCCCACGTCTCCTCTCTGCCTGCTGAGCAAAAAGCAGCCGTGTAGGTTCTTCGGAACACTTCTTCATGCACAGCCCAAGGGGGCACACTGCTCTCTCTCTTCCTTTGGAAACCTAGGTTGCCGCAGCTTGTCCCAACTCACGAAGACAGTCAGAGCCGGTCTCATGTGCTGGGTAACGTGGACTCAGTGAGGACAAGGGCCCTACCTGCACTCAGAAAAACTCTCTGCTCAGCCTTCCATCCAGGAGCTCACACCGAGTGGCTCTTTGCTTAAGCAGGACGTCGATGTGAGGTCCAAGCTGAGCAAAGAGCACAATTCCTCCTTTACCCTGCTAGACCACGGAAGAGGTAGAGCCAACTAGGCCTCGCTCAGGCCAGCCCTCCTTCAGGGATCTTGCCACACTTCGAAGCCTGCCCAGTTTAAGAACTTAGAGAAGTTCCCAGGGATTCGCCTTGCTCTCCCTCGGCAGCTCCACTACTGCAGGGACTCATGTTTGCTGTGAACTAGGATAGGTGGCCCTGCTTCGGAAAGCACTCTTTTCCCCTTTGGAAATCTGGATTCTTTTAGCCTCGGAGCTGTTTGCGAAACCCTAGGAAGGCCCAGCTTTTACTCACTGCAGGCACGCCCGGGGAGGAAACGAGTATGTTCCCCCAGAGAAACAGGCTGCTTGCAAGTGTCGAGGGGAGCTTTTCAGGTGCCCAGTGTGTCCTGTTTGTATCCCTTCGCAGCTCCCATCCTGCAGGGACTTATGTTGGGTGCGAAGAAGTGTAGGTGGCTCTGCGGACAAGAGCAGCCTTTTCCCTTTGGAAGCTTGGATTCTAGTGTCTCAGGGGCTGCTTGCCAAACCTTGAAGTTGCCCAGGTTCTAGCCTCCGCAGGTACGCTTGCGTAACAAACGAGCACTTTCCCCCATGCAACCGGGATCCTGCCACGCTGGAAGAGAGTTAAGCCCGCAGACCTCGTTCCTCCTGGGAAAGTGCAAGGCCACCCTGAGCCCCAGGGTAGTGCCTAAGTTTCCACCAGGCAAGATCTGCGTGCCTCTTTTTCCATGAGGTCTCCACCGTTGTTGTGCTTCAATGGAACGCGAGGATAGCTTTCAGGACTCCAAGCACTCTGGCCTCCGCACCGTTTCCCATGCTACCACACGGATTCCCCCAACGTCTCCTCTCTGCCTGCTGAGCAAAAAGCAGCCGTGTAGGTTCTTCGAAACACTTCTTGCATGCACAGCCCAAGGCGGCACACTGCTCTCTCTCTTCCTTTGGAAAGCTAGGTTGCCGCAGCTTGTCCCAACTCACGAAGACAGTCAGAGCCGGTCTCATGTGCTGGGTAACGTGGACTCAGTGAGGACAAGGGCCCTACCTGCACTCAGAAAAACACTCTGCTCAACCTTCCATCCAGGAGCTCACACCAACTGGCGCGTGTGTTTAGCAGGACGTCAATGTGAGGTTCAAGCTGAGCAAAGAGCACAATTCCTCATTTACCCTGCCAGTCCCCGGAAGACGTAGAGCTAATTAGGCCTCGCTCAGGCCAGCTCTCCTTCAGGGTTCTTGCCACACTACGAACCCGGCACAGTAAAAGGTACTTAGCGAAGTTCCCCGGATTTCGCCATGCTCTCCCTCGGCAGTTCCACTACTGCAGGGCCTCATGTTTGCTGTGAACTAGGATAGGTGGCCGTGCTTCGAAAAGCACTCTTTTCCACTTTGGAAATGTGGATTCTTGTAGCCCAGGAGCTGTTTGCGAAACCCTAGGAAAACCCAGCTTATACTCACTGCAGGCACGCCCGGGGAGGAAACGCGTATGTTCCCCCAGAGAAACAGGCTGCTTGCAAGTGTCGAGGGGAGCTTCTCAGGTGCCCAGTGTGTCCCGTTTGTATGCCTTCGCAGCTCCCATCCTGCAGGTACTTATTCTGGGTGCTAACATGGGTAGGTGGCTCTGCGGACAAAAGCAGCCTTTTCCCTTTGGAAGCTTGGATTCTAGTGTCTCAGGGGCTGCTTTCCAAACCTTGAAGTTGCCCAGGTTTTAGCTTCCGCAGGTACGCTTGCGTTGCAAACGAGCACTTTCCCCCGAGAAACCGTGTTCCTGCCACGCTGGAAGAGAGTTAAGCCCGCAGACCTCTTTCATCCTGGGAAAGCGCAAGGCCACCCTGAGCCTCAGGGTAGTGCCTAAGTTTCCACCGGGCAAGCTCTGCGTGCCTCGTTTTCCATGAGGTCTCCACCGTTGTGTTTGAATGGAACGCGAGGATAGCTTTCAGGACTCTAAGCACTCTGGCCTCGGAACCGTTTCCCATAGTACCACACGGATTCCCCCCACGTCTCCTCTCTGCCTGCTGAGCAACAAGCAGCAGTGTAGGCCCTTCGAAACACTTCTTGCATGCAAAGCCCAAGCCGGCACACTGCTCTCTCTCTTCCTTTGGAAACCTAGGTTGCCGCAGCTTGTCCCAACTCACGAAGACAGTCAGAGCCGGTCTCATGTGCTGGGTAACGTGGACTCAGTGAGGACAAGGGCCCTACCTGCACTCAGAAAAACTCTCTGCTCAGCCTTCCATCCAGAAGCTCACACCGAGTGGCTCTTTGCTTAAGCAGGACGTCGATGTGAGGTCCAAGCTGAGCAAAGAGCACAATTCCTCCTTTACCCTGCTAGACCACGGAAGAGGTAGAGCCAACTAGGCCTCGCTCAGGCCAGCCCTCCTTCAGGGATCTTGCCACACTTCGAAGCCTGCCCAGTTTAAGAACTTAGAGAAGTTCCCAGGGTTTCGCCTTGCTCTCCCTCGGCAGCTCCACTACTGCAGGGACTCATGTTTGCTATGAACTAGGATAGGTGGCCCTGCTTCGAAAAGCAGTCTTTTCCCCTTTGGAAACCTGGATTCTTGTAGCCTCGGAGCTGTTTGCGAAACCCTAGGAAGGCCCAGCTTTTACTCACTGCAGGCACGCCCGGGGAGGAAACAAGTATGTTCCCCCAGAGAAACAGGCTGCTTGCAAGTGTCGAGGGGAGCTTCTCAGGTGCCCAGTGTGTCCCGTTTGTTTCCCTTCGCAGCTCCCATCCTACAGGTACTTATTCTGGGTGCTAACAAGGGTAGGTGGCTCTGCGGACAAAAGCAGCCTTTTCCCTTTGGAAGTTTGGATTCTAGTGTCTCAGGGGCTGCTTGCCAAACCTTGATGTTGCCCAGCTTCTAGCCTCCGCAGGTACACTTGCGTAGTAAAGGAGCACTTTCTCCCGAGAAACCGTGTTCCTGCCACGCTGGAAGAGAGTTAAGCCCGCAGTATTCTTTCATCCTGGGAAAGAGCAAGGCCACCCTGAGCCTCAGGGTAGTGCCTAAGTTTCCACCGGGCAAGCTCTGCGTGCCTCGGTTTCCATGAGATCTCCACCGTTGTTGTGCTTCAATGGAACGCGAGGATAGCTTTCAGGACTCCAAGCACTCTGGCCTCCGCACCGTTTCCCATGCTACCACACGGATTCCCCCCACGTCTCCTCTCTGCCTGCTGAGCAAAAAGCAGCCGTGTAGGTTCTTCGGAACACTTCTTCATGCACAGCCCAAGGGGGCACACTGCTCTCTCTCTTCCTTTGGAAACCTAGGTTGCCGCAGCTTGTCCCAACTCACGAAGACAGTCAGAGCCGGTCTCATGTGCTGGGTAACGTGGACTCAGTGAGGACAAGGACCCTACCTGCACTCAGAAAAACACTCTGCTCAACCTTCCATCCAGGAGCTCACACCAACTGGCGCGTGTGTTTAGCAGGACGTCAATGTGAGGTTCAAGCTGAGCAAAGAGCACAGTTCCTCCTTTACCCTGCCAGTCCCCGGAAGACGTAGAGCTAACTAGGCCTCGCTCAGGCCAGCTCTCCTTCAGGGTTCTTGCCACACTACGAACCCGGCACAGTAAAAGGTACTTAGCGAAGTTCCCCGGATTTCGCCATGCTCTCCCTCGGCAGTTCCACTACTGCAGGGACTCATGTTTGCTGTGAACTAGGATAGGTGGCCGTGCTTCGAAAAGCACTCTTTTCCACTTTGGAAATGTGGATTCTTGTAGCCCAGGAGCTGTTTGCGAAACCGTAGGAAAACCCAGCTTATACTCACTGCATTCACGCCCGGGGAGGAAACGCGTATGTTCCCCCAGAGAAACAGGCTGCTTGCAATTGTCGAGGGGAGCTTTTCAGGTGCCCAGTGTGTCCTGTTTGTATGCCTTCGCAGCTCCCATCCTGCAGGTACTTATTCTGGGTGCTAACATGGGTAGGTGGCTCTGCGGACAAAGGCAGCCTTTTCCCTTTGGAAGCTTGGTTTCTAGTGTCTCAGGGGCTGCTTTCCAAACCTTGAAGTTGCCCAGGTTTTACCCTCCGCAGGTGCGCTTGCGTTGCAAACGAGCACTTTCCCCCGAGAAACCGTGTTCCTGCCACGCTGGAAGAGAGTTAAGCCCGCAGACCTCTTTCATCCTGGGAAAGCACAAGGCCACCCTGAGCCTCAGGGTAGTGCCTTAGTTTCCACCGGGCAAGCTCTGCGTGCCTCGTTTTCCATGAGGTCTCCACCGTTGTGTTTGAATGGAACGCGAGGATAGCTTTCAGGACTCTAAGCACTCTGGCCTCGGAACCGTTTCCCATAGTACCACACGGATTCCCCCCACGTCTCCTCTCTGCCTGCTGAGCAAAAAGCAGCCGTGTAGGCCCTTCGGAACACTTCTTCATGCACAGCCCAAGGGGGCACACTGCTCTCTCTCTTCCTTTGGAAACCTAGGTTGCCGCAGCTTGTCCCAACTCACGAAGATAGTCAGAGCCGGTCTCATGTGCTGGGTAACGTGGACTCAGTGAGGACAAGGGCCCTACCTGCACTCAGAAAAACTCTCTGCTCAAACTTCCATCCAGGAGCTCACACCGAGTGGCTCTTTGCTTAAGCAGGACGTCGATGTGAGGTCCAAGCTGAGCAAAGAGCACAATTCCTCCTTTAGCCTGCTAGACCACGGAAGAGGTAGAGCCAACTAGGCCTCGCTCAGGCCAGCCCTCCTTCAGGGATCTTGCCACACTTCGAAGCCTGCCAGGTTTAAGAACTTAGAGAAGTTCCCAGGGTTTCGCCTTGCTCTCCCTCGGCAGCTCCACTACTGCAGGGACTCATGTTTGCTATGAACTAGGATAGGTGGCCCTGCTTCGAAAAGCAGTCTTTTCCCCTTTGGAAACCTGGATTCTTGTAGCCTCGGAGCTGTTTGCGAAACCCTAGGAAGGCCCAGCTTTTACTCACTGCAGGCACGCCCGGGGAGGAAACGAGTATGTTCCCCCAGAGAAACAGGCTGCTTGCAAGTGTCGAGGGGAGCTTCTCAGGTGCCCAGTGTGTCCCGTTTGTTTCCCTTCGCAGCTCCCATCCTACAGGTACTTATTCTGGGTGCTAACAAGGGTAGGTGGCTCTGCGGACAAAAGCAGCCTTTTCCCTTTGGAAGATTGGATTCTAGTGTCTCAGGGGCTGCTTGCCAAACCTTGATGTTGCCCAGCTTCTAGCCTCCGCAGGTACACTTGCGTAGTAAAGGAGCACTTTCTCCCGAGAAACCGTGTTCCTGCCACGCTGGAAGAGAGTTAAGCCCGCAGTACTCTTTCATCCTGGGAAAGCGCAAGGCCACCCTGAGCCTCAGGGTAGTGCCTAAGTTTCCACCGGGCAAGCTCTGCGTGCCTCGGTTTCCATGAGGTCTCCACCGTTGTTGTGCTTCAATGGAACGCGAGGATAGCTTTCAGGACTCCAAGCACTCTGGCCTCCGCACCGTTTCCCATGCTACCACACGGATTCCCCCCACGTCTCCTCTCTGCCTGCTGAGCAAAAAGCAGCCGTGTAGGTTCTTCGGAACACTTCTTCATGCACAGCCCAAGGGGGCACACTGCTCTCTCTCTTCCTTTGGAAACCTAGGTGGCCGCAGCTTGTCCCAACTCACGAAGACAGTCAGAGCCGGTCTCATGTGCTGGGTAACGTGGACTCAGTGAGGACAAGGGCCCTACCTGCACTCAGAAAAACTCTCTGCTCAGCCTTCCATCCAGGAGCTCACACCGAGTGGCTCTTTGCTTAAGCAGGACGTCAATGTGAGGTTCAAGCTGAGCAAAGAGCACAATTCCTCCTTTACCCTGCTAGGCCCCGGAAGAGGTAGAGCCAACTAGGCCTCGCTCAGGCCAGCCCTCCTTCAGGGATCTTGCAACACTTCGAAGCCTACACAGTAAAAGGTACTTAGCGAAGTTCTCAGGGTTTCGCCATGCTCTCCCTCGGCAGCTCCACTACTGCAGGGACTCATGTTTGCTATGAACTAGGATAGGTGGCCCTGCTTCGAAAAGCAGTCTTTTCCCCTTTGGAAACCTGGATTCTTGTAGCCTCGGAGCTGTTTGCGAAACCCTAGGAAGGCCCAGCTTTTACTCACTGCAGGCACGCCCGGGGAGGAAACGAGTATGTTCCCCCAGAGAAACAGGCTGCTTGCAAGTGTCGAGGGGAGCTTCTCAGGTGCCCAGTGTGTCCCGTTTGTTTCCCTTCGCAGCTCCCATCCTACAGGTACTTATTCTGGGTGCTAACAAGGGTAGGTGGCTCTGCGGACAAAAGCAGCCTTTTCCCTTTGGAAGTTTGGATTCTAGTGTCTCAGGGGCTGCTTGCCAAACCTTGATGTTGCCCAGCTTCTAGCCTCCGCAGGTACACTTGCGTAGTAAAGGAGCACTTTCTCCCGAGAAACCGTGTTCCTGCCACGCTGGAAGAGAGTTAAGCCCGCAGTACTCTTTTATCCTGGGAAAGCGCAAGGCCACCCTGAGCCTCAGGGTAGTGCCTAAGTTTCCACCGGGCAAGCTCTGCGTGCCTCGGTTTCCATGAGGTCTCCACCGTTGTTGTGCTTCAATGGAACGCGAGGATAGCTTTCAGGACTCCAAGCACTCTGGCCTCCGCACCGTTTCCCATGCTACCACACGGATTCCCCCCACGTCTCCTCTCTGCCTGCTGAGCAAAAAGCAGCCGTGTAGGTTCTTCGGAACACTTCTTCATGCACAGCCCAAGGGGGCACACTGCTCTCTCTCTTCCTTTGGAAACCTAGGTGGCCGCAGCTTGTCCCAACTCACGAAGACAGTCAGAGCCGGTCTCATGTGCTGGGTAACGTGGACTCAGTGAGGACAAGGGCCCTACCTGCACTCAGAAAAACACTCTGCTCAACCTTCCATCCAGGAGCTCACACCAACTGGCGCGTGTGTTTAGCAGGACGTCAATGTGAGGTTCAAGCTGAGCAAAGAGCACAATTCCTCCTTTACCCTGCTAGGCCCCGGAAGAGGTAGAGCCAACTAGGCCTCACTCAGGCCAGCCCTCCTTCAGGGATCTTGCAACACTTCGAAGCCTACACAGTAAAAGGTACTTAGCGAAGTTCTCAGGGTTTCGCCATGCTCTCCCTCGGCAGCTCCACTACTGCAGGGACTCATGTTTGCTATGAACTAGGATAGGTGGCCCTGCTTCGAAAAGCAGTCTTTTCCCCTTTGGAAACCTGGATTCTTGTAGCCTCGGAGCTGTTTGCGAAACCCTAGGAAGGCCCAGCTTTTACTCACTGCAGGCACGCCCGGGGAGGAAACGAGTATGTTCCCCCAGAGAAACAGGCTGCTTGCAAGTGTCGAGGGGAGCTTCTCAGGTGCCCAGTGTGTCCTGTTTGTATCCCTTCGCAGCTCCCATCCTGCAGGGACTTATGTTGGGTGCGAAGAAGTGTAGGTGGCTCTGCGGACAAGAGCAGCCTTTTCCCTTTGGAAGCTTGGATTCTAGTGTCTCAGGGGCTGCTTGCCAAACCTTGAAGTTGCCCAGGTTCTAGCCTCCGCAGGTACGCTTGCGTAACAAACGAGCACTTTCCCCCATGCAACCGGGATCCTGCCACGCTGGAAGAGAGTTAAGCCCGCAGACCTCGTTCCTCCTGGGAAAGTGCAAGGCCACCCTGAGCCCCAGGGTAGTGCCTAAGTTTCCACCAGGCAAGATCTGCGTGCCTCTTTTTCCATGAGGTCTCCACCGTTGTTGTGCTTCAATGGAACGCGAGGATAGCTTTCAGGACTCCAAGCACTCTGGCCTCCGCACCGTTTCCCATGCTACCACACGGATTCCCCCAACGTCTCCTCTCTGCCTGCTGAGCAAAAAGCAGCCGTGTAGGTTCTTCGAAACACTTCTTGCATGCACAGCCCAAGGCGGCACACTGCTCTCTCTCTTCCTTTGGAAAGCTAGGTTGCCGCAGCTTGTCCCAACTCACGAAGACAGTCAGAGCCGGTCTCATGTGCTGGGTAACGTGGACTCAGTGAGGACAAGGGCCCTACCTGCACTCAGAAAAACACTCTGCTCAACCTTCCATCCAGGAGCTCACACCAACTGGCGCGTGTGTTTAGCAGGACGTCAATGTGAGGTTCAAGCTGAGCAAAGAGCACAATTCCTCATTTACCCTGCCAGTCCCCGGAAGACGTAGAGCTAATTAGGCCTCGCTCAGGCCAGCTCTCCTTCAGGGTTCTTGCCACACTACGAACCCGGCACAGTAAAAGGTACTTAGCGAAGTTCCCCGGATTTCGCCATGCTCTCCCTCGGCAGTTCCACTACTGCAGGGCCTCATGTTTGCTGTGAACTAGGATAGGTGGCCGTGCTTCGAAAAGCACTCTTTTCCACTTTGGAAATGTGGATTCTTGTAGCCCAGGAGCTGTTTGCGAAACCCTAGGAAAACCCAGCTTATACTCACTGCAGGCAAGCCCGGGGAGGAAACGAGTATGTTCCCCCAGAGAAACAGGCTGCTTGCAAGTGTCGAGGGGAGCTTCTCAGGTGCCCAGTGTGTCCCGTTTGTATGCCTTCGCAGCTCCCATCCTGCAGGTACTTATTCTGGGTGCTAACATGGGTAGGTGGCTCTGCGGACAAAAGCAGCCTTTTCCCTTTGGAAGCTTGGATTCTAGTGTCTCAGGGGCTGCTTTCCAAACCTTGAAGTTGCCCAGGTTTTAGCTTCCGCAGGTACGCTTGCGTTGCAAATGAGCACTTTCCCCCGAGAAACCGTGTTCCTGCCACGCTGGAAGAGAGTTAAGCCCGCAGACCTCTTTCATCCTGGGAAAGCGCAAGGCCACCCTGAGCCTCAGGGTAGTGCCTAAGTTTCCACCGGGCAAGCTCTGCGTGCCTCGTTTTCCATGAGGTCTCCACCGTTGTGTTTGAATGGAACGCGAGGATAGCTTTCAGGACTCTAAGCACTCTGGCCTCGGAACCGTTTCCCATAGTACCACACGGATTCCCCCCACGTCTCCTCTCTGCCTGCTGAGCAACAAGCAGCAGTGTAGGCCCTTCGAAACACTTCTTGCATGCAAAGCCCAAGCCGGCACACTGCTCTCTCTCTTCCTTTGGAAACCTAGGTTGCCGCAGCTTGTCCCAACTCACGAAGACAGTCAGAGCCGGTCTCATGTGCTGGGTAACGTGGACTCAGTGAGGACAAGGGCCCTACCTGCACTCAGAAAAACTCTCTGCTCAGCCTTCCATCCAGAAGCTCACACCGAGTGGCTCTTTGCTTAAGCAGGACGTCGATGTGAGGTCCAAGCTGAGCAAAGAGCACAATTCCTCCTTTACCCTGCTAGACCACGGAAGAGGTAGAGCCAACTAGGCCTCGCTCAGGCCAGCCCTCCTTCAGGGATCTTGTCACACTTCGAAGCCTGCCCAGTTTAAGAACTTAGAGAAGTTCCCAGGGTTTCGCCTTGCTCTCCCTCGGCAGCTCCACTACTGCAGGGACTCATGTTTGCTATGAACTAGGATAGGTGGCCCTGCTTCGAAAAGCAGTCTTTTCCCCTTTGGAAACCTGGATTCTTGTAGCCTCGGAGCTGTTTGCGAAACCCTAGGAAGGCCCAGCTTTTACTCACTGCAGGCACGCCCGGGGAGGAAACAAGTATGTTCCCCCAGAGAAACAGGCTGCTTGCAAGTGTCGAGGGGAGCTTCTCAGGTGCCCAGTGTGTCCCGTTTGTTTCCCTTCGCAGCTCCCATCCTACAGGTACTTATTCTGGGTGCTAACAAGGGTAGGTGGCTCTGCGGACAAAAGCAGCCTTTTCCCTTTGGAAGTTTGGATTCTAGTGTCTCAGGGGCTGCTTGCCAAACCTTGATGTTGCCCAGCTTCTAGCCTCCGCAGGTACACTTGCGTAGTAAAGGAGCACTTTCTCCCGAGAAACCGTGTTCCTGCCACGCTGGAAGAGAGTTAAGCCCGCAGTATTCTTTCATCCTGGGAAAGAGCAAGGCCACCCTGAGCCTCAGGGTAGTGCCTAAGTTTCCACCGGGCAAGCTCTGCGTGCCTCGGTTTCCATGAGATCTCCACCGTTGTTGTGCTTCAATGGAACGCGAGGATAGCTTTCAGGACTCCAAGCACTCTGGCCTCCGCACCGTTTCCCATGCTACCACACGGATTCCCCCCACGTCTCCTCTCTGCCTGCTGAGCAAAAAGCAGCCGTGTAGGTTCTTCGGAACACTTCTTCATGCACAGCCCAAGGGGGCACACTGCTCTCTCTCTTCCTTTGGAAACCTAGGTTGCCGCAGCTTGTCCCAACTCACGAAGACAGTCAGAGCCGGTCTCATGTGCTGGGTAACGTGGACTCAGTGAGGACAAGGACCCTACCTGCACTCAGAAAAACACTCTGCTCAACCTTCCATCCAGGAGCTCACACCAACTGGCGCGTGTGTTTAGCAGGACGTCAATGTGAGGTTCAAGCTGAGCAAAGAGCACAGTTCCTCCTTTACCCTGCCAGTCCCCGGAAGACGTAGAGCTAACTAGGCCTCGCTCAGGCCAGCTCTCCTTCAGGGTTCTTGCCACACTACGAACCCGGCACAGTAAAAGGTACTTAGCGAAGTTCCCCGGATTTCGCCATGCTCTCCCTCGGCAGTTCCACTACTGCAGGGACTCATGTTTGCTGTGAACTAGGATAGGTGGCCGTGCTTCGAAAAGCACTCTTTTCCACTTTGGAAATGTGGATTCTTGTAGCCCAGGAGCTGTTTGCGAAACCGTAGGAAAACCCAGCTTATACTCACTGCATTCACGCCCGGGGAGGAAACGCGTATGTTCCCCCAGAGAAACAGGCTGCTTGCAAATGTCGAGGGGAGCTTTTCAGGTGCCCAGTGTGTCCTGTTTGTATGCCTTCGCAGCTCCCATCCTGCAGGTACTTATTCTGGGTGCTAACATGGGTAGGTGGCTCTGCGGACAAAAGCAGCCTTTTCCCTTTGGAAGCTTGGATTCTAGTGTCTCAGGGGCTGCTTTCCAAACCTTGAAGTTGCCCAGGTTTTACCCTCCGCAGGTGCGCTTGCGTTGCAAACGAGCACTTTCCCCCGAGAAACCGTGTTCCTGCCACGCTGGAAGAGAGTTAAGCCCGCAGACCTCTTTCATCCTGGGAAAGCACAAGGCCACCCTGAGCCTCAGGGTAGTGCCTTAGTTTCCACCGGGCAAGCTCTGCGTGCCTCGTTTTCCATGAGGTCTCCACCGTTGTGTTTGAATGGAACGCGAGGATAGCTTTCAGGACTCTAAGCACTCTGGCCTCGGAACCGTTTCCCATAGTACCACACGGATTCCCCCCACGTCTCCTCTCTGCCTGCTGAGCAAAAAGCAGCCGTGTAGGCCCTTCGGAACACTTCTTCATGCACAGCCCAAGGGGGCACACTGCTCTCTCTCTTCCTTTGGAAACCTAGGTTGCCGCAGCTTGTCCCAACTCACGAAGATAGTCAGAGCCGGTCTCATGTGCTGGGTAACGTGGACTCAGTGAGGACAAGGGCCCTACCTGCACTCAGAAAAACTCTCTGCTCAAACTTCCATCCAGGAGCTCACACCGAGTGGCTCTTTGCTTAAGCAGGACGTCGATGTGAGGTCCAAGCTGAGCAAAGAGCACAATTCCTCCTTTAGCCTGCTAGACCACGGAAGAGGTAGAGCCAACTAGGCCTCGCTCAGGCCAGCCCTCCTTCAGGGATCTTGCCACACTTCGAAGCCTGCCAGGTTTAAGAACTTAGAGAAGTTCCCAGGGTTTCGCCTTGCTCTCCCTCGGCAGCTCCACTACTGCAGGGACTCATGTTTGCTATGAACTAGGATAGGTGGCCCTGCTTCGAAAAGCAGTCTTTTCCCCTTTGGAAACCTGGATTCTTGTAGCCTCGGAGCTGTTTGCGAAACCCTAGGAAGGCCCAGCTTTTACTCACTGCAGGCACGCCCGGGGAGGAAACGAGTATGTTCCCCCAGAGAAACAGGCTGCTTGCAAGTGTCGAGGGGAGCTTCTCAGGTGCCCAGTGTGTCCCGTTTGTTTCCCTTCGCAGCTCCCATCCTACAGGTACTTATTCTGGGTGCTAACAAGGGTAGGTGGCTCTGCGGACAAAAGCAGCCTTTTCCCTTTGGAAGTTTGGATTCTAGTGTCTCAGGGGCTGCTTGCCAAACCTTGATGTTGCCCAGCTTCTAGCCTCCGCAGGTACACTTGCGTAGTAAAGGAGCACTTTCTCCCGAGAAACCGTGTTCCTGCCACGCTGGAAGAGAGTTAAGCCCGCAGTACTCTTTCATCCTGGGAAAGCGCAAGGCCACCCTGAGCCTCAGGGTAGTGCCTAAGTTTCCACCGGGCAAGCTCTGCGTGCCTCGGTTTCCATGAGGTCTCCACCGTTGTTGTGCTTCAATGGAACGCGAGGATAGCTTTCAGGACTCCAAGCACTCTGGCCTCCGCACCGTTTCCCATGCTACCACACGGATTCCCCCCACGTCTCCTCTCTGCCTGCTGAGCAAAAAGCAGCCGTGTAGGTTCTTCGGAACACTTCTTCATGCACAGCCCAAGGGGGCACACTGCTCTCTCTCTTCCTTTGGAAACCTAGGTGGCCGCAGCTTGTCCCAACTCACGAAGACAGTCAGAGCCGGTCTCATGTGCTGGGTAACGTGGACTCAGTGAGGACAAGGGCCCTACCTGCACTCAGAAAAACTCTCTGCTCAGCCTTCCATCCAGGAGCTCACACCGAGTGGCTCTTTGCTTAAGCAGGACGTCAATGTGAGGTTCAAGCTGAGCAAAGAGCACAATTCCTCCTTTACCCTGCTAGGCCCCGGAAGAGGTAGAGCCAACTAGGCCTCGCTCAGGCCAGCCCTCCTTCAGGGATCTTGCAACACTTCGAAGCCTACACAGTAAAAGGTACTTAGCGAAGTTCTCAGGGTTTCGCCATGCTCTCCCTCGGCAGCTCCACTACTGCAGGGACTCATGTTTGCTATGAACTAGGATAGGTGGCCCTGCTTCGAAAAGCAGTCTTTTCCCCTTTGGAAACCTGGATTCTTGTAGCCTCGGAGCTGTTTGCGAAACCCTAGGAAGGCCCAGCTTTTACTCACTGCAGGCACGCCCGGGGAGGAAACGAGTATGTTCCCCCAGAGAAACAGGCTGCTTGCAAGTGTCGAGGGGAGCTTCTCAGGTGCCCAGTGTGTCCCGTTTGTTTCCCTTCGCAGCTCCCATCCTACAGGTACTTATTCTGGGTGCTAACAAGGGTAGGTGGCTCTGCGGACAAAAGCAGCCTTTTCCCTTTGGAAGTTTGGATTCTAGTGTCTCAGGGGCTGCTTGCCAAACCTTGATGTTGCCCAGCTTCTAGCCTCCGCAGGTACACTTGCGTAGTAAAGGAGCACTTTCTCCCGAGAAACCGTGTTCCTGCCACGCTGGAAGAGAGTTAATCCCGCAGTACTCTTTTATCCTGGGAAAGCGCAAGGCCACCCTGAGCCTCAGGGTAGTGCCTAAGTTTCCACCGGGCAAGCTCTGCGTGCCTCGGTTTCCATGAGGTCTCCACCGTTGTTGTGCTTCAATGGAACGCGAGGATAGCTTTCAGGACTCCAAGCACTCTGGCCTCCGCACCGTTTCCCATGCTACCACACGGATTCCCCCCACGTCTCCTCTCTGCCTGCTGAGCAAAAAGCAGCCGTGTAGGTTCTTCGGAACACTTCTTCATGCACAGCCCAAGGGGGCACACTGCTCTCTCTCTTCCTTTGGAAACCTAGGTGGCCGCAGCTTGTCCCAACTCACGAAGACAGTCAGAGCCGGTCTCATGTGCTGGGTAACGTGGACTCAGTGAGGACAAGGGCCCTACCTGCACTCAGAAAAACACTCTGCTCAACCTTCCATCCAGGAGCTCACACCAACTGGCGCGTGTGTTTAGCAGGACGTCAATGTGAGGTTCAAGCTGAGCAAAGAGCACAATTCCTCCTTTACCCTGCTAGGCCCCGGAAGAGGTAGAGCCAACTAGGCCTCACTCAGGCCAGCCCTCCTTCAGGGATCTTGCAACACTTCGAAGCCTACACAGTAAAAGGTACTTAGCGAAGTTCTCAGGGTTTCGCCATGCTCTCCCTCGGCAGCTCCACTACTGCAGGGACTCATGTTTGCTATGAACTAGGATAGGTGGCCCTGCTTCGAAAAGCAGTCTTTTCCCCTTTGGAAACCTGGATTCTTGTAGCCTCGGAGCTGTTTGCGAAACCCTAGGAAGGCCCAGCTTTTACTCACTGCAGGCACGCCCGGGGAGGAAACGAGTATGTTCCCCCAGAGAAACAGGCTGCTTGCAAGTGTCAAGGGGAGCTTCTCAGGTGCCCAGTGTGTCCCGTTTGTTTCCCTTCGCAGCTCCCATCCTACAGGTACTTATTCTGGGTGCTAACAAGGGTAGGTGGCTCTGTGGACAAAAGCAGCCTTTTCCCTTTGGAAGTTTGGATTCTAGTGTCTCAGGGGCTGCTTGCCAAACCTTGATGTTGCCCAGCTTCTAGCCTCCGCAGGTACACTTGCGTAGTAAAGGAGCACTTTCTCCCGAGAAACCGTGTTCCTGCCACGCTGGAAGAGAGTTAAGCCAGCAGTACTCTTTCATCCTGGGAAAGCGCAAGGCCACCCTGAGCCTCAGGGTAGTGCCTAAGTTTCCACCGGGCAAGCTCTGCGTGCCTCGGTTTCCATGAGGTCTCCACCGTTGTTGTGCTTCAATGGAACGCGAGGATAGCTTTCAGGACTCCAAGCACTCTGGCCTCCGCACCGTTTCCCATGCTACCACACGGATTCCCCCCACGTCTCCTCTCTGCCTGCTGAGCAAAAAGCAGCCGTGTAGGTTCTTCGAAACACTTCTTGCATGCACAGCCCAAGGGGGCACACTGCTCTCTCTCTTCCTTTGGAAACCTAGGTGGCCGCAGCTTCTCCCAACTCACGAAGACAGTCAGAGCCGGTCTCATGTGCTGGGTAACGTGGACTCAGTGAGGACAAGGGCCCTACCTGCACTCAGAAAAACTCTCTGCTCAGCCTTCCATCCAGGAGCTCACACCGAGTGGCTCTTTGCTTAAGCAGGACGTCGATGTGAGGTCCAAGCTGAGCAAAGAGCACAATTCCTCCTTTACCCTGCTAGACCCCGGAAGAGGTAGAGCCAACTAGGCCTCGCTCAGGCCAGCCCTCCTTCAGGGATCTTGCCACACTTCGAAGCCTGCCCAGTTTAAGAACTTAGAGAATTTCCCAGGGTTTCGCCTTGCTCTCCCTCGGCAGCTCCACTACTGCAGGGACTCATGTTTGCTGTGAACTAGGATAGGTGGCCCTGCTTCGAAAAGCAGTCTTTTCCCCTTTGGAAACCTGGATTCTTGTAGCCTCGGAGCTGTTTGCGAAACCCTAGGAAGGCCCAGCTTTTACTCACTGCAGGCACGCCCGGGGAGGAAACGAGTATGTTCCCCCAGAGAAACAGGCTGCTTGCAAGTGTCGAGGGGAGCTTCTCAGGTGCCCAGTGTGTCCTGTTTGTATCCCTTCGCAGCTCCCATCCTGCAGGGACTTATGTTGGGTGCGAAGAAGTGTAGGTGGCTCTGCGGACAAGAGCAGCCTTTTCCCTTTGGAAGCTTGGATTCTAGTGTCTCAGGGGCTGCTTGCCAAACCTTGAAGTTGCCCAGGTTCTAGCCTCCGCAGGTACGCTTGCGTAACAAACGAGCACTTTCCCCCATGCAACCGGGATCCTGCCACGCTGGAAGAGAGTTAAGCCCGCAGACCTCGTTCCTCCTGGGAAAGTGCAAGGCCACCCTGAGCCCCAGGGTAGTGCCTAAGTTTCCACCAGGCAAGATCTGCGTGCCTCTTTTTCCATGAGGTCTCCACCGTTGTTGTGCTTCAATGGAACGCGAGGATAGCTTTCAGGACTCCAAGCACTCTGGCCTCCGCACCGTTTCCCATGCTACCACACGGATTCCCCCAACGTCTCCTCTCTGCCTGCTGAGCAAAAAGCAGCCGTGTAGGTTCTTCGAAACACTTCTTGCATGCACAGCCCAAGGCGGCACACTGCTCTCTCTCTTCCTTTGGAAAGCTAGGTTGCCGCAGCTTGTCCCAACTCACGAAGACAGTCAGAGCCGGTCTCATGTGCTGGGTAACGTGGACTCAGTGAGGACAAGGGCCCTACCTGCACTCAGAAAAACACTCTGCTCAACCTTCCATCCAGGAGCTCACACCAACTGGCGCGTGTGTTTAGCAGGACGTCAATGTGAGGTTCAAGCTGAGCAAAGAGCACAATTCCTCATTTACCCTGCCAGTCCCCGGAAGACGTAGAGCTAATTAGGCCTCGCTCAGGCCAGCTCTCCTTCAGGGTTCTTGCCACACTACGAACCCGGCACAGTAAAAGGTACTTAGCGAAGTTCCCCGGATTTCGCCATGCTCTCCCTCGGCAGTTCCACTACTGCAGGGCCTCATGTTTGCTGTGAACTAGGATAGGTGGCCGTGCTTCGAAAAGCACTCTTTTCCACTTTGGAAATGTGGATTCTTGTAGCCCAGGAGCTGTTTGCGAAACCCTAGGAAAACCCAGCTTATACTCACTGCAGGCACGCCCGGGGAGGAAACGCGTATGTTCCCCCAGAGAAACAGGCTGCTTGCAAGTGTCGAGGGGAGCTTCTCAGGTGCCCAGTGTGTCCCGTTTGTATGCCTTCGCAGCTCCCATCCTGCAGGTACTTATTCTGGGTGCTAACATGGGTAGGTGGCTCTGCGGACAAAAGCAGCCTTTTCCCTTTGGAAGCTTGGATTCTAGTGTCTCAGGGGCTGCTTTCCAAACCTTGAAGTTGCCCAGGTTTTAGCTTCCGCAGGTACGCTTGCGTTGCAAACGAGCACTTTCCCCCGAGAAACCGTGTTCCTGCCACGCTGGAAGAGAGTTAAGCCCGCAGACCTCTTTCATCCTGGGAAAGCGCAAGGCCACCCTGAGCCTCAGGGTAGTGCCTAAGTTTCCACCGGGCAAGCTCTGCGTGCCTCGTTTTCCATGAGGTCTCCACCGTTGTGTTTGAATGGAACGCGAGGATAGCTTTCAGGACTCTAAGCACTCTGGCCTCGGAACCGTTTCCCATAGTACCACACGGATTCCCCCCACGTCTCCTCTCTGCCTGCTGAGCAACAAGCAGCAGTGTAGGCCCTTCGAAACACTTCTTGCATGCAAAGCCCAAGCCGGCACACTGCTCTCTCTCTTCCTTTGGAAACCTAGGTTGCCGCAGCTTGTCCCAACTCACGAAGACAGTCAGAGCCGGTCTCATGTGCTGGGTAACGTGGACTCAGTGAGGACAAGGGCCCTACCTGCACTCAGAAAAACTCTCTGCTCAGCCTTCCATCCAGAAGCTCACACCGACTGGCTCTTTGCTTAAGCAGGACGTCGATGTGAGGTCCAAGCTGAGCAAAGAGCACAATTCCTCCTTTACCCTGCTAGACCACGGAAGAGGTAGAGCCAACTAGGCCTCGCTCAGGCCAGCCCTCCTTCAGGGATCTTGCCACACTTCGAAGCCTGCCCAGTTTAAGAACTTAGAGAAGTTCCCAGGGTTTCGCCTTGCTCTCCCTCGGCAGCTCCACTACTGCAGGGACTCATGTTTGCTATGAACTAGGATAGGTGGCCCTGCTTCGAAAAGCAGTCTTTTCCCCTTTGGAAACCTGGATTCTTGTAGCCTCGGAGCTGTTTGCGAAACCCTAGGAAGGCCCAGCTTTTACTCACTGCAGGCACGCCCGGGGAGGAAACGAGTATGTTCCCCCAGAGAAACAGGCTGCTTGCAAGTGTCGAGGGGAGCTTCTCAGGTGCCCAGTGTGTCCCGTTTGTTTCCCTTCGCAGCTCCCATCCTACAGGTACTTATTCTGGGTGCTAACAAGGGTAGGTGGCTCTGCGGACAAAAGCAGCCTTTTCCCTTTGGAAGTTTGGATTCTAGTGTCTCAGGGGCTGCTTGCCAAACCTTGATGTTGCCCAGCTTCTAGCCTCCGCAGGTACACTTGCGTAGTAAAGGAGCACTTTCTCCCGAGAAACCGTGTTCCTGCCACGCTGGAAGAGAGTTAAGCCCGCAGTATTCTTTCATCCTGGGAAAGCGCAAGGCCACCCTGAGCCTCAGGGTAGTGCCTAAGTTTCCACCGGGCAAGCTCTGCGTGCCTCGGTTTCCATGAGATCTCCACCGTTGTTGTGCTTCAATGGAACGCGAGGATAGCTTTCAGGACTCCAAGCACTCTGGCCTCCGCACCGTTTCCCATGCTACCACACGGATTCCCCCCACGTCTCCTCTCTGCCTGCTGAGCAAAAAGCAGCCGTGTAGGTTCTTCGGAACACTTCTTCATGCACAGCCCAAGGGGGCACACTGCTCTCTCTCTTCCTTTGGAAACCTAGGTTGCCGCAGCTTGTCCCAACTCACGAAGACAGTCAGAGCCGGTCTCATGTGCTGGGTAACGTGGACTCAGTGAGGACAAGGACCCTACCTGCACTCAGAAAAACACTCTGCTCAACCTTCCATCCAGGAGCTCACACCAACTGGCGCGTGTGTTTAGCAGGACGTCAATGTGAGGTTCAAGCTGAGCAAAGAGCACAATTCCTCCTTTACACTGCCAGTCCCCGGAAGACGTAGAGCTAACTAGGCCTCGCTCAGGCCAGCTCTCCTTCAGGGTTCTTGCCACACTACGAACCCGGCACAGTAAAAGGTACTTAGCGAAGTTCCCCGGATTTCGCCATGCTCTCCCTCGGCAGTTCCACTACTGCAGGGACTCATGTTTGCTGTGAACTAGGATAGGTGGCCGTGCTTCGAAAAGCACTCTTTTCCACTTTGGAAATGTGGATTCTTGTAGCCCAGGAGCTGTTTGCGAAACCGTAGGAAAACCCAGCTTATACTCACTGCAGGCACGCCCGGGGAGGAAACGCGTATGTTCCCCCAGAGAAACAGGCTGCTTGCAAGTGTCGAGGGGAGCTTTTCAGGTGCCCAGTGTGTCCTGTTTGTATGCCTTCGCAGCTCCCATCCTGCAGGTACTTATTCTGGGTGCTAACATGGGTAGGTGGCTCTGCGGACAAAAGCAGCCTTTTCCCTTTGGAAGCTTGGATTCTAGTGTCTCAGGGGCTGCTTTCCAAACCTTGAAGTTGCCCAGGTTTTACCCTCCGCAGGTGCGCTTGCGTTGCAAACGAGCACTTTCCCCCGAGAAACCGTGTTCCTGCCACGCTGGAAGAGAGTTAAGCCCGCAGACCTCTTTCATCCTGGGAAAGCACAAGGCCACCCTGAGCCTCAGGGTAGTGCCTTAGTTTCCACCGGGCAAGCTCTGCGTGCCTCGTTTTCCATGAGGTCTCCACCGTTGTGTTTGAATGGAACGCGAGGATAGCTTTCAGGACTCTAAGCACTCTGGCCTCGGAACCGTTTCCCATAGTACCACACGGATTCCCCCCACGTCTCCTCTCTGCCTGCTGAGCAAAAAGCAGCCGTGTAGGCCCTTCGGAACACTTCTTCATGCACAGCCCAAGGGGGCACACTGCTCTCTCTCTTCCTTTGGAAACCTAGGTTGCCGCAGCTTGTCCCAACTCACGAAGATAGTCAGAGCCGGTCTCATGTGCTGGGTAACGTGGACTCAGTGAGGACAAGGGCCCTACCTGCACTCAGAAAAACTCTCTGCTCAAACTTCCATCCAGGAGCTCACACCGAGTGGCTCTTTGCTTAAGCAGGACGTCGATGTGAGGTCCAAGCTGAGCAAAGAGCACAATTCCTCCTTTAGCCTGCTAGACCACGGAAGAGGTAGAGCCAACTAGGCCTCGCTCAGGCCAGCCCTCCTTCAGGGATCTTGCCACACTTCGAAGCCTGCCAGGTTTAAGAACTTAGAGAAGTTCCCAGGGTTTCGCCTTGCTCTCCCTCGGCAGCTCCACTACTGCAGGGACTCATGTTTGCTATGAACTAGGATAGGTGGCCCTGCTTCGAAAAGCAGTCTTTTCCCCTTTGGAAACCTGGATTCTTGTAGCCTCGGAGCTGTTTGCGAAACCCTAGGAAGGCCCAGCTTTTACTCACTGCAGGCACGCCCGGGGAGGAAACGAGTATGTTCCCCCAGAGAAACAGGCTGCTTGCAAGTGTCGAGGGGAGCTTCTCAGGTGCCCAGTGTGTCCCGTTTGTTTCCCTTCGCAGCTCCCATCCTACAGGTACTTATTCTGGGTGCTAACAAGGGTAGGTGGCTCTGCGGACAAAAGCAGCCTTTTCCCTTTGGAAGTTTGGATTCTAGTGTCTCAGGGGCTGCTTGCCAAACCTTGATGTTGCCCAGCTTCTAGCCTCCGCAGGTACACTTGCGTAGTAAAGGAGCACTTTCTCCCGAGAAACCGTGTTCCTGCCACGCTGGAAGAGAGTTAAGCCCGCAGTCCTCTTTCATCCTGGGAAAGCGCAAGGCCACCCTGAGCCTCAGGGTAGTGCCTAAGTTTCCACCGGGCAAGCTCTGCGTGCCTCGGTTTCCATGAGGTCTCCACCGTTGTTGTGCTTCAATGGAACGCGAGGATAGCTTTCAGGACTCCAAGCACTCTGGCCTCCGCACCGTTTCCCATGCTACCACACGGATTCCCCCCACGTCTCCTCTCTGCCTGCTGAGCAAAAAGCAGCCGTGTAGGTTCTTCGGAACACTTCTTCATGCACAGCCCAAGGGGGCACACTGCTCTCTCTCTTCCTTTGGAAACCTAGGTGGCCGCAGCTTGTCCCAACTCACGAAGACAGTCAGAGCCGGTCTCATGTGCTGGGTAACGTGGACTCAGTGAGGACAAGGGCCCTACCTGCACTCAGAAAAACTCTCTGCTCAGCCTTCCATCCAGGAGCTCACACCGAGTGGCTCTTTGCTTAAGCAGGACGTCAATGTGAGGTTCAAGCTGAGCAAAGAGCACAATTCCTCCTTTACCCTGCTAGGCCCCGGAAGAGGTAGAGCCAACTAGGCCTCGCTCAGGCCAGCCCTCCTTCAGGGATCTTGCAACACTTCGAAGCCTACACAGTAAAAGGTACTTAGCGAAGTTCTCAGGGTTTCGCCATGCTCTCCCTCGGCAGCTCCACTACTGCAGGGACTCATGTTTGCTATGAACTAGGATAGGTGGCCCTGCTTCGAAAAGCAGTCTTTTCCCCTTTGGAAACCTGGATTCTTGGAGCCTCGGAGCTGTTTGCGAAACCCTAGGAAGGCCCAGCTTTTACTCACTGCAGGCACGCCCGGGGAGGAAACGAGTATGTTCCCCCAGAGAAACAGGCTGCTTGCAAGTGTCGAGGGGAGCTTCTCAGGTGCCCAGTGTGTCCCGTTTGTTTCCCTTCGCAGCTCCCATCCTACAGGTACTTATTCTGGGTGCTAACAAGGGTAGGTGGCTCTGCGGACAAAAGCAGCCTTTTCCCTTTGGAAGTTTGGATTCTAGTGTCTCAGGGGCTGCTTGCCAAACCTTGATGTTGCCCAGCTTCTAGCCTCCGCAGGTACACTTGCGTAGTAAAGGAGCACTTTCTCCCGAGAAACCGTGTTCCTGCCACGCTGGAAGAGAGTTAAGCCCGCAGTACTCTTTTATCCTGGGAAAGCGCAAGGCCACCCTGAGCCTCAGGGTAGTGCCTAAGTTTCCACCGGGCAAGCTCTGCGTGCCTCGGTTTCCATGAGGTCTCCACCGTTGTTGTGCTTCAATGGAACGCGAGGATAGCTTTCAGGACTCCAAGCACTCTGGCCTCCGCACCGTTTCCCATGCTACCACACGGATTCCCCCCACGTCTCCTCTCTGCCTGCTGAGCAAAAAGCAGCCGTGTAGGTTCTTCGGAACACTTCTTCATGCACAGCCCAAGGGGGCACACTGCTCTCTCTCTTCCTTTGGAAACCTAGGTGGCCGCAGCTTGTCCCAACTCACGAAGACAGTCAGAGCCGGTCTCATGTGCTGGGTAACGTGGACTCAGTGAGGACAAGGGCCCTACCTGCACTCAGAAAAACACTCTGCTCAACCTTCCATCCAGGAGCTCACACCAACTGGCGCGTGTGTTTAGCAGGACGTCAATGTGAGGTTCAAGCTGAGCAAAGAGCACAATTCCTCCTTTACCCTGCTAGGCCCCGGAAGAGGTAGAGCCAACTAGGCCTCACTCAGGCCAGCCCTCCTTCAGGGATCTTGCAACACTTCGAAGCCTACACAGTAAAAGGTACTTAGCGAAGTTCTCAGGGTTTCGCCATGCTCTCCCTCGGCAGCTCCACTACTGCAGGGACTCATGTTTGCTATGAACTAGGATAGGTGGCCCTGCTTCGAAAAGCAGTCTTTTCCCCTTTGGAAACCTGGATTCTTGTAGCCTCGGAGCTGTTTGCGAAACCCTAGGAAGGCCCAGCTTTTACTCACTGCAGGCACGCCCGGGGAGGAAACGAGTATGTTCCCCCAGAGAAACAGGCTGCTTGCAAGTGTCGAGGGGAGCTTCTCAGGTGCCCAGTGTGTCCTGTTTGTATCCCTTCGCAGCTCCCATCCTGCAGGGACTTATGTTGGGTGCGAAGAAGTGTAGGTGGCTCTGCGGACAAGAGCAGCCTTTTCCCTTTGGAAGCTTGTATTCTAGTGTCTCAGGGGCTGCTTGCCAAACCTTGAAGTTGCCCAGGTTCTAGCCTCCGCAGGTACGCTTGCGTAACAAACGAGCACTTTCCCCCATGCAACCGGGATCCTGCCACGCTGGAAGAGAGTTAAGCCCGCAGACCTCGTTCCTCCTGGGAAAGTGCAAGGCCACCCTGAGCCCCAGGGTAGTGCCTAAGTTTCCACCAGGCAAGATCTGCGTGCCTCTTTTTCCATGAGGTCTCCACCGTTGTTGTGCTTCAATGGAACGCGAGGATAGCTTTCAGGACTCCAAGCACTCTGGCCTCCGCACCGTTTCCCATGCTACCACACGGATTCCCCCAACGTCTCCTCTCTGCCTGCTGAGCAAAAAGCAGCCGTGTAGGTTCTTCGAAACACTTCTTGCATGCACAGCCCAAGGCGGCACACTGCTCTCTCTCTTCCTTTGGAAAGCTAGGTTGCCGCAGCTTGTCCCAACTCACGAAGACAGTCAGAGCCGGTCTCATGTGCTGGGTAACGTGGACTCAGTGAGGACAAGGGCCCTACCTGCACTCAGAAAAACACTCTGCTCAACCTTCCATCCAGGAGCTCACACCAACTGGCGCGTGTGTTTAGCAGGACGTCAATGTGAGGTTCAAGCTGAGCAAAGAGCACAATTCCTCATTTACCCTGCCAGTCCCCGGAAGACGTAGAGCTAATTAGGCCTCGCTCAGGCCAGCTCTCCTTCAGGGTTCTTGCCACACTACGAACCCGGCACAGTAAAAGGTACTTAGCGAAGTTCCCCGGATTTCGCCATGCTCTCCCTCGGCAGTTCCACTACTGCAGGGCCTCATGTTTGCTGTGAACTAGGATAGGTGGCCGTGCTTCGAAAAGCACTCTTTTCCACTTTGGAAATGTGGATTCTTGTAGCCCAGGAGCTGTTTGCGAAACCCTAGGAAAACCCAGCTTATACTCACTGCAGGCACGCCCGGGGAGGAAACGAGTATGTTCCCCCAGAGAAACAGGCTGCTTGCAAGTGTCGAGGGGAGCTTCTCAGGTGCCCAGTGTGTCCCGTTTGTATGCCTTCGCAGCTCCCATCCTGCAGGTACTTATTCTGGGTGCTAACATGGGTAGGTGGCTCTGCGGACAAAAGCAGCCTTTTCCCTTTGGAAGCTTGGATTCTAGTGTCTCAGGGGCTGCTTTCCAAACCTTGAAGTTGCCCAGGTTTTAGCTTCCGCAGGTACGCTTGCGTTGCAAATGAGCACTTTCCCCCGAGAAACCGTGTTCCTGCCACGCTGGAAGAGAGTTAAGCCCGCAGACCTCTTTCATCCTGGGAAAGCGCAAGGCCACCCTGAGCCTCAGGGTAGTGCCTAAGTTTCCACCGGGCAAGCTCTGCGTGCCTCGTTTTCCATGAGGTCTCCACCGTTGTGTTTGAATGGAACGCGAGGATAGCTTTCAGGACTCTAAGCACTCTGGCCTCGGAACCGTTTCCCATAGTACCACACGGATTCCCCCCACGTCTCCTCTCTGCCTGCTGAGCAACAAGCAGCAGTGTAGGCCCTTCGAAACACTTCTTGCATGCAAAGCCCAAGCCGGCACACTGCTCTCTCTCTTCCTTTGGAAACCTAGGTTGCCGCAGCTTGTCCCAACTCACGAAGACAGTCAGAGCCGGTCTCATGTGCTGGGTAACGTGGACTCAGTGAGGACAAGGGCCCTACCTGCACTCAGAAAAACTCTCTGCTCAGCCTTCCATCCAGAAGCTCACACCGAGTGGCTCTTTGCTTAAGCAGGACGTCGATGTGAGGTCCAAGCTGAGCAAAGAGCACAATTCCTCCTTTACCCTGCTAGACCACGGAAGAGGTAGAGCCAACTAGGCCTCGCTCAGGCCAGCCCTCCTTCAGGGATCTTGCCACACTTCGAAGCCTGCCCAGTTTAAGAACTTAGAGAAGTTCCCAGGGTTTCGCCTTGCTCTCCCTCGGCAGCTCCACTACTGCAGGGACTCATGTTTGCTATGAACTAGGATAGGTGGCCCTGCTTCGAAAAGCAGTCTTTTCCCCTTTGGAAACCTGGATTCTTGTAGCCTCGGAGCTGTTTGCGAAACCCTAGGAAGGCCCAGCTTTTACTCACTGCAGGCACGCCCGGGGAGGAAACAAGTATGTTCCCCCAGAGAAACAGGCTGCTTGCAAGTGTCGAGGGGAGCTTCTCAGGTGCCCAGTGTGTCCCGTTTGTTTCCCTTCGCAGCTCCCATCCTACAGGTACTTATTCTGGGTGCTAACAAGGGTAGGTGGCTCTGCGGACAAAAGCAGCCTTTTCCCTTTGGAAGTTTGGATTCTAGTGTCTCAGGGGCTGCTTGCCAAACCTTGATGTTGCCCAGCTTCTAGCCTCCGCAGGTACACTTGCGTAGTAAAGGAGCACTTTCTCCCGAGAAACCGTGTTCCTGCCACGCTGGAAGAGAGTTAAGCCCGCAGTATTCTTTCATCCTGGGAAAGAGCAAGGCCACCCTGAGCCTCAGGGTAGTGCCTAAGTTTCCACCGGGCAAGCTCTGCGTGCCTCGGTTTCCATGAGATCTCCACCGTTGTTGTGCTTCAATGGAACGCGAGGATAGCTTTCAGGACTCCAAGCACTCTGGCCTCCGCACCGTTTCCCATGCTACCACACGGATTCCCCCCACGTCTCCTCTCTGCCTGCTGAGCAAAAAGCAGCCGTGTAGGTTCTTCGGAACACTTCTTCATGCACAGCCCAAGGGGGCACACTGCTCTCTCTCTTCCTTTGGAAACCTAGGTTGCCGCAGCTTGTCCCAACTCACGAAGACAGTCAGAGCCGGTCTCATGTGCTGGGTAACGTGGACTCAGTGAGGACAAGGACCCTACCTGCACTCAGAAAAACACTCTGCTCAACCTTCCATCCAGGAGCTCACACCAACTGGCGCGTGTGTTTAGCAGGACGTCAATGTGAGGTTCAAGCTGAGCAAAGAGCACAGTTCCTCCTTTACCCTGCCAGTCCCCGGAAGACGTAGAGCTAACTAGGCCTCGCTCAGGCCAGCTCTCCTTCAGGGTTCTTGCCACACTACGAACCCGGCACAGTAAAAGGTACTTAGCGAAGTTCCCCGGATTTCGCCATGCTCTCCCTCGGCAGTTCCACTACTGCAGGGACTCATGTTTGCTGTGAACTAGGATAGGTGGCCGTGCTTCGAAAAGCACTCTTTTCCACTTTGGAAATGTGGATTCTTGTAGCCCAGGAGCTGTTTGCGAAACCGTAGGAAAACCCAGCTTATACTCACTGCATTCACGCCCGGGGAGGAAACGCGTATGTTCCCCCAGAGAAACAGGCTGCTTGCAAGTGTCGAGGGGAGCTTTTCAGGTGCCCAGTGTGTCCTGTTTGTATGCCTTCGCAGCTCCCATCCTGCAGGTACTTATTCTGGGTGCTAACATGGGTAGGTGGCTCTGCGGACAAAAGCAGCCTTTTCCCTTTGGAAGCTTGGATTCTAGTGTCTCAGGGGCTGCTTTCCAAACCTTGAAGTTGCCCAGGTTTTACCCTCCGCAGGTGCGCTTGCGTTGCAAACGAGCACTTTCCCCCGAGAAACCGTGTTCCTGCCACGCTGGAAGAGAGTTAAGCCCGCAGACCTCTTTCATCCTGGGAAAGCACAAGGCCACCCTGAGCCTCAGGGTAGTGCCTTAGTTTCCACCGGGCAAGCTCTGCGTGCCTCGTTTTCCATGAGGTCTCCACCGTTGTGTTTGAATGGAACGCGAGGATAGCTTTCAGGACTCTAAGCACTCTGGCCTCGGAACCGTTTCCCATAGTACCACACGGATTCCCCCCACGTCTCCTCTCTGCCTGCTGAGCAAAAAGCAGCCGTGTAGGCCCTTCGGAACACTTCTTCATGCACAGCCCAAGGGGGCACACTGCTCTCTCTCTTCCTTTGGAAACCTAGGTTGCCGCAGCTTGTCCCAACTCACGAAGATAGTCAGAGCCGGTCTCATGTGCTGGGTAACGTGGACTCAGTGAGGACAAGGGCCCTACCTGCACTCAGAAAAACTCTCTGCTCAAACTTCCATCCAGGAGCTCACACCGAGTGGCTCTTTGCTTAAGCAGGACGTCGATGTGAGGTCCAAGCTGAGCAAAGAGCACAATTCCTCCTTTAGCCTGCTAGACCACGGAAGAGGTAGAGCCAACTAGGCCTCGCTCAGGCCAGCCCTCCTTCAGGGATCTTGCCACACTTCGAAGCCTGCCAGGTTTAAGAACTTAGAGAAGTTCCCAGGGTTTCGCCTTGCTCTCCCTCGGCAGCTCCACTACTGCAGGGACTCATGTTTGCTATGAACTAGGATAGGTGGCCCTGCTTCGAAAAGCAGTCTTTTCCCCTTTGGAAACCTGGATTCTTGTAGCCTCGGAGCTGTTTGCGAAACCCTAGGAAGGCCCAGCTTTTACTCACTGCAGGCACGCCCGGGGAGGAAACGAGTATGTTCCCCCAGAGAAACAGGCTGCTTGCAAGTGTCGAGGGGAGCTTCTCAGGTGCCCAGTGTGTCCCGTTTGTTTCCCTTCGCAGCTCCCATCCTACAGGTACTTATTCTGGGTGCTAACAAGGGTAGGTGGCTCTGCGGACAAAAGCAGCCTTTTCCCTTTGGAAGTTTGGATTCTAGTGTCTCAGGGGCTGCTTGCCAAACCTTGATGTTGCCCAGCTTCTAGCCTCCGCAGGTACACTTGCGTAGTAAAGGAGCACTTTCTCCCGAGAAACCGTGTTCCTGCCACGCTGGAAGAGAGTTAAGCCCGCAGTACTCTTTCATCCTGGGAAAGCGCAAGGCCACCCTGAGCCTCAGGGTAGTGCCTAAGTTTCCACCGGGCAAGCTCTGCGTGCCTCGGTTTCCATGAGGTCTCCACCGTTGTTGTGCTTCAATGGAACGCGAGGATAGCTTTCAGGACTCCAAGCACTCTGGCCTCCGCACCGTTTCCCATGCTACCACACGGATTCCCCCCACGTCTCCTCTCTGCCTGCTGAGCAAAAAGCAGCCGTGTAGGTTCTTCGGAACACTTCTTCATGCACAGCCCAAGGGGGCACACTGCTCTCTCTCTTCCTTTGGAAACCTAGGTGGCCGCAGCTTGTCCCAACTCACGAAGACAGTCAGAGCCGGTCTCATGTGCTGGGTAACGTGGACTCAGTGAGGACAAGGGCCCTACCTGCACTCAGAAAAACTCTCTGCTCAGCCTTCCATCCAGGAGCTCACACCGAGTGGCTCTTTGCTTAAGCAGGACGTCAATGTGAGGTCCAAGCTGAGCAAAGAGCACAATTCCTCCTTTACCCTGCTAGGCCCCGGAAGAGGTAGAGCCAACTAGGCCTCGCTCAGGCCAGCCCTCCTTCAGGGATCTTGCAACACTTCGAAGCCTACACAGTAAAAGGTACTTAGCGAAGTTCTCAGGGTTTCGCCATGCTCTCCCTCGGCAGCTCCACTACTGCAGGGACTCATGTTTGCTATGAACTAGGATAGGTGGCCCTGCTTCGAAAAGCAGTCTTTTCCCCTTTGGAAACCTGGATTCTTGTAGCCTCGGAGCTGTTTGCGAAACCCTAGGAAGGCCCAGCTTTTACTCACTGCAGGCACGCCCGGGGAGGAAACGAGTATGTTCCCCCAGAGAAACAGGCTGCTTGCAAGTGTCGAGGGGAGCTTCTCAGGTGCCCAGTGTGTCCCGTTTGTTTCCCTTCGCAGCTCCCATCCTACAGGTACTTATTCTGGGTGCTAACAAGGGTAGGTGGCTCTGCGGACAAAAGCAGCCTTTTCCCTTTGGAAGTTTGGATTCTAGTGTCTCAGGGGCTGCTTGCCAAACCTTGATGTTGCCCAGCTTCTAGCCTCCGCAGGTACACTTGCGTAGTAAAGGAGCACTTTCTCCCGAGAAACCGTGTTCCTGCCACGCTGGAAGAGAGTTAAGCCCGCAGTACTCTTTTATCCTGGGAAAGCGCAAGGCCACCCTGAGCCTCAGGGTAGTGCCTAAGTTTCCACCGGGCAAGCTCTGCGTGCCTCGGTTTCCATGAGGTCTCCACCGTTGTTGTGCTTCAATGGAACGCGAGGATAGCTTTCAGGACTCCAAGCACTCTGGCCTCCGCACCGTTTCCCATGCTACCACACGGATTCCCCCCACGTCTCCTCTCTGCCTGCTGAGCAAAAAGCAGCCGTGTAGGTTCTTCGGAACACTTCTTCATGCACAGCCCAAGGGGGCACACTGCTCTCTCTCTTCCTTTGGAAACCTAGGTGGCCGCAGCTTGTCCCAACTCACGAAGACAGTCAGAGCCGGTCTCATGTGCTGGGTAACGTGGACTCAGTGAGGACAAGGGCCCTACCTGCACTCAGAAAAACACTCTGCTCAACCTTCCATCCAGGAGCTCACACCAACTGGCGCGTGTGTTTAGCAGGACGTCAATGTGAGGTTCAAGCTGAGCAAAGAGCACAATTCCTCCTTTACCCTGCTAGGCCCCGGAAGAGGTAGAGCCAACTAGGCCTCACTCAGGCCAGCCCTCCTTCAGGGATCTTGCAACACTTCGAAGCCTACACAGTAAAAGGTACTTAGCGAAGTTCTCAGGGTTTCGCCATGCTCTCCCTCGGCAGCTCCACTACTGCAGGGACTCATGTTTGCTATGAACTAGGATAGGTGGCCCTGCTTCGAAAAGCAGTCTTTTCCCCTTTGGAAACCTGGATTCTTGTAGCCTCGGAGCTGTTTGCGAAACCCTAGGAAGGCCCAGCTTTTACTCACTGCAGGCACGCCCGGGGAGGAAACGAGTATGTTCCCCCAGAGAAACAGGCTGCTTGCAAGTGTCAAGGGGAGCTTCTCAGGTGCCCAGTGTGTCCCGTTTGTTTCCCTTCGCAGCTCCCATCCTACAGGTACTTATTCTGGGTGCTAACAAGGGTAGGTGGCTCTGTGGACAAAAGCAGCCTTTTCCCTTTGGAAGTTTGGATTCTAGTGTCTCAGGGGCTGCTTGCCAAACCTTGATGTTGCCCAGCTTCTAGCCTCCGCAGGTACACTTGCGTAGTAAAGGAGCACTTTCTCCCGAGAAACCGTGTTCCTGCCACGCTGGAAGAGAGTTAAGCCAGCAGTACTCTTTCATCCTGGGAAAGCGCAAGGCCACCCTGAGCCTCAGGGTAGTGCCTAAGTTTCCACCGGGCAAGCTCTGCGTGCCTCGGTTTCCATGAGGTCTCCACCGTTGTTGTGCTTCAATGGAACGCGAGGATAGCTTTCAGGACTCCAAGCACTCTGGCCTCCGCACCGTTTCCCATGCTACCACACGGATTCCCCCCACGTCTCCTCTCTGCCTGCTGAGCAAAAAGCAGCCGTGTAGGTTCTTCGAAACACTTCTTGCATGCACAGCCCAAGGGGGCACACTGCTCTCTCTCTTCCTTTGGAAACCTAGGTGGCCGCAGCTTCTCCCAACTCACGAAGACAGTCAGAGCCGGTCTCATGTGCTGGGTAACGTGGACTCAGTGAGGACAAGGGCCCTACCTGCACTCAGAAAAACTCTCTGCTCAGCCTTCCATCCAGGAGCTCACACCGAGTGGCTCTTTGCTTAAGCAGGACGTCGATGTGAGGTCCAAGCTGAGCAAAGAGCACAATTCCTCCTTTACCCTGCTAGACCCCGGAAGAGGTAGAGCCAACTAGGCCTCGCTCAGGCCAGCCCTCCTTCAGGGATCTTGCCACACTTCGAAGCCTGCCCAGTTTAAGAACTTAGAGAATTTCCCAGGGTTTCGCCTTGCTCTCCCTCGGCAGCTCCACTACTGCAGGGACTCATGTTTGCTGTGAACTAGGATAGGTGGCCCTGCTTCGGAAAGCACTCTTTTCCCCTTTGGAAATCTGGATTCTTTTAGCCTCGGAGCTGTTTGCGAAACCCTAGGAAGGCCCAGCTTCTACTCACTGCAGGCACGCCCGGGGAGGAAACGAGTATGTTCCCCCAGAGAAACAGGCTGCTTGCAAGTGTCGAGGGGATCTTTTCAGGTGCCCAGTGTGTCCTGTTTGTATCCCTTCGCAGCTCCCATCCTGCAGGGACTTATGTTGGGTGCGAAGAAGTGTAGGTGGCTCTGCGGACAAGAGCAGCCTTTTCCCTTTGGAAGCTTGGATTCTAGTGTCTCAGGGGCTGCTTGCCAAACCTTGAAGTTGCCCAGGTTCTAGCCTCCGCAGGTACGCTTGCGTAACAAACGAGCACTTTCCCCCATGCAACCGGGATCCTGCCACGCTGGAAGAGAGTTAAGCCCGCAGACCTCGTTCCTCCTGGGAAAGTGCAAGGCCACCCTGAGCCCCAGGGTAGTGCCTAAGTTTCCACCAGGCAAGATCTGCGTGCCTCTTTTTCCATGAGGTCTCCACCGTTGTTGTGCTTCAATGGAACGCGAGGATAGCTTTCAGGACTCCAAGCACTCTGGCCTCCGCACCGTTTCCCATGCTACCACACGGATTCCCCCAACGTCTCCTCTCTGCCTGCTGAGCAAAAAGCAGCCGTGTAGGTTCTTCGAAACACTTCTTGCATGCACAGCCCAAGGCGGCACACTGCTCTCTCTCTTCCTTTGGAAAGCTAGGTTGCCGCAGCTTGTCCCAACTCACGAAGACAGTCAGAGCCGGTCTCATGTGCTGGGTAACGTGGACTCAGTGAGGACAAGGGCCCTACCTGCACTCAGAAAAACACTCTGCTCAACCTTCCATCCAGGAGCTCACACCAACTGGCGCGTGTGTTTAGCAGGACGTCAATGTGAGGTTCAAGCTGAGCAAAGAGCACAATTCCTCCTTTACCCTGCCAGTCCCCGGAAGACGTAGAGCTAATTAGGCCTCGCTCAGGCCAGCTCTCCTTCAGGGTTCTTGCCACACTACGAACCCGGCACAGTAAAAGGTACTTAGCGAAGTTCCCCGGATTTCGCCATGCTCTCCCTCGGCAGTTCCACTACTGCAGGGCCTCATGTTTGCTGTGAACTAGGATAGGTGGCCGTGCTTCGAAAAGCACTCTTTTCCACTTTGGAAATGTGGATTCTTGTAGCCCAGGAGCTGTTTGCGAAACCCTAGGAAAACCCAGCTTATACTCACTGCAGGCACGCCCGGGGAGGAAACGCGTATGTTCCCCCAGAGAAACAGGCTGCTTGCAAGTGTCGAGGGGAGCTTCTCAGGTGCCCAGTGTGTCCCGTTTGTATGCCTTCGCAGCTCCCATCCTGCAGGTACTTATTCTGGGTGCTAACATGGGTAGGTGGCTCTGCGGACAAAAGCAGCCTTTTCCCTTTGGAAGCTTGGATTCTAGTGTCTCAGGGGCTGCTTTCCAAACCTTGAAGTTGCCCAGGTTTTAGCTTCCGCAGGTACGCTTGCGTTGCAAACGAGCACTTTCCCCCGAGAAACCGTGTTCCTGCCACGCTGGAAGAGAGTTAAGCCCGCAGACCTCTTTCATCCTGGGAAAGCGCAAGGCCACCCTGAGCCTCAGGGTAGTGCCTAAGTTTCCACCGGGCAAGCTCTGCGTGCCTCGTTTTCCATGAGGTCTCCACCGTTGTGTTTGAATGGAACGCGAGGATAGCTTTCAGGACTCTAAGCACTCTGGCCTCGGAACCGTTTCCCATAGTACCACACGGATTCCCCCCACGTCTCCTCTCTGCCTGCTGAGCAACAAGCAGCAGTGTAGGCCCTTCGAAACACTTCTTGCATGCAAAGCCCAAGCCGGCACACTGCTCTCTCTCTTCCTTTGGAAACCTAGGTTGCCGCAGCTTGTCCCAACTCACGAAGACAGTCAGAGCCGGTCTCATGTGCTGGGTAACGTGGACTCAGTGAGGACAAGGGCCCTACCTGCACTCAGAAAAACTCTCTGCTCAGCCTTCCATCCAGAAGCTCACACCGAGTGGCTCTTTGCTTAAGCAGGACGTCGATGTGAGGTCCAAGCTGAGCAAAGAGCACAATTCCTCCTTTACCCTGCTAGACCACGGAAGAGGTAGAGCCAACTAGGCCTCGCTCAGGCCAGCCCTCCTTCAGGGATCTTGCCACACTTCGAAGCCTGCCCAGTTTAAGAACTTAGAGAAGTTCCCAGGGTTTCGCCTTGCTCTCCCTCGGCAGCTCCACTACTGCAGGGACTCATGTTTGCTATGAACTAGGATAGGTGGCCCTGCTTCGAAAAGCAGTCTTTTCCCCTTTGGAAACCTGGATTCTTGTAGCCTCGGAGCTGTTTGCGAAACCCTAGGAAGGCCCAGCTTTTACTCACTGCAGGCACGCCCGGGGAGGAAACGAGTATGTTCCCCCAGAGAAACAGGCTGCTTGCAAGTGTCGAGGGGAGCTTCTCAGGTGCCCAGTGTGTCCCGTTTGTTTCCCTTCGCAGCTCCCATCCTACAGGTACTTATTCTGGGTGCTAACAAGGGTAGGTGGCTCTGCGGACAAAAGCAGCCTTTTCCCTTTGGAAGTTTGGATTCTAGTGTCTCAGGGGCTGCTTGCCAAACCTTGATGTTGCCCAGCTTCTAGCCTCCGCAGGTACACTTGCGTAGTAAAGGAGCACTTTCTCCCGAGAAACCGTGTTCCTGCCACGCTGGAAGAGAGTTAAGCCCGCAGTATTCTTTCATCCTGGGAAAGCGCAAGGCCACCCTGAGCCTCAGGGTAGTGCCTAAGTTTCCACCGGGCAAGCTCTGCGTGCCTCGGTTTCCATGAGATCTCCACCGTTGTTGTGCTTCAATGGAACGCGAGGATAGCTTTCAGGACTCCAAGCACTCTGGCCTCCGCACCGTTTCCCATGCTACCACACGGATTCCCCCCACGTCTCCTCTCTGCCTGCTGAGCAAAAAGCAGCCGTGTAGGTTCTTCGGAACACTTCTTCATGCACAGCCCAAGGGGGCACACTGCTCTCTCTCTTCCTTTGGAAACCTAGGTTGCCGCAGCTTGTCCCAACTCACGAAGACAGTCAGAGCCGGTCTCATGTGCTGGGTAACGTGGACTCAGTGAGGACAAGGACCCTACCTGCACTCAGAAAAACACTCTGCTCAACCTTCCATCCAGGAGCTCACACCAACTGGCGCGTGTGTTTAGCAGGACGTCAATGTGAGGTTCAAGCTGAGCAAAGAGCACAATTCCTCCTTTACCCTGCCAGTCCCCGGAAGACGTAGAGCTAACTAGGCCTCGCTCAGGCCAGCTCTCCTTCAGGGTTCTTGCCACACTACGAACCCGGCACAGTAAAAGGTACTTAGCGAAGTTCCCCGGATTTCGCCATGCTCTCCCTCGGCAGTTCCACTACTGCAGGGACTCATGTTTGCTGTGAACTAGGATAGGTGGCCGTGCTTCGAAAAGCACTCTTTTCCACTTTGGAAATGTGGATTCTTGTAGCCCAGGAGCTGTTTGCGAAACCGTAGGAAAACCCAGCTTATACTCACTGCAGGCACGCCCGGGGAGGAAACGCGTATGTTCCCCCAGAGAAACAGGCTGCTTGCAAGTGTCGAGGGGAGCTTTTCAGGTGCCCAGTGTGTCCTGTTTGTATGCCTTCGCAGCTCCCATCCTGCAGGTACTTATTCTGGGTGCTAACATGGGTAGGTGGCTCTGCGGACAAAAGCAGCCTTTTCCCTTTGGAAGCTTGGATTCTAGTGTCTCAGGGGCTGCTTTCCAAACCTTGAAGTTGCCCAGGTTTTACCCTCCGCAGGTGCGCTTGCGTTGCAAACGAGCACTTTCCCCCGAGAAACCGTGTTCCTGCCACGCTGGAAGAGAGTTAAGCCCGCAGACCTCTTTCATCCTGGGAAAGCACAAGGCCACCCTGAGCCTCAGGGTAGTGCCTTAGTTTCCACCGGGCAAGCTCTGCGTGCCTCGTTTTCCATGAGGTCTCCACCGTTGTGTTTGAATGGAACGCGAGGATAGCTTTCAGGACTCTAAGCACTCTGGCCTCGGAACCGTTTCCCATAGTACCACACGGATTCCCCCCACGTCTCCTCTCTGCCTGCTGAGCAAAAAGCAGCCGTGTAGGCCCTTCGGAACACTTCTTCATGCACAGCCCAAGGGGGCACACTGCTCTCTCTCTTCCTTTGGAAACCTAGGTTGCCGCAGCTTGTCCCAACTCACGAAGATAGTCAGAGCCGGTCTCATGTGCTGGGTAACGTGGACTCAGTGAGGACAAGGGCCCTACCTGCACTCAGAAAAACTCTCTGCTCAAACTTCCATCCAGGAGCTCACACCGAGTGGCTCTTTGCTTAAGCAGGACGTCGATGTGAGGTCCAAGCTGAGCAAAGAGCACAATTCCTCCTTTAGCCTGCTAGACCACGGAAGAGGTAGAGCCAACTAGGCCTCGCTCAGGCCAGCCCTCCTTCAGGGATCTTGCCACACTTCGAAGCCTGCCAGGTTTAAGAACTTAGAGAAGTTCCCAGGGTTTCGCCTTGCTCTCCCTCGGCAGCTCCACTACTGCAGGGACTCATGTTTGCTATGAACTAGGATAGGTGGCCCTGCTTCGAAAAGCAGTCTTTTCCCCTTTGGAAACCTGGATTCTTGTAGCCTCGGAGCTGTTTGCGAAACCCTAGGAAGGCCCAGCTTTTACTCACTGCAGGCACGCCCGGGGAGGAAACGAGTATGTTCCCCCAGAGAAACAGGCTGCTTGCAAGTGTCGAGGGGAGCTTCTCAGGTGCCCAGTGTGTCCCGTTTGTTTCCCTTCGCAGCTCCCATCCTACAGGTACTTATTCTGGGTGCTAACAAGGGTAGGTGGCTCTGCGGACAAAAGCAGCCTTTTCCCTTTGGAAGTTTGGATTCTAGTGTCTCAGGGGCTGCTTGCCAAACCTTGATGTTGCCCAGCTTCTAGCCTCCGCAGGTACACTTGCGTAGTAAAGGAGCACTTTCTCCGGAGAAACCGTGTTCCTGCCACGCTGGAAGAGAGTTAAGCCCGCAGTACTCTTTCATCCTGGGAAAGCGCAAGGCCACCCTGAGCCTCAGGGTAGTGCCTAAGTTTCCACCGGGCAAGCTCTGCGTGCCTCGGTTTCCATGAGGTCTCCACCGTTGTTGTGCTTCAATGGAACGCGAGGATAGCTTTCAGGACTCCAAGCACTCTGGCCTCCGCACCGTTTCCCATGCTACCACACGGATTCCCCCCACGTCTCCTCTCTGCCTGCTGAGCAAAAAGCAGCCGTGTAGGTTCTTCGGAACACTTCTTCATGCACAGCCCAAGGGGGCACACTGCTCTCTCTCTTCCTTTGGAAACCTAGGTGGCCGCAGCTTGTCCCAACTCACGAAGACAGTCAGAGCCGGTCTCATGTGCTGGGTAACGTGGACTCAGTGAGGACAAGGGCCCTACCTGCACTCAGAAAAACTCTCTGCTCAGCCTTCCATCCAGGAGCTCACACCGAGTGGCTCTTTGCTTAAGCAGGACGTCAATGTGAGGTTCAAGCTGAGCAAAGAGCACAATTCCTCCTTTACCCTGCTAGGCCCCGGAAGAGGTAGAGCCAACTAGGCCTCGCTCAGGCCAGCCCTCCTTCAGGGATCTTGCAACACTTCGAAGCCTACACAGTAAAAGGTACTTAGCGAAGTTCTCAGGGTTTCGCCATGCTCTCCCTCGGCAGCTCCACTACTGCAGGGACTCATGTTTGCTATGAACTAGGATAGGTGGCCCTGCTTCGAAAAGCAGTCTTTTCCCCTTTGGAAACCTGGATTCTTGGAGCCTCGGAGCTGTTTGCGAAACCCTAGGAAGGCCCAGCTTTTACTCACTGCAGGCACGCCCGGGGAGGAAACGAGTATGTTCCCCCAGAGAAACAGGCTGCTTGCAAGTGTCGAGGGGAGCTTCTCAGGTGCCCAGTGTGTCCCGTTTGTTTCCCTTCGCAGCTCCCATCCTACAGGTACTTATTCTGGGTGCTAACAAGGGTAGGTGGCTCTGCGGACAAAAGCAGCCTTTTCCCTTTGGAAGTTTGGATTCTAGTGTCTCAGGGGCTGCTTGCCAAACCTTGATGTTGCCCAGCTTCTAGCCTCCGCAGGTACACTTGCGTAGTAAAGGAGCACTTTCTCCCGAGAAACCGTGTTCCTGCCACGCTGGAAGAGAGTTAAGCCCGCAGTACTCTTTTATCCTGGGAAAGCGCAAGGCCACCCTGAGCCTCAGGGTAGTGCCTAAGTTTCCACCGGGCAAGCTCTGCGTGCCTCGGTTTCCATGAGGTCTCCACCGTTGTTGTGCTTCAATGGAACGCGAGGATAGCTTTCAGGACTCCAAGCACTCTGGCCTCCGCACCGTTTCCCATGCTACCACACGGATTCCCCCCACGTCTCCTCTCTGCCTGCTGAGCAAAAAGCAGCCGTGTAGGTTCTTCGGAACACTTCTTCATGCACAGCCCAAGGGGGCACACTGCTCTCTCTCTTCCTTTGGAAACCTAGGTGGCCGCAGCTTGTCCCAACTCACGAAGACAGTCAGAGCCGGTCTCATGTGCTGGGTAACGTGGACTCAGTGAGGACAAGGGCCCTACCTGCACTCAGAAAAACACTCTGCTCAACCTTCCATCCAGGAGCTCACACCAACTGGCGCGTGTGTTTAGCAGGACGTCAATGTGAGGTTCAAGCTGAGCAAAGAGCACAATTCCTCCTTTACCCTGCTAGGCCCCGGAAGAGGTAGAGCCAACTAGGCCTCACTCAGGCCAGCCCTCCTTCAGGGATCTTGCAACACTTCGAAGCCTACACAGTAAAAGGTACTTAGCGAAGTTCTCAGGGTTTCGCCATGCTCTCCCTCGGCAGCTCCACTACTGCAGGGACTCATGTTTGCTATGAACTAGGATAGGTGGCCCTGCTTCGAAAAGCAGTCTTTTCCCCTTTGGAAACCTGGATTCTTGTAGCCTCGGAGCTGTTTGCGAAACCCTAGGAAGGCCCAGCTTTTACTCACTGCAGGCACGCCCGGGGAGGAAACGAGTATGTTCCCCCAGAGAAACAGGCTGCTTGCAAGTGTCAAGGGGAGCTTCTCAGGTGCCCAGTGTGTCCCGTTTGTTTCCCTTCGCAGCTCCCATCCTACAGGTACTTATTCTGGGTGCTAACAAGGGTAGGTGGCTCTGCGGACAAAAGCAGCCTTTTCCCTTTGGAAGTTTGGATTCTAGTGTCTCAGGGGCTGCTTGCCAAACCTTGATGTTGCCCAGCTTCTAGCCTCCGCAGGTACACTTGCGTAGTAAAGGAGCACTTTCTCCCGAGAAACCGTGTTCCTGCCACGCTGGAAGAGAGTTAAGCCCGCAGTACTCTTTCATCCTGGGAAAGCGCAAGGCCACCCTGAGCCTCAGGGTAGTGCCTAAGTTTCCACCGGGCAAGCTCTGCGTGCCTCGGTTTCCATGAGGTCTCCACCGTTGTTGTGCTTCAATGGAACGCGAGGATAGCTTTCAGGACTCCAAGCACTCTGGCCTCCGCACCGTTTCCCATGCTACCACACGGATTCCCCCCACGTCTCCTCTCTGCCTGCTGAGCAAAAAGCAGCCGTGTAGGTTCTTCGGAACACTTCTTCATGCACAGCCCAAGGGGGCACACTGCTCTCTCTCTTCCTTTGGAAACCTAGGTGGCCGCAGCTTGTCCCAACTCACGAAGACAGTCAGAGCCGGTCTCATGTGCTGGGTAACGTGGACTCAGTGAGGACAAGGGCCCTACCTGCACTCAGAAAAACACTCTGCTCAACCTTCCATCCAGGAGCTCACACCAACTGGCGCGTGTGTTTAGCAGGACGTCAATGTGAGGTTCAAGCTGAGCAAAGAGCACAATTCCTCCTTTACCCTGCTAGGCCCCGGAAGAGGTAGAGCCAACTAGGCCTCGCTCAGGCCAGCCCTCCTTCAGGGATCTTGCAACACTTCGAAGCCTACACAGTAAAAGGTACTTAGCGAAGTTCTCAGGGTTTCGCCATGCTCTCCCTCGGCAGCTCCACTACTGCAGGGACTCATGTTTGCTATGAACTAGGATAGGTGGCCCTGCTTCGAAAAGCAGTCTTTTCCCCTTTGGAAACCTGGATTCTTGTAGCCTCGGAGCTGTTTGCGAAACCCTAGGAAGGCCCAGCTTTTACTAACTGCAGGCACGCCCGGGGAGGAAACGAGTATGTTCCCCCAGAGAAACAGGCTGCTTGCAAGTGTCGAGGGGAGCTTCTCAGGTGCCCAGTGTGTCCCGTTTGTTTCCCTTCGCAGCTCCCATCCTACAGGTACTTATTCTGGGTGCTAACAAGGGTAGGTGGCTCTGCGGACAAAAGCAGCCTTTTCCCTTTGGAAGTTTGGATTCTAGTGTCTCAGGGGCTGCTTGCCAAACCTTGATGTTGCCCAGCTTCTAGCCTCCGCAGGTACACTTGCGTAGTAAAGGAGCACTTTCTCCCGAGAAACCGTGTTCCTGCCACGCTGGAAGAGAGAGAGTTAAGCCCGCAGTACTCTTTCATCCTGGGAAAGCGCAAGGCCACCCTGAGCCTCAGGGTAGTGCCTAAGTTTCCACCGGGCAAGCTCTGCGTGCCTCGGTTTCCATGAGGTCTCCACCGTTGTTGTGCTTCAATGGAACGCGAGGATAGCTTTCAGGACTCCAAGCACTCTGGCCTCCGCACCGTTTCCCATGCTACCACACGGATTCCCCCCACGTCTCCTCTCTGCCTGCTGAGCAAAAAGCAGCCGTGTAGGTTCTTCGGAACACTTCTTCATGCACAGCCCAAGGGGGCACACTGCTCTCTCTCTTCCTTTGGAAACCTAGGTTGCCGCAGCTTGTCCCAACTCACGAAGACAGTCAGAGCCGGTCTCATGTGCTGGGTAACGTGGACTCAGTGAGGACAAGGGCCCTACCTGCACTCAGAAAAACTCTCTGCTCAGCCTTCCATCCAGGAGCTCACACCGAGTGGCTCTTTGCTTAAGCAGGACGTCAATGTGAGGTTCAAGCTGAGCAAAGAGCACAATTCCTCCTTTACCCTGCTAGACCACGGAAGAGGTAGAGCCAACTAGGCCTCGCTCAGGCCAGCCCTCCTTCAGGGATCTTGCCACACTTCGAAGCCTGCCCAGTTTAAGAACTTAGAGAAGTTCCCAGGGATTCGCCTTGCTCTCCCTCGGCAGCTCCACTACTGCAGGGACTCATGTTTGCTGTGAACTAGGATAGGTGGCCCTGTTTCCAAAAGCAGTCTTTTCCCCTTTGGAATTCAGGATTGTTGTAGCCTCGGAGCTGTTTGTGAAACCCTAAGAAGGCCCAGCTTATACTAACTGCAGGCACGCTCGGGGAGGAAACGAGTATGTTCCCCCAGAGAAACAGGCTGCTTGCAAGTGTCGAGGGGAGCTTCTCAGGTGCCCAGGGTGTCCTGTTTGTATCCCTTCGCAGCTCCCATCCTGCAGGTACTTATGTTGGGTGCGAAGAAGTGTAGGTGGCTCTGCGGACAAAAGCAGCCTTTTCCCTTTGGAAGTTTGGATTCTAGTGTCTCAGGGGCTGCTTGCCAAACCTTGATGTTGCCCAGCTTCTAGCCTCCGCAGGTACACTTGCGTAGTAAAGGAGCACTTTCCCCCGAGAAACCGTGTTCCTGCCACGCTGGAAGAGAGTTAAGCCCGCAGTACTCTTTCATCCTGGGAAAGCGCAAGGCCACCCTGAGCCTCAGGGTAGTGCCTAAGTTTCCACCGGGCAAGCTCTGCGTGCCTCGGTTTCCATGAGGTCTCCACCGTTGTTGTGCTTCAATGGAACGCGAGGATAGCTTTCAGGACTCCAAGCACTCTGGCCTCCGCACCGTTTCCCATGCTACCACACGGATTCCCCCCACGTCTCCTCTCTGCCTGCTGAGCAAAAAGCAGCCGTGTAGGTTCTTCGGAACACTTCTTCATGCACAGCCCAAGGGGGCACACTGCTCTCTCTCTTCCTTTGGAAACCTAGGTTGCCGCAGCTTGTCCCAACTCACGAAGACAGTCAGAGCCGGTCTCATGTGCTGGGTAACGTGGACTCAGTGAGGACAAGGGCCCTACCTGCACTCAGAAAAACTCTCTGCTCAGCCTTCCATCCAGGAGCTCACACCGAGTGGCTCTTTGCTTAAGCAGGACGTCGATGTGAGGTCCAAGCTGAGCAAAGAGCACAATTCCTCCTTTACCCTGCTAGACCACGGAAGAGGTAGAGCGAACTAGGCCTCGCTCAGGCCAGCCCTCCTTCAGGGATCTTGCCACACTTCGAAGCCTGCACAGTTTAAGAACTTAGAGAAGTTCCCAGGGTTTCGCCTTGCTCTCCCTCGGCAGCTCCACTACTGCAGGGACTCATGTGTGCTGTGACTAGGATAGGTGGCCCTGTTTCCAAAAGCAGTCTTTTCCCCTTTGGAAACCTGGATTCTTTTAGCCTCGGAGCTGTTTGCGAAACCCTAGGAAGGCCCAGCTTTTACTCACTGCAGGCACGCCCGGGGAGGAAACGAGTATGTTCCCCCAGAGAAACAGGCTGCTTGCAAGTGTCGAGGGGAGCTTCTCAGGTGCCCAGTGTGTCCCGTTTGTTTCCCTTCGCAGCTCCCATCCTACAGGTACTTATTCTGGGTGCTAACAAGGGTAGGTGGCTCTGTGGACAAAAGCAGCCTTTTCCCTTTGGAAGTTTGGATTCTAGTGTCTCAGGGGCTGCTTGCCAAACCTTGATGTTGCCCAGCTTCTAGCCTCCGCAGGTACACTTGCGTAGTAAATGAGCACTTTCTCCCGAGAAACCGTGTTCCTGCCACGCTGGAAGAGAGTTAAGCCCGCAGTACTCTTTCATCCTGGGAAAGCGCAAGGCCACCCTGAGCCTCAGGGTAGTGCCTAAGTTTCCACCGGGCAAGCTCTGCGTGCCTCGGTTTCCATGAGGTCTCCACCGTTGTTGTGCTTCAATGGAACGCGAGGATAGCTTTCAGGACTCCAAGCACTCTGGCCTCCGCACCGTTTCCCATGCTACCACACGGATTCCCCCCACGTCTCCTCTCTGCCTGCTGAGCAAAAAGCAGCCGTGTAGGTTCTTCGGAACACTTCTTCATGCACAGCCCAAGGGGGCACACTGCTCTCTCTCTTCCTTTGGAAACCTAGGTTGCCGCAGCTTGTCCCAACTCACGAAGACAGTCAGAGCCGGTCTCATGTGCTGGGTAACGTGGACTCAGTGAGGACAAGGGCCCTACCTGCACTCAGAAAAACTCTCTGCTCAGCCTTCCATCCAGGAGCTCACACCGAGTGGCTCTTTGCTTAAGCAGGACGTCGATGTGAGGTCCAAGCTGAGCAAAGAGCACAATTCCTCCTTTACCCTGCTAGACCACGGAAGAGGTAGAGCCAACTAGGCCTCGCTCAGGCCAGCCCTCCTTCAGGGATCTTGCCACACTTCGAAGCCTGCACAGTTTAAGAACTTAGAGAAGTTCCCAGGGTTTCGCCTTGCTCTCCCTCGGCAGCTCCACTACTGCAGGGACTCATGTGTGCTGTGACTAGGATAGGTGGCCCTGTTTCCAAAAGCAGTCTTTTCCCCTTTGGAATTCAGGATTGTTGTAGCCTCGGAGCTGTTTGTGAAACCCTAAGAAGGCCCAGCTTATACTAACTGCAGGCACGCTCGGGGAGGAAACGAGTATGTTCCCCCAGAGAAACAGGCTGCTTGCAAGTGTCGAGGGGAGCTTCTCAGGTGCCCAGTGTGTCCCGTTTGTTTCCCTTCGCAGCTCCCATCCTACAGGTACTTATTCTGGGTGCTAACAAGGGTAGGTGCCGCTGCGGACAAAAGCAGCCTTTTCCCTTTGGAAGTTTGGATTCTAGTGTCTCAGGGGCTGCTTGCCAAACCTTGATGTTGCCCAGCTTCTAGCCTCCGCAGGTACACTTGCGTAGTAAAGGAGCACTTTCCCCCGAGAAACCGTGTTCCTGCCACGCTGGAAGAGAGTTAAGCCCGCAGTACTCTTTCATCCTGGGAAAGCGCAAGGCCACCCTGAGCCTCAGGGTAGTGCCTAAGTTTCCACCGGGCAAGCTCTGCGTGCCTCGGTTTCCATGAGGTCTCCACCGTTGTTGTGCTTCAATGGAACGCGAGGATAGCTTTCAGGACTCCAAGCACTCTGGCCTCCGCACCGTTTCCCATGCTACCACACGGATTCCCCCCACGTCTCCTCTCTGCCTGCTGAGCAAAAAGCAGCCGTGTAGGTTCTTCGGAACACTTCTTCATGCACAGCCCAAGGGGGCACACTGCTCTCTCTCTTCCTTTGGAAACCTAGGTTGCCGCAGCTTGTCCCAACTCACGAAGACAGTCAGAGCCGGTCTCATGTGCTGGGTAACGTGGACTCAGTGAGGACAAGGGCCCTACCTGCACTCAGAGAAACTCTCTGCTCAGCCTTCCATCCAGGAGCTCACACCGAGTGGCTCTTTGCTTAAGCAGGACGTCAATGTGAGGTCCAAGCTGAGCAAAGAACACAATTCCTCCTTTACCCTGCTAGGCCCCGGAAGAGGTAGAGCCAACTAGGCCTCGCTCAGGCCAGCCCTCCTTCAGGGATCTTGCCACACTACGAAGCCGTCACAGTAAAAGGTACTTAGCGAAGTTCCCAGGGTTTCGCCATGCTCTCCCTCGGCAGCTCCACTACTGCAGGGACTCATGTTTGCTATGAACTAGGATAGGTGGCCCTGCTTCGAAAAGCAGTCTTTTCCCCTTTGGAAACCTGGATTCTTGTAGCCTCGGAGCTGTTTGCGAAACCCTAGGAAGGCCCAGCTTTTACTCACTGCAGGCACGCCCGGGGAGGAAACGAGTATGTTCCCCCAGAGAAACAGGCTGCTTGCAAGTGTCGAGGGGAGCTTCTCAGGTGCCCAGTGTGTCCCGTTTGTTTCCCTTCGCAGCTCCCATCCTACAGGTACTTATTCTGGGTGCTAACAAGGGTAGGTGGCTCTGCGGACAAAAGCAGCCTTTTCCCGTTGGAAGTTTGGATTCTAGTGTCTCAGGGGCTGCTTGCCAAACCTTGATGTTGCCCAGCTTCTAGCCTCCGCAGGTACACTTGCGTAGTAAAGGAGCACTTTCTCCCGAGAAACCGTGTTCCTGCCACGCTGGAAGAGAGTTAAGCCCGCAGTACTCTTTCATCCTGGGAAAGCGCAAGGCCACCCTGAGCCTCAGGGTAGTGCCTAAGTTTCCACCGGGCAAGCTCTGCGTGCCTCGGTTTCCATGAGGTCTCCACCGTTGTTGTGCTTCAATGGAACGCGAGGATAGCTTTCAGGACTCCAAGCACTCTGGCCTCCGCACCGTTTCCCATGCTACCACACGGATCCCCCCCACGTCTCCTCTCTGCCTGCTGAGCAAAAAGCAGCCGTGTAGGTTCTTTGGAACACTTCTTCATGCACAGCCCAAGGGGGCACACTGCTCTCTCTCTTCCTTTGGAAACCTAGGTTGCCGCAGCTTGTCCCAACTCACGAAGACAGTCAGAGCCGGTCTCATGTGCTGGGTAACGTGGACTCAGTGAGGACAAGGGCCCTACCTGCACTCAGAAAAACACTCTGCTCAACCTTCCATCCAGGAGCTCACACCAACTGGCGCGTGTGTTTAGCAGGACGTCAATGTGAGGTTCAAGCTGAGCAAAGAGCATAATTCCTCCTTTACCCTGCTAGGCCCCGGAAGAGGTAGAGCCAACTAGGCCTCGCTCAGGCCAGCCCTCCTTCAGGGATCTTGCAACACTTCGAAGCCTACACATAAAAGGTACTTAGCGAAGTTCCCAGGGTTTCGCCATGCTCTCCCTCGGCAGCTCCACTACTGCAGGGACTCATGTTTGCTATGAACTAGGATAGGTGGCCCTGCTTCGAAAAGCAGTCTTTTCCCCTTTGGAAACCTGGATTTTTGTAGCCTCGGAGCTGTTTGCGAAACCCTAGGGAGGCCCAGCTTTTACTCACTGCAGGCACGCCCGGGGAGGAAACGAGTATGTTCCCCCAGAGAAACAGGCTGCTTGCAAGTGTCGAGGGGAGCTTCTCAGGTGCCCAGTGTGTCCTGTTTGTATCCCTTCGCAGCTCCCATCCTGCAGGTACTTATGTTGGGTGCGAAGAAGTGTAGGTGGCTCTGCGGACAAAAGCAGCCTTTTCCCTTTGGAAGCTTGGATTCTAGTGTCTCAGGGGCTGCTTGCCAAACCTTGATGTTGCCCAGCTTCTAGCCTCCGCAGGTACACTTGCGTAGTAAAGGAGCACTTTCTCCCGAGAAACCGTGTTCCTGCCACGCTGGAAGAGAGTTAAGCCCGCAGTACTCTTTCATCCTGGGAAAGCGCAAGGCCACCCTGAGCCTCAGGGTAGTGCCTAAGTTTCCACCGGGCAAGCTCTGCGTGCCTCGGTTTCCATGAGGTCTCCACCGTTGTTGTGCTTCAATGGAACGCGAGGATAGCTTTCAGGACTCCAAGCACTCTGGCCTCCGCACCGTTTCCCATGCTACCACACGGATTCCCCCCACGTCTCCTCTCTGCCTGCTGAGCAAAAAGCAGCCGTGTAGGTTCTTCGGAACACTTCTTCATGCACAGCCCAAGGGGGCACACTGCTCTCTCTCTTCCTTTGGAAACCTAGGTTGCCGCAGCTTGTCCCAACTCACGAAGACAGTCAGAGCCGGTCTCATGTGCTGGGTAACGTGGACTCAGTGAGGACAAGGGCCCTACCTGCACTCAGAAAAACTCTCTGCTCAGCCTTCCATCCAGGAGCTCACACCGAGTGGCTCTTTGCTTAAGCAGGACGTCAATGTGAGGTTCAAGCTGAGCAAAGAGCACAATTCCTCCTTTACCCTGCTAGACCACGGAAGAGGTAGAGCCAACTAGGCCTCGCTCAGGCCAGCCCTCCTTCAGGGATCTTGCCACACTTCGAAGCCTACACAGTAAAAGGTACTTAGCGAAGTTCTCAGGGTTTCGCCATGCTCTCCCTCGGCAGCTCCACTACTGCAGGGACTCATGTTTGCTATGAACTAGGATAGGTGGCCCTGCTTCGAAAAGCAGTCTTTTCCCCTTTGGAAACCTGGATTCTTGTAGCCTCGGAGCTGTTTGCGAAACCCTAGGAAGGCCCAGCTTTTACTCACTGCAGGCACGCCCGGGGAGGAAACGAGTATGTTCCCCCAGAGAAACAGGCTGCTTGCA